>NC_047137.1:4451388-4786745 GCF_009829125.3 Periophthalmus magnuspinnatus
ACACACTGCAAAATTTTGAAATCACTAAAACATAGTGTACATGTTATTAAAAAAATAAAAAAAAATATTTCCTTCATAATGAGGACTGCACATTTTTATTTATTTAGTATTTCCCAAAACTACTATCATACATTTCAAAGTAAAGCAAGTGGACTGAAGTTGTGCCAGATCTGCTCATTTCATATAACTGCAGTAGAGAAATAACTTCTTCCTTTTTTCCTAAGAGGACAGTTGGATAGTACGATTTGATTTACTTTACTGCTGTGACTTACCTCAGATATCTCTGCAAACTGTGCGTTGGCTTGGCAGCACTTCTCGGCTGTCTCTACTGCCCGCTCGTATTTGTCCACAAAGGCCGGTACACTCCCAGCTGACTCGCCTGCAGAACAAAGTACAGAATAGAGCTTTAAAGTATGCCATCATGTTTATTGTAAAGGGTGGAGGAATATTTCTTTTAATTCATAAATAATTAGTACATATACTCTAAACTGCACATTATTGATGGGATTTGGCAGACATGATGTTCCCAACTCAAAACGCAGCCTGTATACCTCAAACAGATCGTAGAAACATTCAAGTAAAAAGCAAATACAGAAATGTGTCTAAGATATTGCAAAAGTAAAGTACTTTTTGTAGCCATTTTTCATGGATTATCTTTTCTCACACATTATATTAAATACGATTGAGTAATTAAGTAAATGTATCAACTTATTTGCCACCACACCATTATATTACTATGACATATAGCTGACGCCAGTTTTTATTTTAGGTTAGGTACTATGTAATGAATACAATTAAGCTATAAAACTACTACTGTGCACCTCAGTCTTATCCAAGAGGATGGGGTAGGTATTTTCAGGTCAAGTGGGAGATAGACAAATACAGATGGATAGACAGATAAAGATAGACAGCAAACACGGCCATGCTAATACTCACATATGCATACATAGATACATAGATACATACATACATACATAAGTATTAAGTATAAGTATTCAAAGTTATAGCAATAGTAATACTGTGCTCAGGTTCAATTCAGACAGAGCTGTTGTACAGTCTTGCTGAAGGGACAAAAGAAACAAAACGCAACTGCTGGTATGTTTAAAAATACATACTAAAACAACAACATTATAATACGGTTCAAAATTTCGACTGTGACACCCCCCACTGCCACAGGTCATTGCCATTGCAGCCACTTTTTCAGCCTCTGTGCTGCTGCTGGTCTGAGTAATTAATGACCAGTGTAAGGGGGGTACGAAAGCAAATTTAGGAAGCTGGATGGCTGAATCAAACTCCACCAAACGCTGCCTGCCAGCCTTGTGATCCATCTCAGCAGTGAACAGAACAATCAATTCTCCTCCACAAAAGCCAGCTGGGAGAGAAAGAGAGCTGAGTGTGAGCAGCAGAGACCACAGCACAAGACAGAGGATATGAATTTGTGAAACTGTTGTTAAACTGAAATTTTAGGGCTTTGGTAAATCTATGCTGAATTGTAGGGGTTTTTTCTTGCTCATGTTCTACCAATACTTCAGCCCTTTCTGTTTGAGAGAAGAATAAGAGTTACAACAGACTTAATCCATTGTAGTTAGATTGCTAATTATTGGCATTCTGTGCGTGGCACCTGTTTTGAATGGGATTAATTAACATACATGATCATTCACAAATTCTCAAATGCTATAGTAAGAATACAAATAATATATGGTTTTGGAACATAAATTGCAAGCTAAGTTGGTGCAATTATCAGATCGCACAGATATCATATATTCAAAACTAATGCTAATCACAGTACTAGTAGGGAGAGCTGGTATTCTTAATTCTTTATTAAAACAGCAAATATTTACAATTTTTTCTAATAGTTTACTGAATGTCTCTTCTCACTCTTTATCCCATCAAGCTGTCAGATGCAAGGTATGTGCTAGCAACATGTGTTAATATATATTAGGACACATGGGACATAAAAAGAAACATTTTAGAAGGTCACAGATGGCTGCCCATCTATTTGGTCAAAATTTAAAACAGACCCTTTCATGACCTGTGACCTTGCCACTTCAGCATGACCTGATCTCACAGTAAAAGTCAACTGATTACAGCTGAAATGTGTAGATACTTCTGTATTTTACTTCATATTGTATTATTCTACCAGAGCATTCTGACCTCTCCTGCATATCTAAACTAGGAGACCTTTAGAATATTGAAATCATGTGATGGCAACTTTTTCAGACTCATTTTAGTTCAAAACACTACTCAACAAATTCTTGAGAGGACAAAATCAAGAAGTAATGTGATTTCCACAACGCAGCGCTCCTATGTCCTGCCTTGGGACCTACAATTTGCTGCATAGAGGAGGCCACTCTGACAGCAAAGGAAAACTCAATGTGCCAGTCTCATCTACACCAACGCTCCACACCACAGTAGCAGCACAAAATGGCTTTGGGCGATGAAAGGAGCTGCTGGGGAACCAAGATTTCGCAGTTTGGGATTTGTCCTGTGTGTAATCCACTGTGGAAAACCACATTAGGCAAACAGCATCATGACAGACTACAGACAGTATACAAGAAAAAGGCTGGGTTTATTTAGCAGTTTACGTTTCAGTCCACTCTCAGCTGTTCAAGCTCCTGGCAGTGTTGGAAGTAACCAAGTACAAAAGTACTACACTTAAGTATAATTACAAAGGTATCAGTAATTTAGTCAAGTAAATTTTACAGTAGAAAGTATTTTCTAGTCCACCCCATATAGTCTCCTGGGTTGTTTTTAGCACATTTATGATGAGATCTTGCCTAAGTATTTTGAATTCAAGGTTCCGCTTTGAACAAACAAAATAATGTACACTAGAACAAGAAGAAATGTATATGAATTGCTACTGTTGACCAAAAATTAGGTCTTTATCAATAACACTATTTAATGATTTAATGTTCTCAAAATCTGTGTAATATAATTCAACTTTTTACTCTTTACATAAATCTCAATTGCAATAATGAGAATAAACACTGTTCATCCTTCTGTCTTCATTTCTCCAATACCTCCACTTTATTTCTAACACAGGCCACATGACAGGAGTGATTTAGCCCTCTGATTCAGTCTTCTAACCCTTTTGTGTGACAACCATGCTCATTCCCTGTCAGAGTCGCTCTTCCCTCCCTCTGTTCTTCTTGTCTCCTGCCTCCCTTGTTCGCATGACCTCCGATTGCTATAAGCCTGTCAGATTTTGGTAGACGCCTCTATCAAGAACCGCTTTAAAATCCACTGTCCTACACTTCATTCTAGTTCTGTCTCCATCGCCCCCTCTGAGCTCATCTAATCTTTCCCTCCCGCACTGTTGTAGAGAATTTGGTGTTTTTCTGTAAGCTCAGCATCTTCTACTGATTTTTATTACAGTAAGTTTTGTGTGGTTGTACAGTGAGTGTGTAGCAGATAAATGTGTATAGACTATATGAGCTAGGAGCAGGGGAACGTTAGACAAAGCAGATTGTGAAGGCTGATTGAACACTCAGCGTACATCTCTTTGTCGGGTTAATTGTTTCTTCCAGACGGTGACAAAAGCACAAAGACTGCCACGTCAATATGGAAGAGGTGTGTCGTTTTTGCTGTACACTAATTAAGAATAATGGCAATAATGCGCTTAAAATACATCACTTCATGGAGATCTTTTAAGCAAATAGCAGATTGCATGTAGGCCTTCAATGTGTAAACAAAATATGCCAAGAAAATACATTAAAAAACTTGCAAGCAATCATAGATTTTGGTCCATTATTGACAATGCAATTCTGGTTGAGGGTCCGTCACCCACTTGTCTCATGTTATTGCTTTGCTCTGAATGTTCCACAATAGAACATTCGCCTCTCCACATGTAGTTTGGCCTGCTGGCATCACCTGCCTGCTTGTCTCCAGGGAAATGGATAAGTATAATGTTATATTGTATATATTATCTTAAAACATACAGTAACATTTTAATCATGGTATGCACATTTTGTCTGCACATTAACAACCATATTTACAAATGTAGCACTTTTTGTAGCACAATTTGGTATACACAGGGTAGCAGTGATAACATGACTCATCTTACTTCTCATCCAAGATGATGCATGTTTGTAAAATGGGTAAACATTGCCTAAGGCCCATAGTTAATAAATACTGATTAATGTGAAATCTAAGCTATAAATACTGAGGAAAAAGGACATCAAGACCCATAATAAGCTGATGTATATAGTAGAGAGTAAACCTATTTGAGTAGATAATGACATTATATAGCTGACATATCCATCTTTTATGATCACCATAAATGTGTTATATGGTGGCACGGGATAGTAGAAGAAATCTCTATATGGAAGATTATTACACCTACTTCGTAATGCACTCCCACTATGAACAAATAATGCTTGATGAGTAGATGTCTGAAAGCCAATTCAATAATGACTTGAAAGTAACTGTTTCTGACAGCCTAGGATCACAATATACTACTTGCAACACAGACACTGTTTTTTGTGAAAGATTCTGGTCACAAGACTGTCAGGAAAAAAATAAAAAATAAACAGAATTTTAATTGGATTCTTTGAGCAAAGACACAAATTAAATCTTAATATTTGAGTGGGGTCTCACGGGCAGTATTGTCAGATGAGTTAATAAAAAAATGAGTGAAAGAAGACTGAACAAAGGGGCAGGATCCTGTTCATAGCAGCTTGTTGGAGTGATGAAGCTTGCAGTGCAGTGGCCTGAGTTGCCTCCAGGAAAAAGGCAGCATTGTGCACCCGTCTTCCTGCTTCCATGAGTGAAGTATGTGTGTGCGTAAGTGTGTGTGTGTGTGGGGGGGGTGTGCATGTATGTGTGTCAGGGAGGGAAAGACTTTGAAGAAATTAGCAGATGATTCAATGTGGGTTAATAGAGCCATTGTGAAAATGATTACCCAGTTCAGTAGATTTGGCCTGGGGTTTTTACAGAAGAGAGCAAAAGGGTATTGAGATGAGACTTAATGGATTGTAACCCCAAAATAGATAGATGGATATACTTTATTAATCCTGAAGGAAATTCAGTTTTCCAGACATCGCAGACATACCAGCAGAGAGAGATTTTAAATCGTCCTGAAAAAATACCTAAAAAAAACAATAAATAGGGCAGTGCAATGATAAATACAAATACAATAAAACAAATAAATTGCTCCTCTCCTGATCACCCTCTCCCTTACATGGATGCATTATAAAGTCGAATAAAAGACTTCCTGAGCTTGTCCGTGGGGGAGGAGAGTGAGAGCAGCCTTTCAGTGAAGGAGCTCCTCTGCCTCAGCACCAGTTCATACAGAGGGTGACTACTGTTGTCTAGGACAGAGAGCAGCTTGACCAATGTCCTCTTCTTCATCACAGACATCACAGAGTCCTGATCAGCCCCAATTACAAATGAGGCATTTTGTATTAGTTTGTCCAGGCTCTGGGCGTCCCTCCATCGAATGTTTCCTCCCCAGCACACCACACCATACAAGACAGCACTAGCCACCACTGAGTCATAAAACAGTTGGAGCAACTTTTTTGTAGATTTTACCTGAAGGTTGTCTTCTCAGAAAATAAAGTCTGGTCTGAATTATTTTGTAGATTTGATTAGTGTTCACTGACAAGTCCAGCTTCTCATCCACCTGCAGTTTAGAGATACGTATTTGTAGAAGGACACCACCTTAATCTCCTCACCACTGATGGTGAGGGGATGTGTGGTGCCTCCTAAAGTCAATGGATTTTCTCATTTCTCTTGGAGCGATTCAAATGCAGGTGGTTAGATGACAAAGTCTCAAGTCTCCGCAGCTCCTATGTGACCTGGTCTGTAGAGATGGTGATATAGGAACTGGAGTCATCTGAGCTGAGCAGCTGAGGCAGGGAGTGTTGAGAGACAGGAGAAGAGAACTGGTCCAGTAGGGTGGGAAGAAGGGGTTGCAGAGGCATCAAAACAATTTAAAAAGATGTTAAGTTAATTTGCCCATGCTCTGCTTCCCCTCAACTACAGTACTAGCTTAAAGCCCATAATACATTTCCCAGCCCAAAAAAGAAGTTGCCACCTGGATTTAACTAAGCACATAGATATGAGCCTCCTCCAGTTGCTCAGGTCTTGGTCAGCAACAGTCTGTGCTCAAAGAATGAGGTTGGTTGACTACCTGAATATACTGAACGGTCGTTCAGTATATTCAGGTAGTCAACCAACCTCATGACTACCTCATGACAACCTGAATATACTGAACGACCAGATTATTCCATCAATGGATTTTTTTCTTCCCTGATGGCATGGACATATTCTAAGATGAAAATGCCAGGATTCATGGGGCTCAAATTGTGAAAGAGTGGTTCAGGGGGCATGAGACATGATTTTCACACATGGACTGGCCAGAGTCCAGACCTTAACACCACTGAAAATCTTTGGGATGTGCTGGAGAAGGATTTGCACAGCTGTCAGACTCTGCCATCATCAATGTAAGATCTTGATGAAAAATTAATGCAACACTGGACGGAAATAAATCTTGTGACACTGCAGAAGCAAAATCAAAACAATGCTACAGTGAATGCATGACGTAATCAAAGCTAAAGGTAGTCCAATGAAATATTAGTGTGTCATCTTTTTTTTTTTTTGGTGGTGACTTTTTTTGGCCAGGCTGTGTAGTTTTCATACATACACAACTCCTGCCTATTGTTGATCTCAAATTTTCAGTTTTCCTCCAATAAACCTCCTTAGCCTCATCAAGAAAAATCTGAACATCTTCAGAGGTTCTTCTACATCTTTATTTTTGTTGTTGTTGGCTCTCTTCTTTAGGCACCTCTCTGTTTATCCAGGTTGAGGATGAAGATGGTTAAGATGCTCTCCCGGTAAATCCTCTCCATTTTTTGTTTTTGTTTTGGAGCGCATTGACATTCCATCAATATTGAGGGGGCTGATGGCTTCGGATTTTGTCATACCCATCTTGAGTCTTTCCCCAGCTCTGTATCCCTGGTACTACTTATTCAGCTCTACAGGAACAGCACACTGGCACTACAAAGGTTCCAATTTAGACTACCCATATCCACAGGATATAAAATGGCAAGGTTCACAGAGGAGGTTGATCAGTAACAGAAAGAGATCAATCGTTTCATTGATTAAGTCACACGGTGCAGCTGAAGGCGACCTGCACACTCAGGTAATTCACAGAAGAAAAGCATTTATAACTCAAGCCCAATAGATTTTTATCTTACCGTCTAATTTTTTTTTCTTTTTCTTCTAAGGCAAACATGTATATATCACATAGTTTGTAAAGGTTTCAGGTAGGGATGGGCAAAAAATGTATATCACAATGTACTTAGAACCTAGATAACAGTTTTGATTTTGATCACCATTCATATTAGTATTTTTTATATAGTTATAGTATGGTTAAATTGACACTAATTGTGCATTCATCCTTATCCTTGGTTTGATCCTGTTCTAGTCCTGGTTTAATTCTGATCTAGTAGGGATCAGGTTTAGTTCCAGTTTAGCCCTAATGTATTTGATGTATTTTGTCTACAATTCACAGATTACAAAAACAACTGGAAAATGTCCTAAAATTAATGATTATTTAAATGGTATTTTGCACATAGGCCAATTACACACAGCAATTATCACTTATTCATCACCATGGAAGCAGCTGTATGTGTTAACAGTCCAGGACTCACCATCTTCTGGAAGAGGTCTCCCACTCTCTGGTGGTGGCTCCACTGCTGCACTCGGGGCAGAAGGCCGTCATAGAACTCCTTGTGGATCTCATAGAGCTCAGGCACTTTGAAGAAGATGGTCTCAATCTGAGCCACAGTGAGGACCGGCTGAGAGGTGGTGGCAGCGGCCTTTAGCGGCTTCATGGGCTGGAAAAGAGAAAGACTGGTTAGAAACTACGTCAAAATAAGGCTTTTAAAAGTGTACTATGTAACTTTTTTAATGGAGAGTCTGTCACCTGCTTGTCTCCATGGAGATGTTATTGCTTTCCTGAGAATGTTCTCCACTATGGGATTAAACTTATTTCCATCGCAGGGTTGTCTAAAGTATCAAAAAATCAGATACTAATTGACACTAAAACTAGTATTGAAACTAAAACAAATCACATTCAGAGAACAGAAATAATTTTTTCCTGAATAGATTTAGAATGATCTTGAGCTGTATCAGAAGTATAAGACCACATAGACTAGTATATGGCCATGGACAACTATGGAACCTGCCTTGACAACTGAGTGATAGTTATAGGAAAGTATTATGATTTAATATTAAAAATCACATGCTGTTGTCTAAATAATGTGTGTTTGTAATTATCACTGTGGTATCAAATTGAGTATTGGGTCTATTTCTTAGTATCAAAATTAAGTTTGAAATTGCATCGTGACAACACTAATCCATGGACAGATCTAGTTAACTGGGTCAACTTGCAGGTCAGAACTGTAGAGAATTGAGCCTGTTCAACTGTTAAAAATATATTTTAGTATTAAGTATAAGTAATATATAAGTATATATTTTTTTAAATAAACTAAACTGTATTGAATGAATGCAAGACAGATAACTTTAATGCTATTAGGTAGAACATTCTATTAAAAGCAGCAACATCTACACCAAGACAACCTCCACCAAAAAAGTTCCATAGTGCACCTTTAAAAAGTAGCATTTTTAACCTCTTTCCGGCTCTGATAATTTCTTGAATGTATCTTTTCACTCTTTGCTTTCATTTGTCCTCTCTAATAAAGTCTAAGGACCAAACTTACCAATGCACTTCTTTGCTTTTTTTTACTATGAAAAAACTATCAAAAACCTTCCTGACACACAAGGCAGTAGTGAAGTATATTCTAGAAATCTGAAGTCGACCTAAACTAACCTTTAATATCTACAGTACATTTGTGTTTGTGTGTTAGTTCTCACCAACAGCAGAGCTTCTAGGTGGCTTAGGTACATCTCCTCACTGGCCAGGATCCCAGACAGCACCCACTTCCTCATCTCCAGACCCTTTTCCAAGTCACACTCCGTCTAGACAAACAACAGCACGATTGTTCAGCACTATAATCCAGACTCATTTGTGGATTTATTTTTCAAACAGTTGGTTATCAGTTCCCATTGCCTTAGTGGCATAAACAGTTTGTAAACATTGGGTTTAGTTCTAGTCAAGCAATTTTAGAAAGAAATGATGTGAAATAAATGAACAAGAAACCTCTATGATGTTTCGGCAGTACAGTGAACCCACACCCATGCACATGTTTTTTGGCAAATAGAGTCATGGAATCCAATCTAATAATAAAAATATGTTTATTACTAAATAATACTGCTGTCATCAAAAACTGGCCTAGATAAACTGGCATATGTGTAATTCAGCTATACACATGGTATGTATGTACCACATGTTATCTACCATTTACACACACACACACGCAGACACACCCACGCACATACACACACTGTTTAGGTCAGAGGCTGTCAGGCTTTGAGTGACAGGAGGATTCAACCAATAACAGTGACATTGTACTCTAATGGCTAGGGGAGGATGATATGCTAAAACAATATATCAATTTCCTTTGAATCAGATCTCAATTCATATAATCTTGGTATCTTTGTATTGCCTTAAAGAGGTAACTAAAGTCATCTACTTCTTCACACACTTCATGGCAATTGGTCGAATCCACCAGTCACTCACTCAGAGCTTTGACCAATAGGAGGTGTGGCTGGGGTAAAATTGTCTTTGATTGAGCATAGAGCTGCATTCAAGAGAAAATTTGTGAATCACGATATGGCGATTTTCCCCCCATAACACCAACCTGTTTAACAAGCTGAATTCAAATATTGAGCTGGACATCTTACACAGACAAAACACACAAAGCCTGTTCTGTTGCTTCCTTGTAGCACCATCTGGAAAGTCAAACAGCCTCAAATGGCCTGTGGACGGCCCTGTGTTTCCCTTCAGCAGAGTCAGAGTTCAGAGGAGTGTGGATGTAAGAGGAGCAGACACACAGACTGACGGAGACTAGTCCAACTGAAATAACCCACACAGGGAGAATGCCCTTTGGGTTTGGAGCTGGAGCAGGAATATATGAAATGTGTGTGAAAGTATCTACGGGTGCCAAGTGAGCTCAAAAAATGTAAACCGCAGTCAGGTGGATGTGAAGAGAGAGTCCTTAAGGCTCTTGGAAAGAAAAGGATGGTAAATATAGATATAAAGAACAACGTTAAAACTATATGAAGTAACTGAAATTAGAATAAATGTAATGAAGTGAAACCGACGTACGTGCAGCAAGATTTAAACAGCAGGCTCTGTATTTTCAAAAAATATAACTTTTAAAACAATGATACTCATGATAACTCATATGAAACTATTATTTAACTGAAAACACCATGTTTTAGTGAAATGATAATTATTAACCCTGTCAATCTTATTTTGCAGTGAGGGTCCTGAGTTAGTCGCATAGTTATTTAGTCTAGTATAAAAATAAAGCCTATGGGTAAAAAAAAAATAACTGCAGAGTTGATGCTATATATACATGAAGGATTCAGGTTTAAATTTGGCCCATTATTATTTTCTCTGTCTGCATGTCTGTGCACTGTTCTATACTGTCTCTATTAAATAAAATAAGCCTGAACTGTATGGGATAGAATTAGAGATCATAAAAGCAGACAGGGAAGTAGTGAGTCACATGGAAAGCAGTACAAAAACAGGCTATTTCAATGAACAAGGTCAATCCAGCACAAACAAGCTGGCCACGGTTAGAAAATTACAGTGAATTAGGGAACATTTTCAACATTGATTTCAGTATAAATATAATATCATAAAATCCCCAGCAAAATGTGCAGTAGTCTTCAATGGATAGGGCCCTGAAGGTGATGAAAACCCCTACAGAAGTAATGTTCTCCTCAACCTTGCTACACAGTTACAGACTGGATGAATAACAAGGCTTTCTAGACTATTGATTCTTTGGAGTCAATACAACGCTACAGTCTCAAGCCATCAGAAACAAAGCTTCAGTGGATAGACAGGCTATTTTATTATACAGTGCTATAGCTGATGATGTATTTCTTTAAAGAGTGGGCATTTTACTTCTATGGGGTATTAACGGCTAACACATAACATATTTAGATATACTCGCCGAAAACAACATATTTGTAATTTGTCATTTTTTCCCCGCTTCAGACTGCTTTCACATTACAATCAGCGCGCATCCCACTACTGCACGTCGCATCAGGTTTGTCAAGTTGTGTACAGTTTTGTAACATGTTTTTGTATATTTATAGAGAATTGTTGTGTGGGAACATGGGTGACATAGGCTTGTGCTCTGAGCATTGCACAGAATCTTACAGCTAACCATGAGAGTTTGAATGAGGCCTGGGAGAGATTGCCACAATACTCACAGTCATGGATGACAAAAAGTAATGGGGTGGAATTAAATAAATAGTTAAAACATCTTCCCACTCCTTTTTGAAAATACATTATATAATATATATGTTTTATGTATTTATTTTTGTGTTGTATTTGCAGTGTTTGCAAGAAATCATCAAAAGAAAAAAAATAAAATAAAATTAACTATTATTATTAACTATTATTGTGAATGAGTTCAAAAGGAACACCTTGCAGTTATTTGAGGTGTTTATGAATAAATGATGAATGAAAGTAAATCTTTTGCTGAATTACAACACTGTATTAGAAGCATATTCACCAATATCCCCAAAGCCATGATTTGATTTAACTTTTCAAACTAAAGTAAAAACTAGGTACAATTATGCACACATATTTTAACCCATCTCTTAGGGTGTTTTCAGACTGTTCAAGCATGGTTAATGTTTGCAGAAAATCCAGCAGAATCAATACAAACAGTGTTTATTTGAGGAGCCGATCAGCCCGGAGGAGCAGAGACAAGTGCTCACTAATAACATTATTGTGTGAGTCTCTACGGCGCAGTACTACAGCACACTGTCAGGTCCTATACAAACACCAGGCTGAGAGGAGAGGCTGCACTCCGCACTTTATTAACCATTTTCAATTTTGATTTTTCATATTCTAATCTGCTTAGCACCTGTTCTGTCAAAGATGGTTTTGTGGATGGCATAATAAGATTGCGTATGATCTCAGGATGCCAGGGCCAGAGAAAAGCTGTTCTAGAGTTGGATTAGTGCATGATATATTAGGAAGGTTTTAAACATTTGGTGGATGTTCCTGTCTAAATAGCGGTGGTATAATTATTAAAAATACAAGTTGCACACAAATAAAAACATGTTTTGGTAAGTACAGTATCATTGAGTTGGTGTCTGCAAGCAGTCTATGCTGCTAGTCATCTGTCAGAAATAAGAACAGAAGAAAGATAAAAGAAACACAAACACTTGCTCCTAAATAGGTGTGCTAAATTTATATACCATTCAATATAAAGTATTGGCAAATCATTTGTGATACTAAATTTGGTGTTACAGTATCAATATTGCGGGCTGCTGTAAATATATATAGAGTATTTTTGGTTTTTTTTTTTCAATTTTACAAAATAATTTTTGTGACATCCCTACAATTTTGTTGCCTGTTTAGAGAAAGAAAACTTGTTCAAAGTTTTCAATTAAAATCGGTGTATGAAATTTGGGAAAGTAGTGTTTTAACAAATAAATACTGTTTTTAAAATGTATTTTTTCTTAAAGAATAATAATATATAGCAGAATATCACATGCAATATACAGATTGTAGCATGTATTACAAAAACATTATTATATAGAATCATGGGGGCCCTGTGACTCCCAGGCCCACTCCGAAAACCGTCTCCTAATCAGAAAAGTAATATTTTAACTAATTATGTATAGTGTTTTGCAACACTTTTTTTATTACTTTTTTATTTTGTCCTCACATGACCCCTGTTTCTGACCACTTCCTCTCAGCCAGTGACGGAGCAGTGAAGGAGCCTCCTTAATAAGTAACTTCACTGGTATCCCCGTCTGACGACTCACTAAAGCATCAGCCACTTGGAGCTGGCCTGAGCTCTAATGCATCATTTATCACAAAATTAGGTAGGACAGTTCAAGGACAAACCAAAGACATGCTAACTTCAATTTCATTCGATTTGCGAATAAGTGAATCTTGTTGCTCTCAATTAGTGCATTGATAATAAAGGCATTTTTGTTCTAATATATTTTAAACATTACTTATATAGCCTATGGGTGCTATCAAATGTTGTTCAGTGTAAGCGCTGATTTACAGACAACAATTGCAATGATGATTTATTCATAAACTATAAAAGCCATTATGATGTGACAGTTGTTTATGTTCTACATTTTGTGTTTTGGTTCTCAAGCTAATTATCCAATCAGAATGCTGAATGAGCCCCTGACCTTGGATCACAAGGTTCAAAGACTAAAACTAGAAATGAAAGGAATCTCCATCGCAACAGAAATTTGAATTCTTTTCTACTTCTGTTCTCAGCATCATATTAGGGTAAACAGTTGTGTATAATGTTTACATACAGGGGATCATGTGTTCTGAGTGTAGCTAAATACCCATGTTTTTGAGGCAGGGGTCAAGGGTCAGCATCAGGGGGGATCCATCCGTTGTTGTCAGATTGAGCCCATCTATCAGACTGACATAGCTGGGTTAGCTACTCAGACGCTGAGTAAACAGTGAGGGGGCGGATATTAATTCATGAGCTGTGATGCTATCAGCTTCTCCCAAAGCATGGCAGGAGAGCAGCAGTATTAGCCTTTTATTCCCATGATGCATCAGTGTCCTCGGTTAGCATATGGGAGCAGCAGGTTCAGGCACTGTTGGCAATAGCACTTGATATAATGTTATAATTTGAATGTTAGTGTAACACACGTCTTCTAGGGGGAGATTCTATGGACATTCAGTATCACCAAAAAAGAAAACCGTCCTATTATTGAACATAATTTGAAAATATGTGGGTTAAACATGCTATACAGTGGTCTGGTGGTACTTGGTAGACTAAATATTATCTTGTGGTGATTCTTAGTGTGAAACGTTTGAGGACCACTGACCTAGTAGAAGTAACTTGTAAATATCAGCTGACGATTCTACTTTGAGTTTTAGTATTGTCTATTTGCTCAGGAACAGAATGCTAGGTTATACATTTAATTTGGATTTATATAAATGCAAATTACTATAAATATCCTGTTCACTGTCATCTGTACTACTAACCATAGTTTATGTGAAGATATGTGTGCATCGTCTCCACGGCAACCCTTAAAGAGCAGAAGCCGTCATAGATCACAGGCTTTCTGGGGGGAGGGAAGAAGGAGGTGATAGGTAATTCTGTCTAATACCCAGGATGAGGAACAGCCCGACTCTTGAGGGGATGGGGTTCTGTCCCGGTTCACTGCCTCCACACTATATCAAGCTCACAGTAATGGCAGATCTGATTTTTCATCAATTGACAGCTTTGCTCTAAGAATAGATTAGCCCACTTCCCCTCACTGTATTGAGGTCAGAGAAAGTATTGGCACCTATTGCAAACCAAGACTGGACTTATTCACGTTTATTGAGCTTGGTATTAGTAGATCAATATGGCATTAGATTTGGAAAGTTATTTTTAATCTGCTGCTAAGAAACAAGTCGATAAATCCAAATAGTGTTGTATAATGGCTCTGATAAGATGTGAAGCAGTGTTAAATTAGACAAGATTTTTTATTTGTTTTAGTCAAGATTTAGTCAACTGATTCTGTTTAGTTTTAGTCTCTATAGACCACTAAATAATAGTAATAGTGTTCAGCTTTGATAAACCATACGGCATTGCTTCATGGGACCTGTACACACATGTTCCTTGGATTTAGAGGTTGTACATGATCTGGTTTGGAGCTCTGAAATGAAAGTAGAGTTTAGATCTAATTTCTATTTGTTCCTTTCATCAAATTAATGTTTAGTTTTTATTAATGGACAGAAATCTCAGTACTTTTTTCATAGTTTTAGTTGAGAAAAATGTATGCAGTTGTATCATGGTCATAGTTTTAGTGCTTATGGTAACTTTTTATTTGTTTTAGTGACCAAAGATATGATGAAATATTTGAAATTAGCAACGATGTGAAGAACAGATATCATCTTGGTCAGTTGAGCCTATATGTACAGGGCCACATACCGACTTGGAGGACTCCATAGAGCCAGAAGACAGCGTGTCCCGGCTGCTTCGACTCTTGGAGCTGAGGTGAGGTGAAGAGGAGGGGGAGTCGTCGATGAAGGGCAGGATGTCATGGTGCCTCCTCTGCTCCTCCGCTCGGTCTGCGTCATATCCATATGAGGGAGGGGTCGACGTGTAGTGACCATCTGCAAGAGAAAGACAGACGTAAGTTTAAAATCTGTTGTTGTGACGCACTCATATCAAGGGCGGCACATTTAACATAAAATCTAATTGCAATTTTTTTCCGACTGTAATGTAGTAATGTAGTATTCTGTTCAAAGTGTACACCGTAAACAACTCCAGGAGCATTAACAGTTGAGAGAAGACAAAAATCCTAGGCCTGTCATGATAACACATTTTGAAGCATGATATATTGGTTCAGAGAAATATTGTGATAAACGATAAAAAGTAAACAATTTTTGCCAGTAAACCAGTTTTAGATAGCATCATTAAAAGGCCTGAACTGCAACAAAAACATAGCAGAATGAAGCAATAATTAACCACATAAATAATATTATATTACTCATTCAGCCTTCTACAACTCAAATGTTATCGTATTACATGAAAATGCCTAAAATCTCCATACTATTACAAAGACATAGTACACACAATAAATACTGAGCCTCAAAATATGTTGTTCCATTCATATATTGAACAATAAGTCGAAATATCGTGACAGGCCTAAAAAATCCAAAAGGTAAATTAATACAAGAAATGTTTGTAGAGGTCTAAACCATAGGTAGAAGATATTCCGATAAAAATAGAGTATATTTAGTTTCTTTGCAGAGGGCATCTAAATATTTTCAACCTTTGTGGTTTGATAACTCCAATTACAGTTGCAATTTCAATTCAATTACAATATATTTCTTAAAACACCCAATTTAAATCCAGTTTCCCTAAACTATAGGCTAATAGGCTATAGACTAATAGGCTAAAACATCCTACTAGGTAGTCTTCACCAATCCTAGCTCAAGGATTGACAAGCAAAACTGAAGGATGGGCCAAATGCAGACGACAAATTTCGTTACGGGACAATAAAGCATGGATTACCCTTAACCCAAACAAATACGACATTAAGGCAGAATCACATCATGCCATTTTAAAAACATTGAATTTAACGGAATGCTTTGTAATTGCAGCTACAAAGGCAAATAAAAATAAAATAATTCTAATTTACTATGTTACTATGGACAGTATAAATGATGAGATCCACACAAATACAGTGTAATGTTTCCGTCATTGACTACACCTCCTATAGTATTGTCATGTTGCTCTGAGGGTGGCCTCATGGCCTGGTCTCTAACAGTGGGTTGCCAACAATGTACAGACAATTTACCCTCATTAATGCCATTCTGGAAAATAGGGCACACAAAATGAGCTTCCCCTGGAACTCAAACCACGCATAAATTTATACCAAGCATAAAGAAGCAGAGCAGTTAAAAGACCAACCACAAACTGGGTCAAGGTTCAGATCATATAAACACAAAGCTGCATTCGTCAGTTCTGTGGAGTGTCTGAGAGTGAGCTAGCCTATATGCAGAGGTTTGGGAGCAAGAAAGAGAAAGAAAGGTACGTTTTTCTTCAGTGGCAAGTGTGATATTTTAGCAGGTGTATGTGCTATAGAAATATTTTTTTTTTTCAAAGTTAGGGATGTGAAATCAATCAAATCTAAATTAAATTGTAATCAATGGTTGCAGATCACACATTTTGGCTTAGTTTAAATTTTGGAGAGAAACACATTTTTTGTAAGTCAATGTGGAAAGAATGAATTATTATTATTTTTTTTAAGTTGAGATTGATATAAAAAAATGTGTGTTCATAGATGTTGTTTCAAAAGCAATATATTTATTTATTTTAAGCCTGTCACGATGAATACTATATCAACTTATCATTGAGCAAATGTTAGATGGAACAATAACTTTTGGGAATCAGTATTTATTGTGGGAACTTTGCACTAGTGAGAACATTTTGGTTATTTTTCTGTTATTTTTTTCTGTTTTCTGTTTTCTGAGCTGTAGAGGGTCAAATTATGAACTATGAAATATATGGCCCTTCAAAATATGTTATCGTGACAGGCCTGATCTATTTTTAACAATAAAATAATAAATAAAAAATTATATCAATAATTGTGATTGATCAATATGAATGGGGTAATATATCATGATCATTTCTGTCATATTGCCAAATCCTACTTAAAAATGTTTACTGCTATTAATTCAGTAATTACTTTAGAATTATAGTTCTCAATAGATTGGGAGTACAGGGTGGACCACTGCTAAGCTCTATGGTTGACTGATGAAGTATATGGGACATTCCAGTCGGAAAAGTGTATTCAATTGCAGATAATTAATGTGTTGGGGGAGACATCGTGACCTCGTGTTCATGTCCTCCACTTCTTCCTCCTAAATTCTACAGCAGGAACGCTCTTGGCTCAGAGTTGGCAGGGCCTCCTCACTGTTGACTCACACTAATAACACACCACGGCCTTTTCTGGAGCCACACATATACACAAGAATGACCATACTATCCTCCACACACACTGGGAATTCTAAAGAGCATAAACTCTAACTGGCACAAAAAAAATCTAAATTAGTAACTAGTATTTTGGTGCTATGCTAAGTGTTTAATTGATTTAAATTATATTAAAGATCACAATGTTCTTTTCTCCATTTTATTCCAGCATAAGAAGGATAAAGCTTCCTTAAATAATTGGAATCAGCCATCAGTAAAAAATTACAATTGTTATTTTCTACTCTTGCGTCAACGTGAGTAGCATGATCTCTTTCACCATGCAACCACTAATATTTGTATTGTAATGATGGCAACTGTAGTCATGGTAGCTAACCAGTGCTTGAACTTGTTTATTATTAGTGAAAAATATATAATAAAAAAAGTAATAACTGATGAAGAACAAACAGTATACTAAGAACATCTGAATATCTATTTAGTTAGGAAAGATATCAGTAAAACAAGTAAAAATGGAGGGAAGTCTGACCTAAAAAAGTGTGGCAGGCCACAGTAGCTCCTGAAAATTGTTTCATTTTATTGTCATTTTATTGAGATTTAAAATATTACAATAAAAAAATAAAAAATAAAAAACAACAAGATACCCAAAAGGACAACACTAACTGTTTGATAATTTCCAACCTAATATTGCAACATCCGTATAATGCACCAACACTGATTTACCTCTCTCACTCAGCAGAGTTCAGCTTCACCCAGCAGCATATGTTCTCTAACAACATCAGGCAAAAGTGCAGAGGACAGAGTCGGAACAGTACACTGGAGTGTCCGGGCTTCTCTGACCTTCAGCCCACCCACAGCCCGCTCCCTCCATGTACTCTGTAGCACCCGTGGGTGGCTGCTGACCACTGAGGCCACTCTGACCAGCGGCACCCTCCACTGACACTGCAGCCTCTGTGTGTCTGTATGCAAATAAACACACAGGACGGATTCCCTCAGCACCCTACCGCAGCAATTCGTTTGAATCTAAGATTAGTCAGTGCTGTGGCATTCAGGGAAAAATGTGTGTGTGAATAAGTTAAAATGATGCAGCTAGAAAACATTTCCCTTACTGAAGCTCTGGGAAAACACTGCAGACATACAACAATCATGAGCAACATTAATAACCAAAACACAAGTGCTAGTCATCATTAATTAGAATATTTCAACCACCAAAGGTATTTTGAGCATTAAAAACATAAAAGCATTGAATAAATGTTAATTAAATAACTTTAATGCCACTGTGAAATATTCCTGGAAATGCAGTCTCCATGGAGACAAGCAGGTGGCAGAGTCTGCACCAGAAAGGTTACATAGTGCCCCATTAATACATCTGCCTTTACAAGGTCTCCAGTGTATAGGACCACTCCTTAACTTTATTATTACTCTTCATGTCCTGGTGCTAAGTGTGCATGACCTGCAGTTTCCAACAGCCGGGGGAGGGGCTGAACTTTAGCAGTCTGTTAATGAGCCACTTTAACCTGGACAGGTCAAAAACAGGACTGCACTGTGTCCACACATGCACTCACTTTTGCTTCAACACTAACATTAACCACTCCTGAAGGAAGAACTATCATGTCCATCAGTCTATATGTCTGTCCCATCTGAGGATTCTGTCCACACCTCACCAGGTCTGCACACATAACATTAGTTTGGATTTGAGGTATTTATTATTTGAGGTATATATATATATATATATATATATTTTTTTTTTTTTTCTAATTTAAAACATAAATATAAGGTATTCATAAACAAGAATAAATGAATAAATACACACTTCACATAAAACCTACGGGGGGTGATTTGACAAGCATTGTGATTGTGGTTAGATTTGCATTTGAGAGGATTTGGAATGAACTGCAAAACTAATAAAAGAATCAAATGCATTTCAGAACATGTTTGTTGAGGTCTAAACCACAGCATTATCAGGTTTTATAAACTGGTGAGACAGAATTGTTTGCAGAAGATATTATGTTACTTAAATAACATTTTGAATTTATGATTTGGTTGTCGCAACCATTCGAAGTGCAATGTAGATTTAAATGCAATATATCGTCTCTAATTTAAGGCACATGATAGGTGAGCTCTTTAGTCTCAGTAAGTCCAAAACCAAATGATAAAATCTTAAACAGGAAGTGAAAGTGAGAAAAAAAGCTATATCACTATATTGATTTCTTTCTGAAGTGGTTGTCAAAAAATACCCCTTCACTCCCACACATGAGTCCTCACCCCTGCTCATGAAATGTTTACATGGAAACAGACTTGGGGAGGGGCCAGGACCTCTTTTTGCTTCAGGTAAAAACATCAGTGTGGGAATAAGTGCAGCGCTGTCATGGCAACAGCATATGTGAACCCAGGTCAGAGCAGGGGAGATCAGGGTATACAGGTGTCAGGTATAACGGAGCTGTTTATGGGACGTCCCGAATGATACAGGCTTCGTGAGGACTATGGGGGCTTCGTGAGTGTGGAAGAAGGGCATCATTTTTTCATTATACAGTTAATTTGGTAAATGCTTATCCATGCATTTCAAGTGTTGGAAATTTAGGGGAAAAAAAAACAAAAAACAAAATCTTTAAAATAGTTGTAAAAATGCATCCATAATAGAAAATATTAAGTGCTCAAAACCCATGAATAATGTAGCACAGAATACCTGACAGCCACGTCTTTATGTTTATCTTTTTAGACCATACCACATCAATATATTTTTTTGGATAGAATTCTCATTTTATAATCATTAACTTTTGGTGGCAAATCTGGCAACACACCAATGCAATCCACGTACGTTCTCTCCTTGAGACCTTGTAGTGAATCTTATAATGAATATTGAGGGTTTCATTCTGTAATTTTTTGTTATGTTATAAAAGCATATATTACACACTTATTCTCACAAATGTATAATATATGCTTGTGTACAGTACACAACCATATATTACACATGTATGTGTTGCAGCCCCAGCACAAATTTGTTCTATGCATATGCCTTACCTCACAAAAATTATGTGCCTATTATGCCATAATTCTAAAATATTCTGATTCAGTTTGTCTTATATAAACCAGTTACAAGACTCTTTCTTGAAACAAAGACCTGTGGCTATAGGACCAATATGTCTCTGAGTAGCCATATTTTATGTAGGACAACAAGGAACAATAGGGGTGGTGAATGAGAGGGCGAGGACATCAGTGTGGATTGAACAGAATAGCAAAGCTCACTCTTATAGACGAGAAAACCGTAAATAACTGAGAGCAGAGACAATGCGACAGACCGGGAGCCATGAAATCGGCCCGAGACAGGGGAGCGTCTCAGAGGAGCTCCGCCTCTCCATCCCCCATCATGCTCGGCGTGCTCAGCATGGCCCCATAAATCTGCTGTAGCTGCCAGTGTCGGCGCCTTTATTGGACCCTGAGCACTGCCAATAGAGCCCGATCTCGCCCTCGCACACATAGAAAGAAATGTCGTGCCGCCACATTGCATACAAAGAGGAAACTCAGCATTGGTGATCGGCAACGTAAATGTAGTGCATGTAGACTATTACAGCAGATCTTTCAATCCAATACCTAATTCCAGGTCTGCATACATTATTTGATGGGATGGCTAAAAATCTGCGAGGTGTGCATGCATTTTGATTACAGAAAATATGGTTCAAATTGACATTCCTGTTAATGTCTCACAAAGCTGGTAGTCTGAGTTGCATATATAAAGCAAATTTAACTTGCGTGAAAAAATAAAACAGAAAACATTTTATGTCTGTAAACATATATACTTACACTATGCCAAATATGCACACTTCACATAAACTAAAATGGTGTCATGTGCTCTATTATACTATTAAAATTACTATATATTATTGACCAAAGTCTATATTAAATCCAGGCTCAAAACGCTTCTGTTTAGCTTTGCATATGACTGAAAGGTTTTTATTCTGCACTCTTCTCTTTTAATTTTATAATGATTAATTATGTTTGTAATTTGTTTGTATTGTGATTTGAATGTCTTTCTTATTCTGTATTCTTATTCTGTAAAGTACTTTGAATTACTTTATGTACGAATTGTGCTATATAAATTCCTATTTTTTTGTATCATAGACATTTTCTTTAGAATATTTGTACACAGGTTAAAAAAACAAAAAACAAAACTTGCTATGCTATGGAGTACAGTGCATTGAAGGGAGGCAAAGTCACGCATTACTAGAAAGAATAAGAACAAAAGAAGTCGAGAAGCTCAGCCCTTTGTTGCTCCAGCTTCTAAGTATCCAATTTGGAGACAATTTACGGAGCGGAGAGGTGGCGGAGGGCGTGTGCTGAAAAATGAAAGTGAAGCGTTGGTTACAGAGGCACTGCAGGGGCCATAGATACAGCACTAAATGAACAGAACACTGTGTCTCTGAGGTAATCCTCCTGATAGCACAACCTACGCACGGGAACTCGCTGCAGCTAATCTAATAAATGTCACCGTCTTGTCATTAAGGCAAGGCGTGATGCTGGAAGTGATTTGGGCCATTCATTTAAATACGCTGATGCTTTCCTGTTTCATTTGTTTTAGCTAAATGTGTCAGGATTCGAGTTTTTCCATGTTTCTGTGCTGTCTTCCCCCTTCCGTCTGTTTCTGTGTCTCAACTTGCCAAAATGCCCTTAAATGCACAGTTCGAGGTGTGCATCGAAGAGCACTTATGTACACGCTCAAATATTTGTCCTGGTTTACATCACAACAGTGCAACATGAAACTGTTAAATCTGAATAAAGATCTGTACAGGCCGTGTGTTATGTGTGATGATTAAAAAGCTTTCCAGCACTGGCAACTCAGTTTTTTTTTTTTGCAGTACATTCTTCTGGGCTGGTTTGGGGAAACAAAAGAAGTTACACTGAATAAAGGAATGTGCAGTTATTCCCAGACAATAAGAAGAAGAATAGATTATTATCATTAGAAATTATTATTGCAATAGTAAGAATAATGTAAGAATGTTTGTTTCTAGTTTGAGAGTCAAAGAGGACCAAGACACTGAAAATGATCCTACAATGTATCCTCCATAGTATTTAACTATTTAGCCCAGTCTGCTTCATTGTGCAATTCATAGTAGTTAGTTTTTTTTTCTTATTTTCTTCAGATCACATTTTTGGACCCATTGAACACCTCAGCCTCCGACCCAGCTCCCTAAGACTAGCTGCCGCAATTTTTATTGTAATAAACTTTTTGAATCCCAAGTCTGCATCTTTGATCCACCAGACATTACGACAAAATGTCACATCCATCTTCCACACAATCTTACTACAAACTACAGCAGAAGAACCATCAGCCTCTTCGTCTACTCCTCTTCACCGCTATCAATGTCTAGACCTGGAAGGAGATATTTCTGTCTTGATGAAAAAGTTTATCCATTCGATAAAAATAGTGTGTTGTCCAATAGTTGTGGTATTAGAAATGGTAGCAAAATGTATTGTCAGATTTGACTTAAAGGCACACCACGTAACTTTTCTAGTGGGGTGTCAATCACCTGCTTATCTTCATGAGATGTTGCCAAGAATGTTACACAGTATGACAATAAACATAAACTATCATGCATTTTATTAATTACATGTGTTTATATTGCTAAATATAAACTGGAAAGTAGTCTTACGCTCCATAGATCATTCCAGGCAAATCAGTAATATCCCAATGGAGAGAAGTAAGTGGCAAAACTTCCTTCAGAAAAGTTACATAGTGTATCTTAAGTAGCAACAACTTTGAGTAAAAAAAAAAATAGCATCTTGTTTTCTTTTGGGTATTTTGCAACAAATCCAGATACAGACAACAACGGTGTCCAACCTAAAGCTACAATGCCCCAAAAGAGCAATGGAAAAGTGCACAGCCTGAATATGAAAGATGGTTTTCTTCCAGGATTTAGCCTCCCATGGTGTTTTATGTGTTATCTGTTTGTCTTAAGGGGGGGAAACAGATGCAGAGAGTGTGAATGTACCTTCATAAACCAACTGTTGTTTTGCCATAAAGCTACAGAGAAAGACAGGAGCAGAGATGACAGCCTGCACTGATGAGGAAGTGTACCTACAGCAATGCCCCAAGCAGTGCAATCTTTAGCAAAAGCAACATTTTACACAACAAAACCAAATATGTTGACACAGACGTTTTAAACAAATAGGTTTGTTATAATTCTTCAGAGGAATTATTGCTTTGGAAATGGCTACTTCAGAATTCATAAATATTGCCTTATGTAAGTTTACAATTGTATGGAGCATGTGGGCACTTTAGCAGATGCCACACTGACCCGGAGCTACACTAGTCCACAACATATAGTGCCATAATAGCTGTTTTGTTGGGAGCTTTTTAGTGACAGAATCAATAGCAAAAGAAAAAGCCCATTTTGGTTGCAGTGCATGTAATGTTTAATCAATTACTGAAAAGCATGAAGAAAACAAAAAAATATATACATTATATATATATATATATATATATATATATATATATATATATATATATATATATATATATATATATATATATATATAAAACATTTTATCTTCTGTGATCTTTTATGTCTACTCATCTAACTAATTCTACATGTCCCATTCCCTCTCCATCCCGCTGCTACTTCTTTGATCAAACAAGGCACTCCAAGAGAGGACTCTTATCCCCTCTGAGTGAACATTTCTGACTAGCATCTCGTACTGCCAGAGCGACGTCTTTGATTCTGCAAGAGTACCTTGTAACTTCTCCGTCAACTGCAAAAGTCATTAAGAAGGAGACTCATTATTCTGAGCCCTGAAGCATTATGGTAGAATGAGCGTTCAAATTGCAGCAGAATCACACACAGTGATTAATAATAGAGCAGAGGAAATTACCGGCTCAGCACTGGAACACGGATGACACCCATTACACTGTGGAAGAGGTTGTAGCGTAAAAATTTAAGATTTGAGTTTTGGAATGCAAGGTAATCAGTAGATAGTTTGATTGATTTATTTTTATGTTTCTTAGTGCATTGTGGACACTACTATGAGTGTGACCCATGGAGTAATATTGTGGTAGTCTGCAGATATTTGCATTTTCAATTTTCTTCATCAATCTATAGCCTCTCAAAAGAAGGTTTTAAGCAAGCTGCAATATTATAAAGGTAATGAATGGTGATGGGACGAAGCTTGTCAAAAATATTGTCTCCTAATAATGCCTTTGATAATATGTAAGCTCCCACGGCTAAGACCATGATCCTTTATCCCATGTCTGAACAGTCAACATGAAATAATTATAATAAGAAAATAAGACGTTAAAAAAACTAAAACAAAAAACAACTGAAAACGCTAACATTGCAATATGTGAGCATGTCAAAGCTGTTGCATAAATAGTTATGCATAGCAGGTGGGTGTATTCTGAAACAAAGTGTCTCATAAAAGAGAACCTTGAACAGAATAATAATAACACATTTTTATTTCATTATTTTCACAAAAATATAAGAATTACAAAACATCACACTGTTTTGGCTAACCATTACAATTATTCACAAGCACATTATTACACAATTAGATTTCAAATAACAAAAAATCCAAAGTGGAACCATTTGATTTCAATCCAGTTTCAGTTTCAGTTTTGTTTACCCTGTCACCATGTATCTATACCATCTATAGCTTGCTCTTGCTTGTTGTGTTAACTGATCACATGCCCTGCCCATATAATTAAATAAGGAGATTGATTCTAATGAAAATGTCTGGCCAATCACAGGTGTTAACTGTTTTAAAAGCACTATTGTTGGAGGCTGCAGTCACAGAGCAAAGGTCAAAGGTGAGAGGTTAACACAGTGGAGCCAAGGAGCTAGAGGTCACGTGGTCTTTTGTGTTACTGTGCGGCTGTCTGTTTTGTGTCTATTCCAGTATCCAAGTGTGTCTTTGTGTGTGTGTGTGTGTGTGTGGGGTGTGTGTGGGTGTGGGGGTGTGTGTGTGTGTGGTGAACAAGAGCTGAAATCCAATTAAGATTCAGTATCACTGTTTCAATCAATAAAACCACCAGGCAGAAATGTACACTAGCCTCAACAGCCACTGATAACAAAAAGATCAAGGAAAATGCATACTGGTTTTGGATAGACTTTTGGTAAGCTCTAAAGATGGTGCTAATGGAAATTATGTTGTGATCGGTTAAGTCAAATAACAATAATAAACCAAAAACTACAAAAATAATTATATAACAACTACATAAAGTAATTATTGTATTGTAAATATGTCAGTTTGAATATTTTTTAACTATATCTCACACTTTATTACAGAGAACAAACCATTTTAATGAAAAGAATAATTTGACCCACATTTTGGACCTCACCTGTTTAAAACCCTGCCTATAATACCAAATACTAATACCAAATTTTCCCCTCAGGCTTTACGTGGAATCACTATACGAAAAGATTTCAAACCAGATGCTGTTATTTGCTTGCGATCAACAATCTATAAAACATTCCAGCAATGTTCCAGCAATGGCTATGTTGACTATAATACTGAAAAATGAAAAACATACCAAAATTGAAAAAAAAAAAAAAAAATAGAAAAAAATAGAAAAAAGTGTCAAATCAAAAATCTAAAAATCCAGCCATCTTGTATTTTTAAACAGTGTGTGACATTCAGACAAGAGTGCAGGGCTGTCCTGTGAGTTTTGATTGGAGACTTCACGCTGACAGTTGGTGATGATGGAAGATTAAGCAATAAATCTCGACAGGTATTTGAGGGATAAAACCGGATTTTGTGTGTACCAGGCAGGCTGACAGCAGGGGGTCTGATTACTACTGACATTTAGATCAGTAAAAATACGACACTGCTGAAACTGTTCTTTGTTTATGTAATCAGGAATGATGATATGAGTGACACCACCTTACCAACAGCACACAGCAAAACCATTCCACTACATTATATTTGATGACTTATTACATGGAGCAAGGAGTTCCATAAAAAGCTTGGATACGTGCCCAGTAAAAGTTGTTCAGTGCCAAAAGTCCTGTGTTATCATAGCAATTACTACGATGTACAGTGAATCTGATAATTATGCCTTCATTTTTACAGCGTGTGGTGTAACTTAGAGAGAGCAGATGACTGAATAAATGCTTTACCATGGCCAACATTACAGACAGACTGATATATCGGTTGGCCGATATATCACGACAATATTTGGAGTATTAGCACATCGGCCATCGGCCTTAAATTCCAGCAAAGGTTGATATTTTGATCGATGTGTTGCCTAATAAATACACACAACGTTTTTTTTTTTTACTTTTAGTGCTAAGAGATATAGGACCTAATTGCTCAAAACATGACTACACAGCTCTCCTTAAGGTTTGTGGTAAAAAAAGGGCCATGAGTGTGTAGTAAATTTAAATTACATTATTTCAAAAAATATATACGGTATATCGGCAGAGTTTATCAGCCATCAGTTTCACTGAATTCTAAATCTGTATCAGCATCAGCCGCGAAAAAAACATGTCGGTCGACTTCTAACTAACAGGATTAACTATAAATTAGCTAATAATGTGATTGCAAGGGATTTTGCAGTATTAGTGGTTCAGTTCTCTCTCCATTTATTGTACTAACAAGAAGATATATTGTGGATACGTTTTAAATGTCTGTGTAATCCCTCAGTCATCCAGGTCTGATCCACAGTAAAAGCCAAAGTTAAATCTGGACAAGTCAGTTTTGTCCAACTGACAGATTTAACTTTGGCTTTTACTATTTTAAATAATACTGACTATTTTCTGATACCATAACATAATCAATCACCCTTCCCACCTGCAAAACCAGCACTCCATACATTTTTCTTCCCTAAGTGTAGTCTTAGTAAAGTAAAGTCTCTCATCCACCACTAATTATATGATTACAGACATTGTTGTATCTATGTGTTCATTTTAGCTGAAAAAATCAGAGCATACTACTATAATTACAATGGTGAAATGCATAATGGTTTCTTATGCCTACCCCAACATAAGAAACTGGAGTACTAAATAGCTCTAACACAACATTTATCCAAATAAATTGACAGCACCGTATTTACAATCAAATGCATTAATGCTGAGTTCAATTATACAATGCCAAGTCAGCCACTATATGATAGGAAAGATGATGATGAGCTGATTTGTACTGACATTAATGACAAAACATACGACATATTTTGCTGCTGCTTATATCATTATTTACTCAGTTTATTTATTCAGTCCAAGACTTCATGAAAAGCATTACTTCATCTCCGACATCAGATGGTGTCATTATTCTCCCCAGGAAGTGTGGCCCTCCTACTGCGCCTGTCACTATGAAACTAACCAGATCCTCAGAAATGTAGAAAACCCCATACAATGCTCCACAAGCACGGACATAAACACAACAGGCAGGCAAGTCGAACATAAAAGAGGCAAATCCTTGGTTTATTTGAATATATTATCCACAGTATATTTGTTGATGCGTGTAACGTATAAAAAAAACAAAAAACTAGTGTGCCAGCTAACGATTTGAAACTTCTTTATGACCAGATTCATAAAACTGAAAAGCAATGCAAGTGTGTGATAGTTCGCATCAAAACGTAAACCCTCTTTCCTCAAATTGATTCATTTACTTTTAAACTTAAAAATAATACATCCGCTTGCTCTGTACTAATTAATCTTAATCTTAATCCTAAACCAATTGATATTTAAAATGCCAATTACTTGAGTTAACGTTCACAGTCTTTTTATATCATGTTATGTATTGACATGACCGATCTCTATTAAAACTAATTAATACATTTAACTACAATAAATTAAAATACTTACTGCCTTAGTCCAAAAGAAAAATTCTGATTAATATGTCCAGTTGGGCTCATATGTTTAACCGTTTTAAGTGCAGAATTAGCTGACAATCAACCTAAGACCTAAAACCTAAGAGCTCAAGTTGCTGCTGTCCAAGTCCCATCTCCCCCTGCCTCTCCCTGGGCTCAGCCTCATCCCCCCACTCCCCCCAGTGTCCTTATCATTCAACCACAGCAGAACCAGCACAAAAGCCCCAATCACACTAATCTCTGTTCAAACACAGCGAGAAGCATCATCCAGTTCTGCAGGGCAATAAACTGCTACAGGACTTTGTTAAACAGACCACGGAGGTTTGAGAAAGCCTGTCTCCTGGGAAACAATTGCCATGGTTACCGCAAACCAACAAGAAAAGCACTTCAGTTCTGATTAGGTTATGTGTCTTTATTTAGACGTGTCAAGAGAAGTTTTCAGAATAGCTAACAACTAAATGTTGAAGTTATGTTACAAGAAAATACAGATGTTGCTGCTATGAGGCATTTCAAAGTGTGTCAATAAGCTAGACAGGATTTGGCCTACATTTTTTGACATCTCAAACAAGACTCAAAAAAACAAATGTTTTTGCATAGTATCACAGTATTGTAGTTATTTTCTCTTTTTTGGTTTTATGAGAGGCAATGTGTTGGTACCAATGTACAAAACACAACATTTCAAGTAAATCTGAATACAAAATGAGCATATCTGCAAAGGCATCTCTCTGACCCACAAATCTTGCATGAGGGTGGGTAAAGTGTCTTGCCCAAGGACTGAGCAACAGTACACAAACGTCTGAGGTGGGATCGCACCTCCAACCTTTTGAGTTTGAGAGCTCTAACCACTAAGACACTGCTGCCCTAGATCTACATGTACAGGAGTATTTACTTTAACTTTGTATTCATTGTCCATTCCATTTCATTATACCTCACAATGAAGATTCTAATTACCAACAGTATGCCCCTCAATATAACCTATACAAAGTATTGTATCAAATACCCCCTCCGCCCACTCACTTTTACCCCTCTTTACACTGGCATTCTTCCAATCTGACAGTCTGCCAGCTTCTAGCCTCCCTCCCTGCATCCATTACCTGAAGCCAGTACTCCCACAGCCCCGTAACTGCTCTAAAATGCATGCAATTGAAACATAGAAGCCTTTCTTTTACAAATCACAGCCCAAATACATACTCTTAGACCGTTGTGAGACAGATTAGTTTTACCCTACTGATGATGTGTTGTTGCAATAGTAATCCTGCTCAGTATGAGAGGAACCACAAGTTCAGACATTTGGTGCATGTGCTTGGCTGAGGAGCCAATGGGGCGATGCAACCGGTCTGTGAGCAGAGCCGTTCGTAATAGGGCTGGGGCGCGGCCAACACGGGTCGCCCCTCTCCTATCTTACACCTCATGTTTGTGGAGAACCTCGTACTAAATCACCACATACTGGCAAGATAGACCTAGTGCCCTATCTTGCCAGATGCACTTTTTACTACACTTGGGCAATATCCTTTTTTATATCGTCATACTGTCCCCTAATTATACTGCATGCGTCTTGGCAACACAGACAACACATAGGACATGAAGACACAACCAAAAGTGAATGTGTATCCATCATGCAAAAGTTCATAAAGACTGTCCACGTTCAGTTCCATGTGGACCACATCGCTCCATATGTCTGGCACATTACTCCAAGTCTACATGTTTAAGAGTTACATTATTCTTTCTTTTAGACAGCGCTGTTTGAGCCCCAACAGTTGTTGACAAGCAGAGGAAGCCATCCGCAAAACTGGCGTGATGATTAGGTGGGTTGCATAACTGCATATGTTTTCAGCTTTTGTGGACTAGTTATTTATTAAAATTAAAAGAAAGCTATTTTAACTGCAAAAGAGAGGTTTAACATCTGTCAAATGGTTGAGAATACATATCTAATTGAGTAAGTTACTGACTGCAGTGTTGAATATAAAACTTTTCAGATATATATATATATATATATATATATATATATATATATATATATATATATATATATATATATATATATACACACACACACACACACACACTATATATATATATACATATATATAGATATAGTATAGAAGTAGATAGATTTATACAATACCACAGTATACAATATTACCGTCATACTTTTCACACTCTTGAAAATGAGGACAAAGAATAATTAGGCAGATGAGGAGCAGTCGTTTCAATTATGTGAATAGGGCTCACAGTCTGGATGCTGTCTCTTGGAGGTTACGGGCCCGGATCACCACACACTCCTCCGGGACTGAAGGAGGAGAAGACACTTTGTCATTTGATTCCTCTCCATGGATTTCAAAATGGATCTCATGTCTGTTCAGGAAAATTATTTTTTTTGTGTGGCGTTTGAAGTAAAGTTAGCACTGTGCATAGGTCTAGGAGGATTAGATAATATACACTCCCAATGTTCATTTTATTTAATAATTTGCATCATCCATCATGTCAGCTATGGAAATAACCAATCAGGAGCAGAGTGGGGTTCATCATGGCAAATAAGCATTTAAAACAACACTGCCAAACCTTCTGATAACGTTACATTACCTGCAGGATTCCATGGAAATAGATCAGATTTATGCCATACTGTGAAATATTACTGCCAAAAAAACACCATTTCCATAGAGACAATCAGGAGGAGACCCTCCTTTGTTTGTGGAGATGCAAGCACGCTCGCAAGGATGCATGTTTTTTCAATGTTTTTTAGTTAAATAAAAACATCCAAAATATATTTTCAAAACATGTTTATTTTAGTCTATTATTTGGATAAAAGGTTACACAGTGGGACTTTAATATGGATGGAGTAAGAAAATGTTTATTCAAAATGTACTTTCTGACGTATCCATGTGCTTTTTTTCCAGGCATAGGAGAGCCATGATGAGTGAACTGGCGTGTAAGTCTAAGCATGTTCCATATGATGGTATCAAACATATCTTTATTAAAGGCCACCAGGCCTAGTTATGGGTCAAGCAACCCCCACTCACACTAAGAAAAGCAATAACAGAAAGAAAGCAGAAACAACCCCATTGAAAAGATGGGTGGAAGAACCACACTAGCTGTAAAATAAAAATTCATTGGAAAACACTAAATCATGAATCATCATGAATAATATTATTTATCTATGGATTCTACTGGACTTCAACAAAAAGATAATAATGAAATGAAATGCCTGACTGATTGAAACATATTCTTGCTATTGCGACTGATGACTGATGTGATAAACAGTTCGTATTGAGCCAAACCCCTCACTCCCACACTCAAATCCTCACAGGTATTTCCAGCATCCGTTTAGCCTGGCCCACGTCTCCGTGGCAACAGCACAGGAAGCCGTAGGTAGGTGAATGCGAGAAGTCCTTATGGAGAAGCAGGCATGCAGGATACACTAACATGCCCTCCACAGTCACAGGACACTACTCAATATAACCCAATGTCACGCTGAGATATGCCTATATATGCACATACACACAAACTCACAGGGAACATTAAAACACACACGGATGAAAAGAACAGGAATAAAAGAGCAAGCTGTAGGCAATGTAAAGTGTAGGGTCATAGTACAGATTACATATTGTGGAAGCAGAGAGGCTTATGTAATAACAAATACAAATACTAAAAATAAGTGCTTGAGCTGCAACAGTATTGGCCGGTTATGCAAGAAAAAGTCAGAACTGAATGCAAGCCAAAAAATAGGCCTATTCCAAAATCTGATAGACTTTTGATCAAAGTCACATATACAAAATATTTTTGTGTTCCTAATACTTTCAAAGGGTAGCATAGTTCTTAGGCAACTGTGTGTAATCTTTATTGTAGAAACACAATGTGCATCTAATTCATATAGTCTTGAGTAGAGATACAGCATATATAAGAAAGAATATATATATATATATATATATATATATATATATATATGTATGTGTATATATATATATATATATATATATATATATATATATATATATATATATATATATATATGTATGTATATATATATATATATATATATATATATATATATATGTATGTATATATATATATATATAATATTTTTCCACTGTGCTTAGTTTTACTGTCAAGATATAGTGATAATCCAAGATGTTTTTTTGTTTTTTTTTTTATTACCAATATCACCGATCCCTGGTTTTGAGTCTATTCATGGGTTTCAGAATGATGAGAAATTAGGACCCTTGCCAGAGCGATCTATAATTCAGAACAAAATATTGTATCTCTTGATTGGGAAAAAGTCAGGATCAAAAAACAAACAAACAAAAAAAAAAACATGAAGCTGAAACCCATGAATTTCTTTTGTAAAGATGTATGAACAACTAAAGGGACTGCAGTGTAAGCAATGAAAATTCTTATAACAAAAATCATTCATGTATAATTTTTTATTTTTTATATTTTATAATTTATTTGATAAGGTCTGTGGATATTAATGAACATCTCTATCAGTTGCAGTGTGAATGTGATGAATTATAGTAAAGATGCTAATTTCCATTGCTGGTATTATATTGTTTTTCTGGTTATATTTGTTGGTGCAATTATATGCTACAAGTAAGGAGCTGAACAAAAAAGTGGTTTATGTACACAATTTCACATAATATGTTGCTGTATGCTAACACTCTGGTTTAAGCATTGATGATGATACTAGATTTAAAAAGACTTGTAATGTCTATATTTACATCACTCATGAACTACTGCACTATGTAAAAATGACAACAGAGAAGGTTGTAACTCTGTGCTCCTACATACTCAAACTATCTTGTCTCTGTTTAATGCCTAAATGTGAACCTGCTGTGTGCCACTGCAGTGACAGGGGCAAGTCTTGTCACAAAGTTTGTGTGGGTAAATGTGGAGATGAGACGAGATAGAGCCCTTCACAAGCTTTACTTAGAGACAGAGGCTGCAGCGTGAATCACTGCCTTTGTTCTGCTGTGCCCCGGGGGAGGAATGATATATTTAATTTGGGTTAAAAGAATGCATTTGGAGAGGCAACACTCCTGCACTACAGAGCGTGCTCAGTGAGGATGGGAGGATTAGTGCTGTCTCTGCTGGATGTAACTGAGATCCTCCTGAGAGATTGAGTGAGTTCAAGGCTCACCACTGCCTCTGAACTACAAATATGGATACAAAAGCAATGAGCTAAGTATCAGTCAGCAAGGCAAAGTTGACACAGAGAAAGTGGCATGTTGTGTGAAGGCTGGTGCTTTTTATTTCTCTATTAGAACAATCAAAATTCCTAATCCTAATCCAAATGCACTTGAGTTAATGAAATTCAATTCTAGATTTTTGTAAATAAAAGTCAAGTGCATGTCCGTCTCTCCTTGATTTGACCACTGAAACATCGATCCATGTTGTGAGTCAAATGCGTGACTCTGAGACATCTGAGTATTTAGGTATTTTCTGGGCTGAAATAATGTAGCGGTATTAAATGCAAAGAGCCAGATGTCATTATGATGGCAATATGATGACTGAAAAGTAATAAATGTATAAATTATAGATGTAAATTCATAAATTCTTTTTACTAGTCAGATCAACAACATGCAAAAAGGAGACAAAAACCTGCTTTCGTTTTATAGTCATGTACTGCCTATATACTTCAAAAGGTAAATTATTAAAATTATTATTATTATGTCTGTACTATAGTTTCTTAAGTCATCTCTTGTATATAGTCCAGATATATTATATATTTACTATATTTTATGTTTACTTGTGCATATGTACATATCTGTCTTATCTGATACATTTTTTGCCATTTTTATGTTTTATCATCATTTATTTGCTATACTCTTCTTGTGTTGGTATTTGTGAGCTACTATGCCCAAATAGTTGCCCTTGTGTGTCAGTAAAGTAAGTCTAAGTACAATGGATGGTAGAACACCTCGTCATAATGAAACAAACAAAAGGGTCAGGCAGACTGCTTTCGACTGGCACTCTCATGGTGGTAAACGGATATTAAAGATTGTTGTGGTTTTCTAAAAAGTGCCAAATGAACCAACCCTGAAAAAATCAAAGAAGTATTAAATGTAGCAAGATTGTAATCTATTTAGGTCCATTGATATTCCAATTAAAATGGTTCTCATCAGGCAAACAAAGACGACTCTAGCCTGGGTTTTTGCTTACTCAACGGTTATTCAGAACTTAATCTGACAGATACACAAACTATTATCAACATAATTTAATAAAAAATACAATCTATGTAGGAAACTAGTGAAGACAAGTGTGCATGTTTTTCTCCCCTTGGTTTGACTGAAACATTTATTCATGTTTCAATCCATTATTGCGTGACTAAACTCTGACAGTATAGGTAGATTCTGCTGCTGAGGTAGTGTATGGTATAGGTCAACGCAAAGGGCAGGCTGTCATTATGTTGGCGCTATGAAGACTGAAAATGAAACCCAACCTCACATGTTAAGCTACATATAACAAAATGCAACAATTACTTTGAGGGAATATATTGTATTTTTAAAGGGACTACGCAAAATTGATTCTTGTACGCTTTAAGCCAAGTTATACTGTTGTTACCTCATCACAAATGGACCTGGAAAATCCTTTAATATTTCAAATTAACTGCTACCTTTTGTTCAGTAGACATTGGCAATTCCAAGGCTGAAATCATCCAAGTGAATCTAGTGAAGGAGTGTGGAGTGTGTGGACAGGAGAACACTTCCTGTATTACGACATGACATCACAAGTGTTTTCTGTGAGAAGAACACAGCCTAAATATGCAGAGTTTGTGTGTTAAACGTGCGAATGAAACAAAATACAACTCCAAGAATGTTAATGTGATGAGGAAACAACATTATAACATAAATCAGAAAGTAGCATAATATGTGCCCTTCAATGAGATTGTTACATATCTCCCTCTTGATTCAATACAATATACAATGTGATAGTATGATTTTTACAATACATGACATAATCAACATATTGCACATGATATTTTATGATATACATTTTAACAACAGTATTTCTTTGTTAAACCATCTGCACAAACTTAACATGAAATACATTGATTTTAATTGTCGAAACAGTGAATATGTCAACAAGTTTCCAAAACTGCAGCGATGTCACAAAAAAAATGTGTAAATATACCAAAAAGAAAACAGCCCACAATATCGATACTGTATCACCAAATGTATCACGATATTTCAAAATTTTAGCACCTAATCAGCAAAACAAACAACTCTGGAGTGTTTTTTAACACGTATTCATAAAGATTATATAGTGGCTTAGTGAATAGAGCATTTGAGCCTGAAATATATCATCTGAGAGATACCAAGATATTTTGGTAATGAGAGATAGATTTGTTCTTTAGCTGTGACAGGTTTGATTGTTTTTTTCTTTTATCTTTTCTATTCCATATGTGCAACCCTGTGAAATCTATAACACACTTTATTCCATACAACATTACAACTGGTTATGCTACATCCATAATCTATCGCTCTACCATTCCAGTCCTTTATTCTTCACCTGACACACATGGAGCATGCAGAGCCACGCTTCACAGCAAAACCATGATGGAGGCAGCAGGTTCCCTTTCAGACAAAGGCATTTTCCCCATAGACTGCTTAAGCCCTCCTCTGCAGTGTGGAGTATGTACGTGTGTGGTACATATGTGTGTGTATGTGGGGGGTGGGGCAGCTACAGACAGATGTGAACAGCCTCCGCACTGCCACACCATGGTTACATATGAAGGACAAGCCGGTAGAGAATGACCTCATCCAGAGCAGTCAACCACAAGGACATATGAAGACCGTCCATCAAGCCCCAGTGTGGCCCACTGTGGGGAGGCGAAGGGCACTAGTGTAGGTATGGGGCTAACCCCATAGCTGGTACATATAAGACATCATTATGACTGATGCAGGTCTAAGGGCTGTATAGGAAAAGAGCATGTGGGAAACAGAGTAGTCTTCTGTGCTGTTGCGTGATATATCAGTTCCAGTATCAATACTGGACGATATCTATGATATCAATATTGGTCGATATCAATACTAGTGGAAATAGAAGAGTGTCATATGGCTGTATGTTTACACAAACATAAATACATTTTTATTATATTTACACATTTTTTATTATATTTACAAAAAAAAACCAAAACACTTAACTTAATTTGTGGACCTCGCTCAAGCCTCAGGGCCTAAACATGGCTGCCCATTGAAGTCAATAGGCCGTGCTTGATGGCGCATGCTGCTAGTTTAGCCTTTAGCGGTTAGGTATATCCGGTCCTGCACTGCCCATCAACGATGCAGTTGAGCTACTCGCATGAGACTTTGCGCAATAAGAGCGAGTAAAGCAGTCACAAAGAAGCTAAACGAATAAATTATAAATAAAAACTTATAATGTTTATGCTTCCAGGGCACTTCTGAACCATGTTCTAAACCTGCGGCTCATTCATGACAGTTTGGCTCAATCGCATCGCTCACATGCTTGTTCATGTCGTACCACGTGACATCTTTAACCAATCATTGCCTGAGCTTAGCTAGAGCAGATATACTAAAGCGCAGCCGAAGCTAACAATTTAAAAGAAAACAAATTTTTAAGAAAACTGATTTTTTGTTGTAGAACCAATGAGTGGCCCTAAACCAACTCAAGACTGCTCTAAGCTAGAAATACCGGTATAAATATCGGTAGCTGGAAATATCGGTCATTGGCCACAGTAGCAGGTCGGATATTGGCTCAAAAACTCCATATTGGCTCATCCCTAGTTCTTATAATTGTAGTACTAAAATCTGACATTATAACATCAATGGAGAATAAATGGTTCTAAACTGCACATAAATTAACCTGTTAGCATTGCAATTATCTGGCAACTTTTGTCTATCCTGTTGCTAGGACATCCCATCCCAAATGATGACCATGTATGGGTGGCATGTTCTTTATATTATATATTCAAACATTCTGCAATCTGGCTCATGCATCTATAAATTATGCTGATGCTGACCATGCATAAATATGATTCTAGTGAAAGCTAACACATGGTTTATATTTATTCTTGGAAAAATCAAAAGTGTTGAGGAGCCACTCTGGAGGTGTGTGGATACGCTAATCCTTTTCCAAGCCAAACAGCCAACCTGACAAGTTATACAGTGTAATCATTTCTCTAGCACAAATATGTCTTTCTCTCCAATAAATGACTAATCTTGTCAAGATCCCAGTCTGTCCCTGTGTTTTTGTGCCGTCTTTCACCCTCCCTTCTGTGTCTATGCCGAGAGCTGGGTGGAGACTCTGGCACCACCCACTACACACCTGCAGCCTATGAGTCATCAAGCCTGCCCCTGTGGAGCACAAAGGGACCGAGGAACCAACACAAGCCGCCAGATCGTCCGTGTATCCCCGTGGTACAGTTCTGCTTGGCTCAGTCTATTTTTTTGTACATATCTCTGTACTCAGCTGGTTATTCTTCTTTTTCGCCAGATCCCGTTACTTGGAACTACCTTGCACCTCCGCCTCCAACCCAGGTCTCTACGACCGGTACTATCACCTCAGCCTCCAACTGAGCTCACCTCCACCAGTACGAACACCCCAGCGTCTGATCCCACTACCTACAACCAGCTCGAAAATGTCAGCCTACGACCCCACTGCCATCTGCTCCGTCAATCTACATTTACATTTCTGTGTTTGTAAATAAACTGTGTTCAACTTTTTATCCTGAGCCTGAATTTGATCCCCCAGACGTTATGGCAAATCTGATTTATCACTTGACACATTTCAAGTTATACAACAGTTTAACTGCACATAAATAGTAACCGCAGATCGTAAACTACAATAATAATTATAGGATAAATTGGCAATACGTCATTTCTTGGATTGAGGCTTTGAGTAACTGCTAACCACTCTGCCACAATGCACCCTGTGACACTCCACAAAGTGTGATATTCATATAATTGTGTGTCTTACAATAGAAGCAAAACAGATGTTCAAACCACCTTGACAGCAAACAACAGAGCCCCATGTGCACAGTGTGACTCCCCAAAGGATGAGACAAACAAACAGCATAGACATAGAGGAGCAGGCCAAATTAGCACGATGGTAAGGGGAAATTATTTTTAGAAAGGTTTGGAATGTTTCAACAATTTTACTGTGTGCAGGAGATAATGCAACATTCTTCTTTAGTATCAAAAGCTTTGGTTGTATTAATGAGAATATTCATTTACCAGTCTTTTTTTAACATAAATCATCTTGTAAACAACTTTAATGGTAAAACATAAGGTAAGGCAAGTTTAGTTGTATAGTACAAGTCGTACATGAACTAATTCAAAGTGCTTTACACAATAAGAAAGACATTAACATCACAATACTACAAATCAAAACAGAAATAATCACAAATATTCATAGTAAAATTAACATAAAAAAGAAGAGTGTAAAAAAAACAAAACTCTTTCAGTCATTTGCGCCGCTAAACAGAACCATTTTGAGCTTGGATTTAAACGTCAAAGTAGAGGCCTGTCTCACATCTTCAGGAAGACTGTTCCAGGTTTTAGCTGCATAAAACTGAAATGCTGATTCCCCATGTTTAGTCCTGACTCTGGGCACCAGCAGGAGGCCGGTCCCTGAGGTCCTCAGAGTGCGAGATGGTTCATATGGCGCTAACACGTTGGAGATCTACTTTGGTGCTAGGCCATTGAGAGACTTGTTCACAAGCAGAGGTGCTTTAAAGTCTATTCTCTGAGCCAAAAGAAGCCACTGCAGAGACCGGAGCACAGGACTTATGTGCTTGTACTTCCTAGTTCTAGTCAGGATCCGAGCAGCAGCATTTTGGATGTACTGCAGCTGTCTTAGCAAGACACATTTTCCAATTTCAACAAAGTATTCCCTGTTTTCTAGATAGAGCTTGAGTCAGTTTAGTGCCATACCAGATGCCCACCCAGTCCTCTAGTCCCTGTAAGAGATCGACAGTGTCAAAGGCATCAGATCTAACAGGATCAAGACTGAGACTTTGCCTGCATCAGTGTTCAAGCAGATGTCATCACCTTGATAAGAGCAGTCTCAGTGCTGTGGTGGGGTCTAAAACCTGACTGGAAAACATCAAAGGAGTTGTTCATTTGGAGAAAGTTAATAAGCTGTTGGTAAACAACTTTTTAAAGGACTTTGCCTAAAAATGGCAAATGACAGTTGTGTCAGTTACAGGTGCAAAGTGAGTCAGCTCTAAATGTCTAGGTGGCTGGACGGTTGTTATTTGTGTTGTGGAATTGATGGTATTTTTAATGCCCTGAACCTTGTAAAAATATGTATTAAAGAATACTGCAAAATCATTGCACTTAAATGTGGAAATTAGTTCTAACGGTGGTGGAGCTGGTGGGTTACCAGCTAAGCCAAACTCAGATTTTGTAAAATTATCCAGAAAAATTAAACCATGTCCACATGCTGTATTGAGCATTGTACATTGGCTTCTCTTAAGATTAAATGTTATTATATTGTATTATATTGTATTTATATGTTGTATATCCACTATAGGTGTTTTATTGTTCAGCGAAAAGCATGCGTCCTTACTGTCGCCTGACTCGCATCTTCACAGATCTGACCAGTAACTTGACCTGGTGGCGCCACCTGCTTGATTCCATGGAAATAGATATGTTTAATGCCATACTATGAAACATTCAGGCAAAAACAATAACATTCTGGTTGTATTTAGGGCTGGGTAATATGACGATAAAAATCAAATTAAAATCTCATTCCTGTAACAATCTGCTTTCGTCATATCATGATTCTCTGTTTCTCTCTAATGCAGCTGCCTATGCAAACATCTTTTCCCACCCACTTCTCCAACTGGTTAGCTTTTGCAAGGCTCTGAGTGAGTGACAGCTGGAATCAACTAATCACAGTGAAGTGTCAACTTTCATAAGAAGCAGTGGGCATTATTTACTACTTAAAGGCAAGATAGAAATACAAAGTTTACAAAGTGAATTAAATCAAAATCGTAGTAATGTATGAAGCTATATGAGCCACAGTCCAAATCAAAATTTGAGCCTGCCTGTGGCACAGGTCGTTTCCCTTATGCTGTGAATCCCCTGTAGGTGTTACGTGCTCCACTAATCAGCTGTCCCCTGGAGTCTCCATGATAAAGGATTCTAAAATGCAGTACATGACACGGCCCATTCATATCTGTCATAGACTTTTATGGACTCATCCTCCGGTCTATGCTCTGTGCTAATGCCTGGCTCATGTAAGTGTGTGTGTTTGCTACACCGTTGATTACTCAGTTGTACGCTCCTTTTCTGTTCCACTGAGCACATCGCATCCACAAACAGCATCAGCCAGTGCACAGATGGGGCTCAGTGGGGTAAAGCATCCGGCAAAAAGAAAGTCTCCAGACAATACAGTAAAAGACACACTCAGAATACTTTGGGTTGTTTTTGCAGTAAAGATTTAAACTCAAGCTAAGTTTTTGGCAATATAAAAAATATTGTGGACTGTCAATGGTAGAACCAATGATATATAGCAAGAGTTCTTAACCTTTTCAACATTGAGACACAACTTTTGTGTTATCTGTACAAAGTAACCTGTGACCCATTCAAATGCAGAGGTGATGTAGGACCTGCTTTAGCATCGCAAGTTTAAGTCTTGTCTCCAACAGTTTGCTGAATGTCTCTTCCTACTCTCTACCAAATTTCTATGTTGTTCTTAATACTGGCAATACAACTTATATGGTTAAAATATGAAGAATATTGACACTATTACTATTAGTTACTATTTGTGAAAAAGGTACTTTAATGAAAGAATAAAAGGTGCCCCTGTTTACGTCTTCTCTTGGTAAGTTTAGCTACATTTGAGGCACTTTTTATCAAAACAAAATGAGCATTGATCGAAGCCCTTTACAAGAAGAAGGCTGCAGTCTGTGTTCAGAGTAGCCATTTGAAAATACCCTTTTAACTCTGGCCTTTTCAAATACCACGCTCGTAAACTCGACTTCCATGTGGACGCTGGTTGTTAACCTCGGCGCTGGATAACGCAGCAGACAGACCAGTGAGTCACAAGACGAGCAAGGTCTGAGTAAATGTTCCTCCTACACTCAACAGATACACATCACAGTCCAGCCAGGAAAACACAATTCTGGGAGGAGAAGTAGACGAGGCTATTTAAAGTGCATAGCTAGTCATACATTTTTTCTTTGTACAGTTATATTTAGCAAAATTCCATGTTCCCCGAGACACAATAATATCAAACTAAATACAACAGCTTTTTATAAATACTATCCTTAAATGTCTGGAGTATAAACTACTAGATTAAGTCCATGCATAACAGAAATCAACTCAAATTAGATGCACTTGATCCAATTTTTGCAATATAAACTGCAAAATAAACTGTACTTAAAATAAAAAATAAAAAATGATAAAAGAATACTTAGTCTAATTACCAATATTTTTTTATTGACTACCATGGTGACATTGACTTATAAAGATATATCAGTCTGATATTGTCATTTTTTAGCACATTGGCTATCGGTCTTCAATCTCCAGAAGAGGCTGATATTTTTTTTGGATTAACCAGCTGTCTAAAGACTGCATAATGTCTTATTTCAACACTGCACAAAACGTGACTCCACTGCTCTCTTATCCAATTTGTCATAAAACAAGGTTGTGTATTTTTGTAATAAATTCTAATTATATAATTAGGGGCTAAATAATCAAAATCGGCTCTACATATGAGTCAAAAAATATAGGTGGAGCTTAACAGCCATTGCTCTAGATTCTAAACAAACCTATCGGCCCATCTCTATTGAGTTACCATCTCAATTGCAATAACAAATAATAACGACAATTAAATGAAATAACAACAATTTAAAATATTAAAAAATAAATCTCCATATTCTAAATTCTGAATGACTGAATGAACCCTGTCAGTCTAGAAAAGATGATTTATTGTGGAGAGTTTCGTACAAAAACTTTCTATTATCCCCATTATGGCCCATTAGCCAAAAATATCAACCTTCAGATAAAGCAAACCGAGATATATCACAGTGACACTAAACAGAAACTGAAACTGGTGCTGTGCTACCGTGTGATACCAGAGGTCGAAGGTTAGGGTTTGCTCTAAACACCAGCTAAACACGTATACATAAGTTTGACAGACATACTACATTCATGGAAACTATTAAAGCCAGTCAGAGACGGAAGAGCAGATCAAGTGAGATTTCTCCTGATGGTTATCTGACTAGGGCCACTTCAAATAAAAACAACAACCAGGAAGTAACAGTAAGTCACTAGGGCAAAAATAAATAAGTCAATAGATATGTTTAGTCTCTGGAAATAATGTTATTTGCAGAGTAGACCAGTCACTATACCAGTGGTTCTTAACCTTGTTGGAGGTACTGAACCCCACCAGTTTCATATGCACATTCACCGAACCCTTCTTTATTGAAAAATAAAATATTTTTTTCAAATTCAAGACATATGTATGTTTTACTGGTGCACAAAATGAACCGTGCATTAACATCACTGTGTTCAAAGAATAAAACCAATACAATGCATGAACTCACAACAAATTACATGCATACCTTTTTACAAAGACATGACCTTTTTTAATACCACCACACTGAAATGATTTAAATTTTTAACCTTATGTATTCCAATAATGAACTTATTGTATTTATGCTATTTATTATTTTTAACATTTTAACACACACCCATCACCTAATTTCCATCAGGCTAGAATAATAATGAATATTTACTGCAAATCAGTACAACTTCTGCTGTTGCCTTTGAGAGACCAGTTCAGAAATGCATGGCTTCACCTTGACAAGTGCCACTCTCATGTCATTTTCACAGCAAAGTCTGTTCCTTTTCTTCGTTTTTATGTCGTTTTGTTTTGATGCCGTTCGAACGGCTCATTTAAGTTGGGTGGGTACTTCGATAAGCACATCAAAGGCTGCATTTGTTGAATTGGGACATGGCCAGCGTGTGGAGACGCTCGCAGTCCCCAAATCATATGAGTCGGGTGCATGTCTTGACCTCCGCCGAACCCCTGAGACTGACTCACCGAACCCCTAGGGTTCGATCGAACCCAGGTTAAGAACCACTGCACTATACTGACATTTCAATCTAGATCATGATACTAAATAAAATCCTCGATATCTATTTTGATACCACAGTAATTAAACAGTTAAAAACAAACAATTTGGTGTTGTACTATTTCTAATATAGAGTAAGACCATTTAAAAACAATTCAGGAAATGTCCAAAAATGTCCATAATGTTTTCCTTCATTTCAAACAGACTGTGAAAGTAATAACTTGTCAACTGATGAAGTAAAAACTATTTGCCTGTTTTCTTGTGTTAACTTGTATCAATCTCCTTTTATTATATACTGCCCCCGTTTGATTTCACAGAAAACATGCATTCAAATGACTCACACAATCATTTAAACCACAATTAAACCAAGCCTCAGAAACAACTTCAATTATGAGGAAAGAAGCAGTTCTTCCTTGTAATTACCAGAGCGAAGTCACATTCAACATGCCTTCACAAAGTGCCACCGAGCTAAAAGTGTGCATGACCTCACAGTCTATTACCCCACTGTGTCCGGAGTAAAGAGGCGTTTAGTGCATTTAGCAGTCAATAGAGGGGCCTTGACAGTGAGCTTGGGGCAGACAGAGGACGGGCATTATCTGCAGAGACAGGAGACAAAGGACAGAAGGACCTGGTCACACTCAGATGAAAACAAATAATAGACCCTCTCCCAAAAAGTGGGACAAGACCCGGGAGTGACCTACTTTTGGACATAAGGGAAGCAATGATACTCCACAGTGGCACAACCAACACAGAGATAATGTTAAGGAGCCAGGGCGGAGAATGGTGTAAAAGTAACATGTTCGCCTTGATTTATTACAAGGACAGAATGAAAAATGAGACTATATTGTAATATTTGCTTTTGAGATAGATTCATGACTTGTACTTCAAAACTCCATGGGTTTCAGTATGTTGAACATTTTTAAAATCAGAATTTGAAATGATAATGAGAATGTTGGACAGCTGCCATAACGATTAACAAGTTAAAACTTGAACGGGGAAAGCCCTCAAAATGCTACATATAACAGGAAGCTGAAATCTACAAATAGAGTATACAATAAAATCTTAGGATATTCCCATTGCAGAAAGAGTCAAATTGTGAAAGAGTCAGGCAGCAACAGAGCACCTTACTGTGGAACAGTAGAGCCACAGCAGTGATTAAATGAATGGATGTTGATGATAATGAATAAGACAAATCACAATGTCACTTCTTCACATTATTACAGTTAGGTCTATATCAGATGTAAGATATTATTTCCAAAACACATTTCTAGATAGTGTGTATGCTTAGATATAAAGCCAGTAAGCAATAAGAAAAATACAAAAATGCAAAATAAGTTAAAAAAAAAGTGTCAATTAATGAAATAAAAAAAATTTAATGTCAAATTAAATGTCATTAATCACGACAACCATGCGATTAATCACGATAAAAAATGTTATTGATTGATAGCCCTAATATACATGTAGGTTACAGTGTTTAAGTGTACACAGGTGGTGCAAGGAGTAATAGAAGTCATCAATAACAAAGCACCCAGGTCTCACATAGATCCCTAGGGAGCTGCCAAACTGTCAAACTCTACATTACCAAACACATATACAGTAATATAAAGACACTGTGGGGGTTTGAAGTTGTCAAAATGTACAACCTTCTCTTGACAGTGGTAAATTATGCAGTTTAGGCTACAAAGTGGGTGTTACTCTACAGACATGTGACTTTGACTTTGAAGGCAAGCATATAAGATAGTAAATAAAATACTGCAGCATATTTTCCCCTAAATGGTGTAGTCCGATTCTAAAAACATGCAGTATAGTATAATTTAGCATGTTACACGAGTATAGCAGATGTCAGGTCTATAGCGAATAAACTTAATCCAACCTCAAGGTTTACTAGTGTGAAATGAAATGACATCACTTGCCACTTGTTCTTGAAGCTCCTGTTTAGTGGCTTTATTTTCCCTTACTCATTCCAAGCATGTATTTTAAATGTGTCTTAACCTTATTTCCTCCCTGCACTGCTGCTCCACGCCTTAGAATTACATGACCACATACTGAAATAGTCCAAACCCACCCAGGCGAGCACACAGAGACTGCCCTTACATCCACTGTACCACACACATCTATGTATGTGCTCCTTCACATGTGGAGGAGACAGGATGACAGTCACTGGGACATGAGAGGAACAGTTTAAAACTTAAATGATGATTAACCTAGGCACAGACACAAGTAAATGCAGAGGAACTGAAGTCAACACTGAAGTCACTAAGCTCCTCTAGTTAACACTTAAGGGGACATTTTAGCTCCCATTCCCATATATTCCATATATTATTTTTATTTCATTTTTCTTTCTTTGTATAATAATTGTGAATAAATGTGATATTATGGCCACTTATTAAATGGGAGGTATTATTATTATTGTTGTTGTTATTATTATTATGTTGTATATATATATATATATATATATATATATATATATATATATATATATATATATATATATATATATATATATATATATATATATATATATATATATATTTTTTTTTTTTTTTTTTTTTTTTTTTTAGCTTTCTACCATGTTATAACATTGTTCCCTCATCAGAAACATACCCAAAGAGGTGTTAGATGTCATCCATGCATCTTTGAGTATTTTAGCTATCTCTCCCGGGCCCATTTGAACACTCCTGATGGTTAGCTGTAAGATTCTGTGCAAATATAAAAAAAGTATGATACAAAACTGTATAACTTAACAAATCTGAGGCAATGTTTCATTCGCGGAATGCGCGCTGATTACGTTGTGATAGTGTTGTGAAGGTTGAGTGAGTGAGCAAAGGGGGGAGAGAATTGCAAATGTTTTTTATTTGTTGTTTTTTTTGTTTTTTTTGAGTGAATGTAGCATTTTCAAAACAATAAAAGGTAACATGATCTAAATAGGTTATGTGTTAGCAGTTAATATCCCACAGAAGTAAAATACTCCATAAACAATTTAAAATAGTGTGTGAAATGATAGTTGTGAAACGTCCGCAAAATGTCACCTATAATAGGAGGCTAAAACCCATGATCACTCTATGCCAGTGATACAACTATACATAACATACATGATTCTTTTCATATAAGGACAGCATATTTCAATTGGAATATATATATATAAAAAAGTACTCAATAAGCATTAACGTCCATACTTAAAGGGTCATAGGCATCTCAGTAAAATCCTTTTATAGAGAAATAGAGAATATCACAGTAATACCCTGTCCCCTTCAAAGCTAAAAATAACCAGTGGTGACATGGCACTTTGAGTTTTAAGCAGAAAGCAGGAGATAATGGCTTTGCACTGGCAGATAGGTCTTCCCTCAGGAGGCCTGGCCTTGTACTAAAACAGCAACAGAAAATGGCCCACAGTCAATAGCAATCTATCCAGCTGAATAGGATAAGACCCTTTAACCTGCAAATAGGCACATTAGGCTGAGAGTAACCCTGGCACTACACAGACAGGCTGACTGTTAGCTCTGATGGATGGGCAGCCTCAAAGTCACATAGAGGAGAATGGAGGTGTGACTTTCTCTCCTGCAATATATCTATATCATAATGCATATTATCTACGCCAGGGAGCTACACATTCAATATATGGCAACAGGTTGTAAAAATAAATAAATGTTCCATTGACATTATAAAATGGTGGTCAGTAAATAAGTTCAACAAAGCAAACATGCCAACACAATAGCTGCGTTAGCAAGTGGTCATGAATACCAGTAATACATGAAACATGAAAAAAGTTAGGTTAAACTTTCAATTAGTTAAGAGAATACAAGGATGTAAAATTGTTTATGATATATTGGGTTAAAAGGGGAAAAACAAACAAACATATGAACATCCAAAACATTAAAAAGTCTACTGTACAAATTGGATCAGCTGTTCATTAGGCACTGAACCATAATGCATGAAAATAACCACTACCAACAAAACGAAAATAAAAATCTTGCACAAAAACAGCAGTACATTGTCACAGTGCATGCTCTGAATTAGCAGATTCTCGGCAGACTAAGCTGCCCTGAGCCCTTCACAGTGTATCTGAATGTTTCTCCTCGGGTGCAGAGGGATGACATAAGCCAGCCCGGGCCTGACTGCCAGCACAGCACATCAAAAATGCAACGCTACACTGCAAATTTACTTACATAACGGCCCTGGCTGTAAAGTAAAGATGAAGTGTCTTTGAGAAAAAAAAACAAAACAACTATGCTAGGCTACTGCATTTTTTAAATATTTTATATATGTATGTATTTCAAAGTGCATGTGACAAGCTTTTGTGTTTTTCTAATTATTACTTGGTTGGGTGGGATAGTGCCTGAGGTAAATCTTTATCACAGTTTTACAAAGTCTGTTTTCAAAACAGCTGAAAAGTACACAAATACTGTTCTAAAATTAAATATCTCTACCTATGTCATAAACACATGTGGGCATGTCCCACCGGAAAGAAACCTGGGGAAAACCCAGGACAGGCTGGAAGGACTATGTCTCTTGGGTTGCCTGGGAACGTCTTGGGGTGCCGGATAAGCACAAAAAGATGGATGGTTGTCATTTATTTTTAATAAATAAAAATTATTGACAAATGATAAATGAATGTCTAATCACAACAATTGTAATGCTGTAACAGTTATGGAATTAACTTTACATATGCCATTCCAAACCAGTATGTAAAACTATAATTATCATTAAAACACATAAACAATTACATTATACATAATATAATAGGCAAGGCATTTCGGAACTTTTAGTAAGTAGTAGTTTACCTGTAATATGCATTTTAAGTGTGCAATACATTCTATCATCATTCAGCCTTTTTCACATTAACACTCAGAGAGACCTTCTCAGTTAGGCAGGACAAGGAGACACAGATGCGATTTAGTGACTGTAATCAACAAGTGCTGACAACAAGATGACATTTTGTATTTTGGCACCTCTTGTGGTTACAGTTAAATGTTATTGAGTTAAAGCACTGACACAGAGAGGCCGGTCTTCTCTTCTGGTTTTAGGGTATACATTGGATGTGTCCCGAGTCATGTTTAGTCCAGTCTCGAATGACATTGGGCGATGCAAAACAACACCTTTTCCTTCAAACTGACAGTCAATAGTAGCAAATGGGCCAATTACTGTCATGATCAGCCTATCAGCCCCAGCGGGAGGCCAATAGATCCTAATCAAAGCTAACAAAAGGGAAGAGGCTTTTGGTTCTTCTGACAAGCACAGCATAGCACTGACTCAAGACTGCCTTATTATGTGGAGGATCGTGTTCTCCATGGTTACACAGCTATAAGCATTATGGGCTCAAAACGTTTTTCCACTGAGACGAGTGCAACAACGCAAAAATCGCCTGTTTCCTAGCAAAAGTCAGTCTGCCCTGGACGAGAGCACGATTTGAGAAGCTACTGATGGCCACTGCACTTCATCACTCTCCGTGTGTTGGGTTTTGAACCTGATGCGATGAGGCAGGCCGCCGTTATTTGTCGCTCCCCGTGTGATGGCCCATTAGTCTGTGGAGGTAAGTAAACATGAAGTAAAGACTGTGGTAAGCATTACTTATGTACCTTCCATTTTATTAAATGCAAAAGTAAAAGTATGGTAGAGTTTCGGACCAAGTGATTCCCACCCATATTAAGGTAGTGAGGGAGTAGATGTTGCAAAATTAGCATCCTTGCTTCAGTCAGTCTACCCCAGGGCAGTTGTGGCTACAGAATAATTTCCCAAGTATAAAGTGGATGAATAATGACTATAGTCTAGTACTTTGAGGAAGATGTAATGCAAGCTTTAATGTTACAAGATTTTCAATCAAGGGTTCTGTCAAGAGTTTAAATGCATTTCTTCAATAAAACTATAGTGTAAAAGATATGATTTCTGTGCATGAAGATTGTTAATAATATTCACTCAGCACATTTTATCCCAAAAACGTGTACTTAATCTGAAATTAATCAGGCTTAATGTTCAACAATGTTCAGAAGTTTCTGTCTGTAGTTCTGGTGGGCTTGTACCATCACCCCCTGAATACTAATTGCTGTAATTATAACATCAACATGCCAAAGATGTCTAACAAATTGCCGGAACAAAAGCCTCGAAATCCCTCCTGACAGATCCACAAGTTACAAGTTATTAATAGTCAAGGGTGGCAAGTAATAAAACTTAGCTAGGCCGTGTGATTTCAATTCAATAAAATACATCTGGAGACACTGCAGTAAAAGACATTGTGCTAATAGCAAATGAAGTAACCATGGAAACTGTGAACATGCAGTGACAATTATACCATTATCAGTCACAAGGATTCGATTTAAGCTGAATGGGAAAGGCACTTGTATGGACAACGTGGTTCACTTTTTGCATTGTCTCCCATCCAGAAACACTCACAGGCTGCTCAACACAGCTCCCCAAAAGCTCTCACAGCCATATAAACATTTATAAATATAACACTGGTCTGGTTAGAAAAGAACAAGCACAGCCAATAGAGACCTCTTCAAACAATGTAAAACACACTCACTTTGTTATTCTTTATTGAAATGACAGTAAATCAAATCCAAAAGCCTTCTGTTCTCATTTTTGATGGAAGTAAAAATTGCACTTTATAGTTGTAGGGTAACATGCTTCTCTCCATAAAGATGTTATAGCTTTCACTACCGTTCCACAGTATAAGATTATATATATCATGCTTACAGTTGGCAGGATCACCTCTCCACAGAGCTGACCTGTGACTTTCCCTGATTGGCGTCCTCTGCTTGTCTCCATGGAGATAAATATAAAGATAATAGCTTAATTTGATACTTTGGAACAATCTAGTCAAAACAATACCATCTTCATGGAAACAAGAATGTGGCAGATCCTCCACCAGAAATTCTGCAAAATAACACAATTCTGAATTATATTGGCTTTGAAGAGACAAGTTTATCTAAATGAAGAGTTCAGGCACTAGACCAGAAAAATACCAAAACTCAATGTATTTCATTACAAGACATCTTTACTAAAAATAAATAAATAAACAAATAAAAATAAATTTATAAATCATATAATAATAAATCATATCAAAATTCCAGTCTAAATGTTCTCCTTGTACTTACCCTCTATTTATAATACCCCTGAACTACAATAAGTCATGTGACCCAGACAGTCATCCTGCATGGCCCCAGCTCTCAGGTGGATGGAGGTCTCCTGATGGGTGCCCTCTGCACAGATTCACTTAAAGGATCAATAAAGTTATGAATAAGGTTGGCCCTGGTGTGCTAACACAATTATTCCGCTCTCTGGAACCGGAGGGGGCAGGCTGTGTGCACTATTTAGGAAACTGTGGATGGATTCTTTATGTTTTCACAACACAAGGTCAGACAAGAGGAGTCAGGAGCACTTACTGATAATACAAGAATGTGTTGGTGCCAGCACATTTGAACACACATAAATGGAGGGCAGTGGTGGTGCAGTGGATAACTGAACATGCATGGGACAGAGGTCAACAAGACTGACCAAGACTTACCACCAATTGTTGTGGTGGTAAACTATACTTCTGTAATCACAGTTACAAGCCTGCAAATCTGCTCCATACATACCACATTCATATATAGGCAAGATGGGTGATGTGTTTTGCCCAGGGACTCAACACACAAAGCTCTGACCACTGCTATTTGAGTGGTTAAAACCTTACACATAAATATTTCAGAACATTATATGTAATCATAATTTTATATACTATTATTTAATCTAATAATTACACAGATAAATATAAAAACTTATAATGTAAGCATTTTGTTTCCATTTTGAAATGGTAACAGTATTCTTTGATGGTAATAGATAACAAAAACAAAATGAAAAACATTATTTTAAATAATTAGAACGTGCAACGAATGTGAAAAAAATTAACAAAAACAACAAACTCAACTTTGCAGCAGGACATTTGCCTTGGACATTAAAAAGTGTCTGGTGTAGAACAATATCTTGTGTGTATAAGAAAATCCCATGACACTTGGCTAAGCAGGAGCTCTGTGTCTGTAGTAAACGTTCTCACAGGGGACAGACACAGGGAGTCCTTAACACGCTTGTGCTCTGGGCCACTTCATCAACAGAGAGCACATCAAACTTTAGAGCAATGTCATAAATGACCTCAAACACACTTAACTATCTCATCAGAACAAATTTAGTGCTACAATATATATCAAACTACAACAAAAAACAACAACAATGTAACAGGTATTAAACTATATCCTTACACTTCAGCACCTTATATTTCCACTATAAGCTAAAGCAGGGGTCACCAACCTTTTTTAACCTGAGCGCTACTTTATGGGCACTGAGTCATACGAAGGGCTACCAGTTTGAGACGCTCTTCTGAAATAACAAATTTTCTCAGTTTGCCTTTAGTTATACATTATTAATAACGATAAATGATAATCATCTATGTGAACACACTGATCACGTTGCAAGACACTGATCACATTAATGATTTCTCAAAATAATTATCAACAATGAGCAAGGAGGGAAACAGATATCAGTATTCAGCACTTTAACTTTACTAATCTTAGTAATTGTTAAATTTCCAGATGACACTTACATCACTACATCTCATAGGAAGTGTCCCATTTTCACTATCCATTGACAAACCTTTTTAACAAAACATAAATAATATACATTGCACCATGTTTCATAAAGTTATCAATTATGTAATGTTAAAGAAAAATAAGCTTACATATTTTTAAATAAATCTCCGTTGCGTTGTGTGACTTTTTCACCAGTGTCGTGAAAAAAGCCTGTTGTTTACCCAAAGCTGCGTTTAGCTCTGGGCTTGTTCTGCCCATAGTGCGCGTCCCCGAGGGGAGTGCGCGTCCCTGTGGGTAGTTAGTGTGGAGCTTTGTGAGACGTAGTGAAGTGTCCCCCCACATTGTGCCGCTTTGCCATCACCACAGTCGCTCCACAGATGAGATACGCACAGGTTTCTTTTACAGACTTAAATCGTTGCGAAAGTGATCTCTTTATTTTCTACCATGTTTTGGAGTAAGAAACTGCATTCAGCGCATCCTCACAGCGCTCGCGAGCGGAGCACTGGTTTTGTCATGCGCACAATACTGACCTTTGAAGTGAGTAGGTCAAAGTTCACCTTAACTTATTTAAACTTCATGTATAATGAACATATGTTTAAGATATTGTCATTTTTAAATCTATATAAATGCAAGGGTTATAAAAAAAAAATACAGCAACAGAATAAAATTACATTTTAGATGCAGCTCATTAGTGAGTTGTGCTATTTTTAGAACCGGTCTGCGGGCGACTCATGTGGGGCTCGGGGGCGACATGGCGCCCGCGGGCACAGGGTTGGTGACCCCTGAGCTAAAGAATACACAAGGCTAAGGCCTCAACTGTACATGCCAAGTGATCCTGGCTGTGGATTACCATTATTCCAAGACAGACATTCCTACATTAACCCATTCAGATATGTTTATGTTTGAAATGCAGTGGAAAGGTATAGGATATTCAACTGGACACATTTTCATTTTTACTGATTCACAGCTCAATGTAAATCAGTAAAAGTAAATATGTGTATTCTACAAATAATAACCATCCTTTTCATCTCAGATTTTTTTCTCCTCCATGGATCACTTGCACAGGGGTTCCTGGTTTGTCACAGGTAAATAGCATGTTCTTACATAAGAGCCTGGCCTGATGAACAGGTTCCACTATTTACAGAGTCAGCTGAACCAAGGGTAGGTAAAAATTTCACAGTAATTTATACCCTTCACCCTATATAAGCTTAGTCATTATAACTGCAAGCAAAATTAATTGGCTTCACCTGTCACTTCTGCAGATGCAACTATATTTGCATAGTGTAAATATTGGTTTAGCATACAATCATACAGGTGGTTGTGAAGCACGTCTATTCACCTGTCATTGCAGTGTACACAGCATATGGTGTGTGCTTATAGCCAGCTGGTAGCATTGCCTATGTTGGTAATATGACCCCCTTTGTTGTAGCATATAGTTAATTAATAATAGATAACAGTTTAAAAGGGCATAAAATATGATGTCATGAACAGTAACCATAAGTCACACAATAGCCTGCCTGTTTCAGGTAGGCAAATATTTCAGTACAGATACACTGCCTGGCCAAAAAAAAGTTGCGACCAAAAAAAGGTCACACACTCTAATACAGGGGTGTCAAACATATTTTCACCGGGGGCCACATTAGCAAAATAGCTGCCTTCAAAGGGCCGGATGTAAAATAAATCTACAACTTTTTTAACTTGTTAATTAACTGTTTCTGTATTTATTACTTGTTCAAGTTACAAATATTACATATGCATTTGCCTAGATGTAAAAATGTGGCTGTGTAACTGCATATCTCCTGAAAAAATTACATTTTAAGACCATCATACCTTTGAGTTTACCCTGTCGAGGGCCACATGAAATGATGTGGAGGGCCGCATTTGGCCCCCGGGCCTTCAGTTTGACATATGTGCTCTAATATTTCGTTAGACTGCCTTTAGCTTTGATTATGGCACACATTCGCTGTGGCATTGTTTCGATAATTTTCTGCAGTTTTACAAGACACTGCAGAAGCTTAGTGTTGCATTAATTTTTCACCAAGATCTTACATTGATGATGGTAGAGTCTGACCACTGCACATAGCCTTCTCCAGCACATCCCAATGGGGGGACTCTGTGTTGGCCAATCCATGTGTAAAAATGATGTCTCATGCTCCCTAAACCACTCTTTCACAATTTGAGCCTGATGAATCCTGGCATTGTCATCTTGGAATATGCCCGTGCCATCAGGGAAGAAAAAATCCATTGATGAAATAATCTGGTCATTCACTATATTCAGGTAGTCAGCTGACCTCATTGAGCACAGACTGTTGCTGAACCTAGACCTGGCCAACTGGAGAAGGCTTGTACCTATGTGCTTAGTTAAATCCAGGTGGCTTTTTTTGGCCAGGCAGTATATATTGGCTATAATTCTGTTGAAGTAAGGCAGAATGGCTAATTACTCTTGCACAGTAGTCAAACAAATCACCCAAACTGAACAAAGCGTGGCAACTGTGTGTCAAGATGACCAATAATGGTGATAATTCAGGTCACAAAACTATAAAATAATGATTTTAGTAGCAAAAATAAGTAATTTAAATCAATCTATACTCAAAAAAAAAACTCTAAATACAATTACTTCATCATTCAGAATGTCACATTGACAGTGTATTGAGGATATCACGTCACCATTGTTTAATTTTTAATTAGGGTGTCAATAATGTGTGAATTATCTCAAAATCACAATGTTTCACAGTAAAATTGTATATGAGCAAATTTTACTCAAATTGTCATTCCGAGCTGTTCCCTCAGAATGCGCCCTGAACCCACTTTCTCATTCATAGGTCTACAAATTGGGTCAAATGATACAGAGCTGCAGTGGTGATGACACAGGCCCATATGGAAAAGTAGAGCAAGGCATGGAGCAATGATCAGAAGACACTGACAAAAACAAGCACAAAAGCAAAAGGTCAAAAGATGAGACATGTGGACATAGTCTTCATAAAGTAACAGAAATCATCATCATTTAGCATCTGCATTGCCATTCAGTTCAGAACTTCATTGCTCCACTCTTTGTGACAGGAAACCAAATTGTTTTGCATACAAAGACAGTGAACCAATTTTTAACCAGAAGCAGTAGTTGAAATTATGAGTTACCTGGGTATTAACTTGCTTATCACAGTTTTATTATAAGTGAATACCATTTCTTTATACTTTCCTTACATACATCCTTACATAAAACATCGTAAACTTCAGTATGACACGTATGCTGGAAATATGGGGCAAGTCCTGTGAATGCCTCTTCTCAAGTCTAAAAATGCAATTCTATTAGTCATACAACACACACCAGATGAGTAATTATTCCACTTCTGAGCTTTTGCAACTCCATTGCTATGCCATTTATAATGCTCTTACCATATTTTGTTATTTTAGCAGCTATAAATAATTTTCATTAGGTAGTAATTTATCTGCCTATACGGTAGTATAGTATAATTATTCACACCATAGTACGCATTCAGTTCAATGGGGCAGTAATTCTCATTCAATTAGTCGTATTGACAGTTTATACATTCAAATGCTACTATAATGTCCAACAGAAACATAAATAGCAGTTTTAGATCGTTCATTTGGCTCAGGGCCATTCTCGAGTCAGCCCAGAGCAAACATTGCACGCCTTCATTTTCAGGTTGTTATGTAGCAGTGCTATTTGAACAAGCTGCTGGAGAATTATAAACTGCCTGAGAGCATTACTGTCTAAATGAGAAATGGTGACTAAAAGTGCTTAATCATCTACCTTGTATAATTTGCACAGTAGAATGTTGAGCAGCCAGGGTAGCACTTTGAGTTATTTTGAACATTTTCAACCCAAATGATGTGTTTTAGGTGTTTGCTAGAGGTGCAGGTTGTGCTGGAAAAGCTGAAGAGGTGCTGCTTGAGATTGCCAGAAGATGAGATGTGGGTGGAGGGCTGCAGGCCTGGATATACTGACTGTCAGGAGAAAAGAAGATGAACAATGGGCAAAGGTGGCGAGAAACTGCCTAAAATACAAGCAAGGATAAAGAGCCTAAAGAATCTGATTGGGAGACATATGTTTAATTTAAGATATCAACTGATAAATGGTGAGCCCTTTCCTGGCAAATCCAGAATGATCTGTTTTGTTTTTTTTTTATATACAGATTAATATCAGCCTCAAGCTCAGCCAAATGTGATCAAGCAATCAAATTTGTTTTTTGTTTTCACATCGTTGTAAAGTATTGAAAAAGTGTGTATTCTGCATCCCAGGCAAGGTGAGAGGCACATTTTAGGACAATGTTGATTAACTTAAATAATACATCGACATTATCAGAAACCACAAAAAAGGAGAGAAAAGTGACCCCTAATGTAAAGTCAAAATTTGTCAGTATTCAAACGTAAGTTCAAGCACTGTAGTACTACTTGGGCAAGAAATAAAAAAATAAAAAAAAATGGTCAAAAGTCTGAACTTACATGAAGGAAATTGTGCAGTCTACAATGTCACCGCATTTGTTTGATGATGTAACATTTGCTCAGGTAGACAGGTTACAATGAGCAAGTAGAGGAAGACGTTTATAGGCCTATGTATTGGTTTCAATGTTTCAATGTGTGCCCAAATCCCACTGATGCTGACTATGCGGAAATCAGGAAGTAATTTGACTTAAAAGTTGATTTTTTGTATTAAATGTGTAATATGATTTCAAGTTAAATGAAAATTGTGATAGATCAATACAGGGTGAATATGTGATTCTTTTTTCGCATATCCCGCAACCCTAGTACAAAACCTTGAGTAACTGTATAAATAAGATGTTCAAAATAACTTACACAGAGTTGCTCTGGATTGAACATGGCTGAGTGAACAGTGGAGTGAAGTCCAGTATTAAGTGACATAAGAGATATTGTAGATCACCAAAGAGTATCATGGTCAGGGGGGCTGAAACAGGATCTTAGCTTGTCGGCTGCAGTTACAGGGTCTCACAACAACTAGCTGTTTTATACACAATTAAAAAAATATATATTTTCGTCATAAAATCAATAGTGTAATAGACTTTCTTTCTTCTCCTCTGCTCCTTTCATCAGTGCACTAAAGCATGTGTATAAACAATACAGCAAGGGGCATGTCTGATGGAGTATTCACGTCTTTGTGAATGGGCTGATCCAGTGTTGTAATGTAGATGATGTTATAGTGGAACATTACAGGCCACTTAACCTCCTTCTTTATGACTCATGACTAATTTAGCTCATTGGAGATGTCCCACACAAGGAAAATACAAAATGAAGTGGCATGTGTTAAAAAATTAAACAGTGTTGCAATAGTGTTTATTCAGGGCCCATATTATCCACATAAATGTAAGCAAAGACTCTCAAGTCAACCAAATTTTTCATACACATCCAATCAACAGCGCTGGTATTGCCAATACTGGTCTTGTACTTTTACATTTCTGCCTCCAATGGTTCATTTATTGTTCAAATGCAACCACATTATGCGTATTGTTTATACTGAGACAATTAATATAAAAAACAATTCTTATTCAATTTGAATAAGAAAAAGTTATGATTTTATTTATTTTTAATTTTTTTATCAAATTGCCAAAACTTAACGTCTACTTACATGCCAATTTTGTGAAAATAAGTTATTTTTTATGAGATAATAAGCATTTATTGTTTGACAGATTGATATGTGTGGTAATAGAATATGGCATAACAAAATAAAAAAAAAAAAATAAACAACACCAATGTTATTTCTGTATGACAAAAACTTGCTGAAATGGCAATAATAAATTCCAAGTCAAATCTAAACCAATTATAACACTACTGTTACTGCCAAACCTTGCTAATTACACACTATGGTGATGGAAGCTAATTTAATTGACCACACACAACAATAAAAAGACATGTTTATTTTTTTCATTCATTTCCCTTCCATTTGTCTAGCCCCTTTCCAACCATCCTCTCACTTATACAAGCATGTCCCTCTCCCACACGTGTCTTTTTGTGTGGACAGCCAAGTATTATGAGCTGACGAGCTGTAAAAGATAGCTGTATTCTGAACCGTCTGACAATGGGGTTGACTTGTTTTATACACTCTGTAGTCCCAGTCATTCTTTTGGCCCAATCAAAATCAAAACTTACAACTATCCATGCATGTTTCTCTTTAGTCCCCCTGAGTAACACTACCGTCAGTAACCCAATATCACACACATGAATGTAGAACCAAGGGAACAGCAGCATTTCCTACAGCTATTTAATGAGCAAATCCATCCACCCACCCACTGAGAACGTGAGCCCATAAAAAAGTGCCCAAAGGTAAAGAAATGTACAAAGCAACAGGCAGTGAAGGCTAGAGACCCCGGAGAGAATGGTCAGGAGACAGGAACTGATCAAGGAATGGCTGTTGTAACTGATCACTTTAATAAATAATGAGTTAACATGATATACTGGACTCGATTTGACCTCCCACTCGCTTCAAAGCAATACAGATAAATGGTAATACAATTTGTTTAGTAGTGTTGTCACGATAATAACTTAATTTTGATGTTAAGGAATAGGCCCAATGCTTGATACCATAGACTATATAAAGAAGTGATTTAAGGGAGTGTGACGCCACCCACAGCATTCGACTCCAGTCAAATTAAGCTTGTTGAAGCTAGCAGTTATAGGAATGAATTTGGAGCCGAGTTCCATATTAGGAATTCCAGCCGTGAGTATCATAGTAACCAAAGAGCCAATCTGGAGCGAAGCTGTTGTTCTCACCTGCACTGCTGGCTTAGCAAAGCTGTCAATTAAATGTGTTGCTAATGCTAGAGTGAGTGACCTTGGGCTCCTTGATTTGTCTCTTATTAATGTTCATATCTTGAGTTACAGACACAATATCAAAATAATAAAAAAAAATACCAGGATCATGTAGAGCAGGTCAATACAAACATTTTAAGACCAGTTTTCTAATGTAAAGTGAATTGGAGCCAGAGTCAATGGAGCCGGAAGAGTGCCCAATCCCCACCCATGATCACTTCCTATTTGGAACGTGACAGCTAGCAGGTTACCCATGTCCATTTATACATAGTCTATGCTTGATACCAATTTTGATACCAAAATGATGATTAAAACACTTCCTCAATCTCAACATAAAATTACAATAGGGCTCTCACACCAGTGCAATGTGGACGAGTCACTGACTCACTGACACTTTGTGCTTGGACCCTAATTAGAGCCTCTTATTCAATATTATCATGTTTGGGTTTTTTTTACTAAATCTGATCAAGATCATTCTACTAATCATGAAATGTCAAACGGTATGTCTTGTTGAAATGGGTATTTATTTTCTAGGCTGTCCTGGGAATATGTCAGGAGATCTCTGGAAGAGCTAAAGGAAGTGTGAGTGGACAGGGGAGGCTGGGCATCTCTGCTTAGACTGCTGCCTCCACGACCCGGCCCTGGATAAAGTGCAAGATAGATGGATGGACTAGTTTTAGTATTGATTAAATCTGAATGTCAGTTTGGATGAATTGCTCACTGTGTGAAAATGGAATATATCATTTTATTTTATTGTGTCCTAAGGTGATAATTTAATAATATATATATATTTTTTTTAGCTAAAACAAAATATAAATCAACTGTAATCAAGTTAGTAACTAGTGTTTTAGGTTTAATTAACTATAGTATTGTTTAACACTATACTTCAGTATTTTGTCTGAAGCCTTCAGAGGCCAACAGAACACAAATTTAACATAGTTAAGTGAATGAACTTACATAAGCTTTTAATTTGAAGTGCCTGTAAATGCCACAATGAACAGACAGACCAAAGAAGAGCCATGAGGACATATCTGGCGGCGCACAGGAATCAGCTATGTAAGCCAATGGGAATGAACTCTCCCTCCACTCTGTAACAAGGATCCCTGCTGCGGCTGACATTTGGCATTGATTGTGTAGTTTTTATAGGCATTCGTCAGTTCAAGTCTTATGGACATTTACACACTGTCTGCAAGCTCCGGGGCAGACAGGGGAATAAGGACTTTGATCCATCTCCAAAGCTGAATGGGGAGTCCTGAAATCAGAAATAGGCCCATGCTTAAGGCAGTAAAGAGAGTAAACATGAAAATCAATTTATAATGGTCAAAAGTAGAAGAGGGAGAATGGGTTATAGAGATACAACTCATTACCAAAACAGCCTCATCATATAGGAAATAGCACTATTAAAAACATTAAAAGCTTGAATGATCCCCTTTGGAGTGATCAGCCACAAACCAGCAACCGCATTATTAGAATCCATTGTGGCAACAGTGCAGTTAAGTGCTTCGTTTGTTCGTACAAAGCTATTTTGCAGTTTAGGTACAAAGTGCTTTTGTTGTACATTAAGCACATTGTCTAATCGTAAAATAGAAAAAATTGATAAATGAGACAATTATATCTGGCAAATCCAAATCCGAGGCCATGGTTCTCTACTGGGAAAAGGTGGCTTGCCCTCTGCGGGTGGGTGGACAGTCACTGCCACAAGGGGGGAAGTTCAAGTTTCTCGGGATCTTGTTCACGAGTGAGGGAAGGATGGAGAGTGAAGTTGACAGGAGGGTCGATGCAGCGATGAGGTTGCTGTATTGGACTGTTGTGGTAAAGAAGAAGCTGAGTCGAAAGGGAAAGCTGTGGATTTACCGGTCAATCTACGTTCTTACCCTCAAATATGGTCATGAGCTTTGGGTAATGACCAAAAGGACAAAATCACGGATACAAGCGGTCGAAATGAGTTTCCTCTGCAGGGTAGCTGGGCGCTCCCTTAGAGATAGGGTGAGGAGTTCAGTCACATGGGAGGAGCTCAGAGTAGAGCTGCTGCTCCTCTACAATGAGAGGAGCCAGCTGAGGTGGCTCAGACATCTGTTCAGGATGGCTCCTGCCTGGAGAGGTGTTCCAGGCACGTCCCACTGAGGGGAGACCCCGGGGGAGGACCCTGGAGGGACTATGTCTCTCAGCTGGCCTGGGAAAGCCTCGGGATCATCCCGGTAGAGCTGGAAGTGTGTGTGGAGAGAGAACTCTAGGTCTCCCTGTTCAGGCTGCTGCCTCAGCGACCCCGCCCCGGATAAAGCGGAAGTAAATTTGGATGGATGAATATATCTGGCAACACAATAAGAAACTGCATAGGTTTGAGAAACTAAGAAAAGCATGGGTTTGTCTGCGTTTTAGACAGACCATTGGAAAAAGCTGTGGTTTGCTGCTTGGATTAAAAATCAAAAATGCAAGAGGTAAACAGAAACAGTACTCAGTATTTGAATGTGTGTTACTATGTGTTGTGTATACATGCCCTCTTATTTATCTCAAACAGGCCAGAATTCCTCAGGTCTTTTTCTAATGGACAGCAAGAACACACAAACAAGCACTTCCCCCTAAAAACACCATTTCAAACCAAGTGGCAGGAGTGGCAATATTCATTGTGTCCTTGGGCAAAACACTTCATTCAGCTTGCCTCTGATGCCTGAAACATGAGGCAGTCTGGTGCCGTAAAGGCGAATACAATCGTCTGCGATGATCACGATTATTAAAAAATGCCACGGACGATTAATTGCAGACCTTTTTTATTCACATTTAACAATATTATCGCATATATCGTCGCATCCCTTGTGAGTACTAATTTAGACAGGCCTAATTAATGCTTAAATAATGGCCATGTGAACCTTTGCTGTTACATGTTCTTGTGTCCATGACATTTCCTAACAAAGGGGCAGTTATACACCATTAAAATGGGTCAGAGCAGGTTGAAGTCTCTCAATAGTGTGAGCTGAGGAGCACCCAGCTGGCGAGAAAGCCAAACTCACTTGTCCCTCCTCTTCTCACTCTCTTTTCATGCTTTTGCCCCATCCTCTCCACCATGGAAGGCCTGAGGTAACCCAGAATTTTACTGCCAACAGGAAGGCTATGTACTCCTCCCTTCTCCCAGTGTGAAAAGAGGGTCATTGTGCCGGGCTGCAAGGTATGGGGATTTGGCTAGCAACCATTCACACATTCTGCCCTGTGTTTTTCAAGTAGCTCAGACCATCATTCTTGCCGTGGACTTCAACCTCTTAGACACCTCCAGATAACATAAAGCAATAGAGAAACTGTGCATTTCCATTCATAATTAGGACATTTTGTGAATTGGGTAAATAATCCACTGTCAAGAAGACTAGGGCAGAGAGAGAGAGAGGCAAAATAAACACCACACAACCATTACCCCAATTTAGAGTTTTCTTTCCACAATTCTCACCAAATGACTAAAATATGTCTTGCTATTTGGAGTTGCCACCTAGGTTGCAAAACACAGAAGTTATTCAATGTTATGCCCAACTAGAAAACAGACTTTATATGTGAAGGTCTAATTCTACAATTTCAATTTATAAATTTATCCAACCAAAAGAGCAAAACAATAACAATTATTCTAGCCACAGATTTCAAATGTTAAAGGGCCCATATTACAGTATTTTCTGATCTGATGTTATGTTGTTTTGTCAACACAAACATACCCGAATGTTTGTGAATGTTTCATTCAAACGTGTACCGGTAATATAGGACCTAAAAAACTGCCATCCCAGAAAAGCAGTTTTCAAGAGCTGTTAGTCTTGAACAATGGTAGAGCATTTTTGTTAAATTGGAATGCTAGAAGACATTTGTTATACTTCAATTTCACTTTGGTATGAGAACCCACATGCTTTCCCTGTATTGATAATAAGAATTTAAAGACCTGTTCAAGTACACTATCAGCCTCATTGTATAATTGCCCAAGTAATTTATCGAGGCTTTTGGGAAAATACAAATAAGCTGCCAAGGTCAATACGACTGACTGGGGAAGTTTGGGTTTTTTAGCTATAAAAAAAAACTTTCTGATTGTCAAAGGACAAAGCCAATTACACAAAAATTGCAAAAAAAGTATACATAGTATAGTGGTTAGCACACCACTCTCAGGGTTTACTGTGTATATCCTTCTCTCAACAGCTCCGACAAACAAGCAACATCAAATATGCCGCTAGGGAATGAATAAATAGTTGTCAATACTTTCTAGCAAGGAAAAGGAATTTTATTAGTATAGCAAAATTTGTACATAAATTAAAAGCACAATACAAATAAATACAAACATAAATAATCATCATAAAATTTACATTAAAAGAGAAGAGTGCAGAGTAAAAATCTTTCAGCCTTTCAGTTTTGAGCTTGGATTTAAACATTGTCAAAGTAGAAGCTTGTCACACAATTCCAGGAGGACTGTTCCAGATTTTAGCTGCATAAAAATTAAATGCTGATTCCCCATGTTTTGTCCTGACTCAAGGCACCAGCAGGAGGCCGGTCCCTGAGGTCCTCAGAGTGTGAGATGGTTCATATGGCACTAACATGTGCGAGGTGTTCTTTGGTGCTAGGCCATGGAGAGACTTGTACACAAGCAGAGCTGCTTTAAAGTCTATTCTCTGAGCCACAGGAAATTATTGCAGAGCCCTGAGGAGGACTTATGTGCTCATACTTGGTTCTAGTCAGGACCCGAGCAGCAGTGTTCTGGATGTACTGCATGTCTTCCTGCTCATTTGAAAGGGCCAGTGAGCAGGTTGTTACAGTAGTCTAACCTACTGGAGACAAATGCATGGATAAGTCTCTCCAGGTCTGATTTAGACAGTATACTTTTGATTTTTGCAATGATTTTCAGATGGTAAAAAGCTGTGCATGTTATTGATTTGATGTGGCTGTTGAAGTCTGCGTCCATTAGTACCCCTAGATTTCTAGCCTGATTTGAAGGTTTGAGAGAAAGAGAGCAAGACTGGGGGTGACTGCTGACACTTTCTCTTTGTTTCTGTGGGTCAAAGACTATCACTTCAGTCTTGACTTTAGTCTGACTGTACACATTCAGTCCAGGCCCATTGTTTCTAATCTCCACATCTGTATTCCAAACTAGCCACTACTGGGACTGGGCAGTATGGTGATAAAAATCTAATTGTGATCTTATTCCTGAGACAATATGTTATTTTGATACATTTTTTTCTATTGAATCCAGCTCTATACTCAAAGACACTTTTCTTCACCCACACCTCCCATTGGTCAGCCTCAGCAATGGCCTGAAAGTATGACAGGTGGATTTCACCAATTGCATTTACTGTGTAACATTTCACCAGAAGCAGTTTCAGCTGACAGTATACGAATTGTGACAAAATCAAAATTGTCATCAGACTCCAGGAAAATTGTGATAATACCCCTAGCCACTATCATTTCCGCCATAGTCAGTACCTGCAGAATACACCTTGAGCAGAGCCCCCTGGAGGTATATAGTGTAAAACGTATGTGCCTTTGTGTGAGATTCTGTTACACAACGGGAGAGAGTTCTTCTTTCCATCTGTGCTCCTCTGCAGCCCCCGCATCCCGAAGCAACAGAGCGCAAAACGACAGCTCTGCCTCGTGCCCTGCCTCCTTCAGTCCTTCTTCACTACACCGGCCCACTCGTCATCATTATCAGCACGCACCGCCCAGCAAAACACAAGCACAGTCTCCTTAGAGTAGTACTCTGGATGTACACCTGGCTGAAGCTAAAACGGATATAGGTGTGCATTCATTGATGAGGTTATAGGTATGTATTGGTACAGTAAGTGTAATGTGCGAGAGTCTTTACACACCTTGACTGTAGAAATAGTCTTATTGTTAAATTTATTCAGATGGACCCCGTCTGGTCCCCCTGACCTCAAGCATCAACATGGCATTTTTCTCCACAGATATGGTGCTACTAGATATTGAATTTATGGAACAATTCAATGTAATCCCTAAAACCAGACCCCTCATGCTTTCAACTCAAGGAAATCTCAGTTATCATCCCTGGCTTCTATAATGGCAGTTTGTTTAAATGTGTTGTTGCCCTGATTGGCTTGTACTTAGAAGAATAGGTGCAATAAATTGGCCAGTGAAAGCGTAGCTACTATATATTTTTCACTTACAACTATTACACTGTAAATATTTTCTCTGGTGTCTGTTAGACATCTCCATGGGGTGTCCAACCAGCATTTCACTCACAAATTCCAGATTATCCCACTAAACGCATCATCGTCTGTATCACCCCCACCTCTCCCCCTTCTATGGTCTATATATCTGACCCCACTTCTAACCCTGCTCTCCCCTCCCTGCAGAGCTCACTGCTGTGGAAAAAATGTAAAAACAAAGACAGGCAGACAGTGCACTGATAATCCTTCACATAAAGCAGATGGGGAATTAGCCCTTTGCTGCAAGCTACTATCTTCCGGAGGAAAAACTGAAAAAACCTTCTAAGCGTTTGTGGTGTTTGGCCTATTACTTCTCATCAGGCAGGATAATTAAAAGAGATAATGCATTTTGCTTTCACCGCAAATATGTCCAATTGGGTTTTCCGGACAGGATGATGAGTGCATCCTGTCTGGGAAAAACATTTTAGAAGATTCAGCTGGGGCCGGTGTATCAATCGCTGTATCAAATAAATGAATTATACATGTACATTGCACACAGGCTAGGGATATTTAGTCAATAGCAGGTATCAGGTTTTAGACAGTAAGGGTGAGAGAAGTGAATAACTGTATAATTTCAGGATCAGCAATGCTTGTTATTGCTGCTCTCTTTTTGCACACTTTTTTTAAGTATAGATATAGCATTAATCAATTACGATTTTAAATTGAATTTCATTTTGTCTTTCAATATAAATTTTCTGAACACAAACAGGTATGAAATGGCTGTAGACCTCTCGATTAAAAAGAATATCATTGATGATTAGAGATGACTAAATCTGGATCTCGATTAATAATTGATTAAGTGCACTGCTCCAGTTTTAAAATTTACATGCACGGTAAAAATGAGCAATTATCATACAGACTCTCCATCTGGTATTGGTAATATAGAAATTGGCAAGTTAGACATTGTTTGACCCCAGTTATCTACTTTGAGTAGCCTACTATAACTGTGTTGTTCAGCTGTTTATGCTGGCACTCGTAAATGCCCCTGATGCCAGTACCAAGTCTGTCTGGTCCAGCGGGGAACTACTCTGAAATCTGTTACAATACACAGGGAGCACACTACTGTCCACAACAATAGACAATCTCAGAATGATATAACTACTTCAACTAAAATAGAGCAAGATTTGTATTGAGCAGTTACAGTAGATGGTTACAAACATTTCATGTGCATATATATATATTTTTTTGTAGAATTAAATTGGTCAACAAATTTATGACAGAAATAGCCAAAATATCTCTTTCAAAATTTCAAAGGAGGGCAGTATTTTTAATAATAAAAACTAAACAGCAAACAACAAACAAAGTCATCCTGATATATCCATCACACTATAGAACATATATAGTGTATGCTGCTCAAAGCCTATAGTTAGCTAATACCTGTGTTTATCTACAAGCTGCACACCTATCTGTCATTGAACTTCTATTATAGGTACTATGGCAGAAGACTACAATTTTGTGGTTAGATACACTGGAGCTAATTGTTTAGAATAGCCTGTCTGCAAGCATTCCAACAAAACTGAGGTAAAAGCAGTGGAGGCGTATCTCAATCTGAAATACAACTCTACATGACTTGCTAGAATTGTGTAAGAAAGGCTAGACCTGCAAACTCACCAACCGCATTATTGTTCATCCACCCGCCTGACATTCCAGGAATAAGCAGAGGTGGGATCTTTCATCTGTCTCCCACACAAGGCCAAAGAGGGGACACACAATCCTGAGTGTTTACGTGGATGCACAAAATGGCACTATCAATTACTAACATTTGGCTAGCTTTTTAAGTAAGACGACCAGGCTTGGAACTTCATGCCAGAAAGATCCCCAGGGGACCACAATAAACCATATTAGTCAAACTTTCAATTATTTTTCTACCCAAAAGGAAACTCGCACTGCAGGTTTTGTGTAGGCTCGACAGTGTCCTTTGCAATCAAACCCACCTGCACTCAACAACAAAGATAAAAGACCACAGCAAGCACTCACCTAGATGGTCTCCATGGAAACTGTTGTCATGCGAAGCTCTTCCATGGGGCATGAGGTCATGGTGGGAGGGAGGGGGCCAGATTTGTCCCGTCTTGCGAACGCTGACGATAGTTGCTTCAGACATGACCACGGGGCCTCCATGTTGGCGGTGGTGGTGTCTCTTTTGAGACTGTGGCGTTGGCGGGCTGCTGCTGTCGAAGGAGTGCTGGGAATTCTGTGAGTTTTGCGAAGGCGACCGGCTTTTTTCCCTGAAGGGCCGGCGGAAGGCTGTGGTGGGGCTGGGGGACACATGGCTGGACTGGCCCGAGGAGAAGTCTTCCTCACTGGACGTTAGGTTCTCATTGGAGCTGCAGTCAGGAGTGTAGCCCCCACCTCCTCCCACATCCTCAAAGCTTCCGGGGGAGTAGGATCGACGCGGCCAGGTGAGCAGGTGGTCGTCTTGAGTACTTTGGTCCCTCATAGGAACTCCACTCCCGCCGCCTCTGCCATCACTCCCTCCTTCGCCCATCATCACCCCTCCAACATAGACACTAGAGTAGGCCTGAAAATCTGAGGGCTGCCAGGGAGGGGGTGGAGGTTTACCTCCATTGGCTCTTCCTAAATGTCTCGGCGTGGGTTCTCCATCCTCACCCTCTGCATCATATCCACAGGTACTCTCTGTAGACCGCCCCCTATAAACCGGTCTGGGACGAAGATCTCCAGCTGCAGTTGCTAAGTTACCTGGGAGGGAGTGTAAGGACCTTTTCCTCTCCATCTGTAGTGCTTGGGTGCCCAATGAACTAATCTTGTCGGACACCTCACGCTCATTGACCCTTACCAGGCCCCTGTCATGATGGAACTCTAGGTTGGAATAAAATGGAGGAGGAGGTGGAGGTGGTTTGTCCTGAATTTTTGCTACATCACCAGCAGAATGAGAATTGGCCCGTTTGATTCGCTCAAAATTAGATCTAAGTGCTGCGACTCCCATCCCCATGCCCATCTTGTCCTTAGGGTCTGTGGGTAGTTCCTTATCAGGAGGTGGGAGCACCGGTCTTCTTGGGGAGACAGTGATGCCACCTCTCTGTTTGGATGGAGAAAGCCCATCTAGGTTGTCACAAGAGGTGGATTCAACCTGTGTGGGCACGTCAAAAGCAGACTCTAGTCCGTCTCCATGAGATGCTGATTTTCTGGCTGGTGGGGGGCGAGGTTTGTTCCTACCAGTTCCATCACCTACAGGCTGAAAACGGCTCCTCTCCATTGGTCCCACAGTGCTGTAGCCCCCTCCTCCTACACCCATCCCTACTACCCCAGTCTCCTGCACATGTGGCTGCTGGGACTGGCATTCTGCTCCTTGGTTAGAAGCTGTGTCCATGCCCTCTCCCACAGGGGTCTTCCGAAAGCCCCATCGCTGCTTGTCATAACTCTTTCGTTCCTTTGCTAGAAGAGTCTGCAGGTAGATCATGCGGAAGCGCTCCTTATTCACCTCTTGTTCTAGTCTTCGAATAGAAGCTTTACACCTCTCCAACTCCTGCTCAATGCCACCAACAGACCTCAACTCCATCTTGGGGGGCTCTGACTCAGGGAACTGCGCCTTCCACGCTTCAATGAAACCCACCGGCTCCACCATGTTGTGCCAAATCTTTTTCCAGTGACCGACCTTGGTTCACTCAGAGGGGATGGTGCCAGAGGCGCAGTTTGTCCCTTTTGGAGTCCTGTAACCGCACAATCAACAATAAGCAGCAATTGCTCCGATGCACAAGCTGTGCTTATAAGAGTCCTTTAAGTAACCTTTTTACAAATATAGAGCCCAATTGCTTACAATTGCCGTTTGCGCAGTCGCAACAATGCTTCCCATTCTCCTCCAGAGAAACCAGCTGCTGTTCAGTCAGATAAATAGCTGGGACTGCAGGCGGACCAAAGGGGTAAAAAATATTAGAATGTTGATCGTCCTTTTCAAGCATTATTCCGTAAAAAATCAAGTATGACCAATAAATAATCCTTAAAACTATGGTGTGTTTTAAGCGCGACCAGTGAGAAAAAAGCAAGTGCAAATTGAATCCCGTTATTTTACTCACTCACTCTTTGTGCCCAGATACCCGCGTTTAGGCTTTCACTTTTGCCCATTCACAAGGCATTAATCCCTGGTGCCACTGCTTCAGACCCAGCGCCTTTGTAACAGCAGCGCTCAAGGAGAAAGAATAAAAAAGCGCACAACACGGGCGACGACAGCATCTGAGTTTCTCACACGAGACAACCACGCGGTTTCGTTTAAGATCAATTAGCCAGTCGTTTCTTTATCCCATCCTTTCCTAGGCTTTGGACGGGCATTCTCAGTCTTCACGTTGTTTTTCCTCGGGTTTAGCACGTTTCTTTTGCCGCGATGGTGCTGCTGAGTGCGCTCTCATCTCAAGCCAGCAACACTGGAGGGCTGCAAGAATGGGAGGGACCAGAGTGACAAGAGAGTCTGCTGGTTAAAGAGACAGAGCGGTGTGGGAAGCGGGGTACCTCGTGATTATCTGCGTTTTTAGAGACACAAATGTGGAATTTTACGAGCATACATATTTCAGTAGAATGGTACTTTTGTAAGATTACTCATTTTATTTATAATAGCTAATCAAGCATGCTCTGGAAAGTGATGCCAGTGAATTATTAAATTAAATTTGCCCAAAGAGCCTATTTCATTGCTGCCTGAAAATAAATAAAATGCAACATTCATGCCACGGTGTGAGACAAGTAACCCCCTTACAGTCGTCTCACGCCGGTCTGACAGGTGTTACGTTCAAGAAAGATTCCTCCTGCGAACATTATAGGTTCAACACTGCGCCCCAGAGGAAGATATTGAAACTGCACCCAATTTACTACAAGAGTGATGTCATTGTTCCAGAGGACTACTCATTAAAGGCAATGCCACCCAAAATTCAATAAGTTAATACCAGGGTTGCCCCAAATGACAAAAATGTATCAAATATCCCAATAGAAAAAACTGTGATGGTGCCTATGTAGTCTCTAGGGAACAAATAAATTTAATACTGGATTTGTTCTTTCCAGATCACAATAAATATACAGTGATTTAGATTAAAGAAACACATTCACTGGGGGGAAAAAAAAAGGACAAGCAACTGAAATAATATGTTTTATTTACCTGATTCCACAACCTCAGTAATGCACTACAATCATTATTCATCCTCAATAATGATCCCATCAACTGTACATTAAACTTTGACCCAGAGCCAGTGATTGGACAGGCCACGGCCCACTCATGTTTTATCACAGTTTTACAGCAGTTAATAAAGATACATGATAATATATAAACGTAAAGGCAAAAGAACCATGTAGTATTGCAGGACACCAATGAATCAAAGTGTCACTCTTATGACTGTAAAGGATTAATTTATTCACGTGAAATCAGTTGCTGATAGGCTGTGACTATTTAGCTTCGAAAACAGAGCACAGTCAAGTTCAGCATTAGCCACTTCTTTATCTATATATATATTGTGCAAATTGCCCAAATTGTTACAAGATAAACTGTGTCCCATGTCTATTAATATAACCATCTAAAATCTTACTGTGGATATTGTACAATATATTTATAATTACAAATTGCAAAGCCTAGATACAGCTGAAACGCATGCATGAGTTGTACCTACACCTATGTACATCTAAGAGACCATTGACCCAGAGTTCAATAATTGTCAACATCGCAAGCTACCATGGAAGATGAAACATGTTCTTCATGCAAGTAGTGTGAAGGGTCTTCCTGCACACCAACTGGAAACATGTCAACATATAAGTACATACTTTTCACACAGAGGTATAAATGTCATGTGTTGTGTCGGGGTACATACGGCCGGTACTGGCTTTATACTACCCTGTGTTTGGTAATACTACTACAAAGTGTCCTTTCTAACTGTACATGGGTATACATACAGCTGATCACGGAGATGGAGGAGTGGGGAGACAAAGGGACAGCTGGATAATGTCCCCCGTCTTAAAGCTTGTGAAGTTTATGAGAGCCAACCTGAAAACCAGAGACACTGTTAATTCAAAGCATACATTATATTAGAGTACAATATCAAATGATTTTTGAGTTGAGTACTTTGTGAGGATGTGCAAGTGAGAAACTGTAAATGATGAAATGCCATTCATAATAAATGGATAACTGCCACAATTAAAACAACTGTTAAAATAGGTGTTTTGTGTTTTAATTGCAGCACTGACATTTTACCACAATCACTTAATCTCTTTTGCTATGTATATATTTAAGTAAAATAAAAATTAAGTATTTCATGAATGGTCGGCACAACTTGATAGGTGAAGAAAGGTGAAATCTCAGTGTATACTCACTCTATTGGTAGGTGAGCCAATGGAAGGCATTGGGGGAAAAGCACACAGTTGTAAAGTAGAACACACAGTGCAAACAAACTATGCTCAAAAAGCATGCTTCTGAGGAGCTCTGCACAGACAAAAATATTCTAGAACTGGTTTAAGTTAGTGCTGTTAATTATATGGGCTCGAGTCCTCTATGTAAACACAACAGCAAACACAGTATGTTTTCTTAAAAAGTACATGAGATCCAACAAACTATCTGCAGCCTATTTTGTCAGTTAATTTAGCCAAACTGAAGCATTCATCTGTCAATTATTTATATTCAAGTATTCAATGTAGATCCAAAACACAGCCTATAATGCCACACATTAAATGAAGACAGAAAACACTTTGATTCAAAGGGTTCATGAGTTTATATATTGTCTTTATAGTAAAAAAAAAAACATTTTGGGTGGAATTCATGATAATTTGGATTTATATTATTTGCCATTGAGAAAATATGTAGTAAGTCTTTGAATCAAGCACTATGGAGAAAACCAATTCTCCTGCAGTTCTGTCTGGGACAAAATACAATTAATGATCACACGTCAAAAAAAAAAAAAAAATCATTTAAAATTGAAAACTGATTATGTTCCGTTTTCTGCACAAATAAAGGGGCACACCTCAAATGTTATGCTATCTACTATAAAATGCCACAAAGCAAAGCCTTTAGAAATGAGCAGAAAATTGTATTGTATTGAGGTAGCTGTGCTCTGCCCAGTGCAGAAAAACTGGCTTATTCAAATCATGAGTAAAAAACATCCAAGTCAATTTATACTCTACTATGGGGTCTATCTACACAATTAAATTAAGAATGAAGAACCACAAAGTTCATGCTTGGTCACAGGACATGCGGCTTTTGTTTCCCAGATTTCTTCTCTTTTAAGCAGAGCATTCAAATCGTTCACACCCAAACCTTTCCTAGTGCGGTCTGCCACTTGGCACTCACCTCTGAGTTTACACTGAAGACACAATGGTAAACATTAAAAAGAAAAAACAAATCAAGGCGGTATCTCTAAGCCACGCTGGTCAAACAATTTACAAAGCGGTAAAAAAAGTTGCATAAAATAGTGTTCAGTCTCTATACAGAACAATGATTTCGGATATCTAGATTTCTTTTTGTAAATGAAATGAACCAAAATAATATACAGGGTGTAGTGAATCAAAATAAGAATTAGCAAAATTATTTTTAAAAAGTTATGCCTTACAGGCATTATTAACAAGAACAAAAAAAAGGCATTATTATAACTCGTAATTCTTTACCCCGCAACAAAGTCCGTAATTTAGGAGTAACGGTTTTCTAACACTCCCATCTACCCACATACAGTGGGAATCCTGACCCATATCCAGTGGGTGACTTCTTAATGTTAACATTTAATATTATTCATCATGTTTAATTAAAGTTGGTCCTTCTCATACACGCAGGCACACAGTCTAAATCTACAAACAGCCACACAAACTAGCTACGCAGACAGGGAGAGGGCAGAGAAGAGAAGTGGTGGCGGTGATGTGGGGCAGAGGGAAAATGGAGGTTGTGCTCAAGTCAGTCAGGACCAGAACATATCGGCCATGTTAGTGTCGGAGCTGTAGATCCAGACGACGAGTGGGAGGCAGATGGCTACGAAGGGCCAGGAGATGCCCTCCAAACATGCACACATGGCACAGCCTTTGGAGCTGGCCGCCTTCTCCAGCTCTTTACCGGGCTCCAGGTAATTTCTAGCAGCAAACTTGAGAACCTCATCCAGCAAAATGACTGGCAGTGAGATTTTCAGCACCATCAGCCACTGAGTCAAATTCAGAGGGGTGATCTGAAATATGATCTGAAAGAAAATCAAAAACAAAATGAAATGTGTTTTGATGAAGTTTTAAAGTGACAAGAATGAATGCATTACTATACAGCCCAATATGGGTTCACATGTCATAGTAAAGAATAGGTTTCTCACGGGCAGTGGTTCGACATAGAGGATGAGGAAGTGTAGAGACATGGAGAGACAGATGGCTCCCAGCAGCCACACATTCTCCCAGGGAGGCATCCGCAGCAGAGACTGGTTTTCTGACACACTGACAAACACAGGAATATCTTAGGAGATCTGACACTAAGTGTAAACTACATTTTTACAATCAAAAGAAACTATCCTAGTCTGACCATGTCATAATGAAAATTACCTGTTCAGAGCATTGCACATCTCAATGGTGACCAGCACCGACAGGGCCATAGTCATGGGATATGGGGACTCAAAGATCTTGCAGTCAAGGCCATCAAACTCTTCATTTTCAGGGCCACACTGGAGGAAATGACTCTAGAAAACACAAGAAAATCAATGTTTTAACATGCCATTGTGGAGGTCTAGCATTAAACATGTAATTCAGCTAACCAGTTGGTAAAAGGTGATTCTAGGACCATCTTCAGCAGCTACAAACCACCAGGCAGCTGCTCCAACAGTGGCTGCACCCACATAGCCTGGCTCAAATGAGTACAAATCATTAGTACACAATGGAGAATATAATCGTACCCTTTTTTAAAACTCTTCCTCTTACATCCAATAGCCAGGTATCTAAAGAAGAGCCATCCTGAGATGAGAGGCTCCCGGGCATTGCGTGGAGACTTGTTCATGATATCCAGGTCAGGTGGATTGAAGCCCAAGGCGGTCGCTGGAAGACCATCAGTCACAAGGTTGACCCAGAGCAGCTGGACAGGGATGAGAGCCTCTGGGAAACCCAGGGCTGCAGTGAGGAAAATACTGTGGAGGGAAAAGTGGCATAGGATCTTTCAGATGAAGTTACCTATTTAATGTTGGCTGAAAATGTGATGCTTACCAGACAACTTCTCCTACATTTGAAGAGATCAGGTATCTAATAAACTGCTTCATGTTGTTGTAAATGGCTCTGCCTTCTTCCACTGCTGCAACAATTGTGGAAAAATTGTCATCAGCGAGCACCATCTCAGAAGCAGTCTTGGCTACTGCTGTGCCTGAGCCCATGGCAATGCCAATCTCAGCCTTCTTCAGAGCAGGAGCGTCATTCACACCATCACCAGTCTGAGAGGAAAGCAGGAACAAAAGGGATTAATACTTAGCATTAACACAAGCTGTTGTGTAAAACTGTTAACATTTTCCAAAAATAACACTTTTTTTACTTACCATTGCCGTGATCTCATCATAGGATTGCAAATACTCAACAATCTTAGATTTGTGTGATGGTTCTACACGAGCAAAGCAGCGGGCTTTAACAACAGCTTCCCTTTGTGCTGCTGGGGACAAATCATCAAACTCTCGGCCTGTGAAAGCCATGCTAGATACATCGTCATCTTCACCAAAAATGCCAATACGTCTGCATATGGCCACTGCAGTGCCTGCATTTAACAGGAAATAGTTAGTTCAGAAATTCTACATCCATAGGTTAAAATAATATTCTGGATGCATACCTTTGTTGTCCCCTGTGATCATAATCACTCTGATTCCTGCAAGACGACAAAGTCTAATAGAGGCTGCCACTTCAGCCCGAGGAGGGTCCAGCATGCCCACACACCCAACAAATGTCAGGTCAGTCTGGGGGAAAAAAGTTTACATTTCATTAGTTAGTAATCAATCAAATGGTTTTGGATACATATAATGTATCAGTCCCAAAGATGTGAGTCTCACCTCATACTCAATAAAGCGACTGGAGTCTTCCAGTGCCAGACTGTCCTTACTGATTGGGTTGTCCCTTGTAGCCAGGGCCAGACAACGCAGAGTGTCCCTTCCAGTTCCATACTCTCGAATGACTGACATTAGCTTGTCTTTGATACCAGGGGTCATTGGCACCTTGTTGCTGCCAACACGGACGTGTGTGCATCTGTCAATGACTCCCTCAGGGGCACCCTGTGGACAAAGAAATGTTAAGACATGTATACAAAAATGCAGTCAAAAACACTAAACAATACAAGTCAATTAGAAGGCTCACCTTTACAAACATTTTGCCAACTGAGGAGCGGGCTTTATTTGGGGTGCAGTATACTGACATAGATTTTCTATCTCTAGAAAATTCCAGTGTGAATTCTTTTTTCATTAGCTGCTTTATTACCTAAATTAAAAAAATGGACACAAACAAACAAACATATGAGCACTACATACAGAAGGTGTGCCAAAGTTGTGGAACAATGAGGCAAGTCAGATACATACAGAGTTACAGGCATTGGCACGCTCCACTTTGGACAGTCCCTTTATATCTGTATCAAACACATTCATTTTCTCCACTAGACAAGTGAGAGCTGTCTCTGTCGCCTCTCCTACTTTTTCATACACACCTTTGGTCTACAGAGAGATTTAAACAATATATTCAAGTCAGTAAAAATAAACATCACCAGTAATATACTTTAATGCAAACCTCATTGTAATCCAATGAAGAATCATTACAGAGTGCACAGATAGAGGCCAGCTCTACCAGAGCATCATACTGAGAACATTTGGCAGGCTTGCCATCATGGAAGCTGTACACAAGCAAAAGCAAAGATGCATTAATTTAAAATTATAAAAACAGACAAGGCTGAAATAGGCAGCAAATATACAGTATGTGACCGACTGCATACTTACACTTCTCCCTCTGGGGCATAGGTGGATCCTGTAACAGTGAACTCTTTCAAAGCACAGCGATCACCTTCCGCTTGGTCAAGTATAAACATCTGTGCAAAAATAAGAACAGTGTTAGACAGCAGTCAACTTCTCTTTGTGAATGTCAATGTCATGTTAAGAGTGGCTGCAAGACATTACTTTAGTCAGCAGGTGGCAGTACATGTATTTTAAACAAACTAAAATTGCTTGGTTGTTGCCCACTGGTCTCCAATATCACACTTTGAGCTAAAAGAGATAGCCAGTACTTAGTGGTCTTTTATGAATGGCACATAAATGCCATTTTGTGTCACACAGCAATGAGTTTGTGTAGAGTTTTGCTACTCTACAGAAATAAATATTTTATGTTCAGCGCCACTTTTTGAGATTCAGAATAATCACTATGGCACTGAAAAATTGAATCCCGTCTTGGTATAGGGCACAATTAGGTAAAACTGATTATGAATTGAAATATCTTTTCCATAGAAGGTCTGTTATACAACTCCAGTGCTGCCATTGCTGTTGAAAGTGACTAACCACTGCAAACTGATTAGTATGCCTTAGGAGGGCTCAAGATGCATAAGCAATACAGATCTGTTAAAAAGATTCCATATATATGCAAAAGCAACAACCTGGAGCTCAACGCCCAGAAGACAGTGGAGATGATCGTGGACTTCAGGAAAGTCACAGCCCCCCTGCCTCCCCTCACCCTGACGGACTCCCCCATCACCACTGTGGACTCTTTCCGCTTCCTGGGCACCTGCATCACCCAGGATCTCAAGTGGGAGCCGACCATCAGCTCCCTCATCAAGAAAGCCCAGCAGAGGATGTTCCACCTGCGGCAGCTGAGGAAACGCAAGCTGCCAGTCCAGATGATGGTGCAGTTTTACACTTCCATCATTGAGTCCATCCTCACCTCCTCCATCACTGTGTGGTTCGCTGGGGCCACTGCCAGGGACAGACAGAGACTGCAGCGCATTGTGCGCTCTGCTGAGAAGGTGATTGGCTGCAGCCTTCCATCTATACAGGACCTGTACGTCTCCAGGACTCGGGGGCGAGCAGGCCGTATAGCAGCTGACACTTCTCACCCTGGACATGGACTATTTGAGCCACTTCCCTCTGGCAGGAGGCTACGGTCCATTGGGACCAGAACTTCTCGCCATAAGAACAGTTTCTTCCCCTCTGCTGTTTGTCTCATGAACACTTTATAATATCTGCACTATACTGGACACTTTATAACACCGGTCACTTTAATAAGCCACTTTGCACTGTTGTTCTGATGCTGCTGTTGTACATATTTTCTCCCTTTAAGTATTTCATTTGATTTTTTTAAGCATATCTTTTTAACTTTGTGCATGCCCTTATTTGTATTTGTATTTGTATTTATTCAGTGTGTTTATGTTGCACTTTTTCACCGTATCAAGTTCCTAGTTTGTGAACTGTGTTCACAGACTATGGCAATAAAAGTCTTCTGATTCTGATTTTTTAGGCAAAAAGTATCTTCCTTTTTTCTTTCTTGTTCAGCCCTCCTCTACTTGCCTAAGTCATCTAACTGGCTGCTCTATCTATAAACAAAGTGAACCTCTGATTTAACGTTATGCATCCTTTTGACATCTTTAATAAACACAGACTATGATTAGACCTGCCCAAGTATACTGTCTACACAACATTGCCTGACAAAGACTATTACAGAAAATAAGGGGCCTTGCTGTTCTCCTTACCCTGCACACAGACATCTGATTGGTGGTGAGAGTGCCAGTCTTGTCAGAGCATATCACAGAAGTACAGCCCAGGGTCTCCACAGAGGGCAGACTGCGGACAATGGCGTTCTTTTTGGCCATCCGTCGAGTTCCCAAAGCCAGACATGTTGTGATGACTGCAGGGAGGCCTGAAAAAAGGAGAGGGGACAGTGAGCCATAGCACTGTCACCTGCACTGACAACATTAGAAGAGAGAATTACCCTCAGGGATAGCAGCCACTGCCAAAGCCACGGCAATTTTAAAATAATACACAGCCCCACGAATCCACGAGCCGCCATGGACAGGGTCATTGAAATGTCCAATATTAATGATCCAAACCGCAATGCAGATGATGGAAATTACCTGGACACATTATATATCAAGTGCATTATCAAAACATAACACAGATTTGTACACCAAATAGAATAAATGCGAAAATATACAATACAATAAACCAACCTTTGACAGCTGCTGCCCAAACTCATCGAGCTTCTGCTGGAGGGGTGTGCGCTCTTGCTCTGTGGAAGCCATCTCGTCTCGAATTTTTCCAATCTCTGTGTTTCCTGCTGTGGCAACTACCACACCAACAGCTTTACCTGCCGCAATGTTGGTGCCCTGAGACGTTTGAGACAGACATGTATCATGTTAATGTTATTAGGGGAAGTCAGATCATTGGTAATAATGGTTTAAGCTGTCACTTACAGAAAAGAGCATGTTCTTCTTGTCTTGGTTGACAGCCCGCGGGTCAGGCACTGGGTCAGTGTGTTTGATAACAGACACAGACTCTCCTGAGGTAGAGGATAGTACAACAATATGAGATCACAAAAGAAGAACAGCAGTAATAACTAGTTTTGGCTCTTAGGGCAGATGTAGTGGAAAAAGCTTCAAAGGCACCACTGAGCAGACATGACAATTACCACAGTGTGTGCAGACAGTGCCTCTCAAATGCTCCATCAGCCTGTGTGCTCAGTGCAAAGTATCTAGTGAAGTGTGCAAGCTCCACACCCCTGATGGAGCACGACACAAAGCTTTTGACAAGTACTATGGCCATGAATGGGGAAGTGAACAGGAAAGAAACAGCTGAAACTCCTAAATATCTCCTGGAATTTGCTTCCAATTAAGGCAGTAGAACGACGAGAGATTTAAGGCTTTGATTCCCATAAAACGGCTCTGTGATGGTTTCACCATCCTCCAAATTTCCACCTCTTAAACTAATATGTCTGCCTCACTGTCTACAGATTTATTCATTTACCTTTTCTTTCATCAGAGCTGACATTATTATTGTTAGAGCGGGGGCCTAGCAACCAAACTCACAAAGCATTCAAATGTGCGTAGGACACTGGATTTGAACCATGTTATGTACACGATTTAGCTGAAGCTGTGTTGACTTTAGAGCTAATGTAAAGTTATATAACTGTTTTACCTGTAAGAATGGATTGGTCCACCCGCAGTGTGGTCGACTTGATGGAGCATAGCCTGATATCTGCGGGCACTTTATCTCCAACTGTGGATGAGAAACAGCGCATAAACATTTAAGATCACAAACACAATTGTTGAGGTCACAGTGATAATACAGGATAAGGTGCGTTAATGTAGTTTTTGTTCTACTGAACATCTGAGAAAATATTCCACATAGTAAAAGCCTTACTCCCAAAATAAATTAGGTTCCTCTTGTCATGTCAGGATGTCAACACATTCTTTCCATTTAGATTCACTAATCTCTTAAAACAAATTATATTCAGGGTAAACATGGACAGCCCATCAAGGAAGCCCAGTTGCTAGTTTAGTCATTAAGATCCTATTGCATTATGGTTACACAGCATTAAATAAATACAATATAAAAAGGTAAAAGATCCTGAGCTTCAGTCCACACTCTACTGTGAGATGTGAAGGTGCAGTGGAAGAAAAAAGCACCAGAGAACAACAGAGAGGGTCAGAGGGGACAATAAAGATTTGACAGAGTGCCTCTTAAGAGCCCTCAGGACAATGGAGTATCATAAACCAAGCCTCTTCATAGCGGCACTTTGGAGCAGAGACATTAGAGGAGCAGGAGGCAAACAGTAGAAGACGCTGCAGATGAGTACAACTTTACACACGTCCAAAAATGGGAAAACTATTTTGATCAGTTGCGGACATGCTCCTGGTGAGGGGGGAAGGGCAGAGATAAAAAGCCCAGTTTTTAAAGAAAGGAAAACCCATTGGACACGACTGAACCAAAATAGAAACAGTATGACGCAAGTTCTTTCATTCTCACCGGAGTAACAATCTGGTGAGTGCATGCCTTCTGAAGAATTGTGTGTTGCTAGGTCGATTCAGAGTCATAAAACAGAAATATGTACTAATGAGTCAATATGTAGGTACAGGAAGATATTAAAGTTTACCTCATCTTATGCAAGGTTCTGGTGCAGCACAGTATCATCTTCATGCCTAATAAGGTAATAATGTGAACTGTTGACTAGAGACCACTATCACCTGCTCAACTTTAAACTACTTTCCTTCACATGACATAATGAAGACCAGAACTGTGGAACATAAGAAAGCAGTGTTTCCCACAGATTTAGACTGAGAATGTGGTGGCACAAATGATTCATATTTAAATAGATTTTGTTTAACATAATTTATTGGGAATAAATGCCACTTATTGCCTCTACTGACCAAAAAAGTGATTACAGATTAAATGTAGTTACTTTTAGATTTATGATCTATGTATAACATGATAAGCATAAAATACCATCTACTCTATTTTTTGTTAAGCTTGATTTTAGACCAAAATTATGCCAAGGGGGCACCATAGTGTCCTCTATTTATGGGAAGCTGAAAGCAGCAACACACCTTTTTAAATCATCTTCTACGGACTTCTGATATGTTTGGAATACAGACTGCTTTCATTATATTAGAATGGCTTATTTTAAATCTTTGCTTTTGGCACTGCACACACAAAAACACATCACTTCCTACAAGAGCTTTTCTATGACAATTATTAGGATTTTAAAAAGGTTAAATATATAAATAACTTGTTAGATGAAGTACTACTCTTACAATGCGAGTGGCTTGTGCCAATTCTGCCAATTCTGAAACAGACGCCTCTGGTTGTGTGAACAAATGATTATATCAGGTTTATCTGGCCCCCAGAGAGAGGGCCATAATACACCAGAGACAGGGCTGCAGCTCCACTCACACTGACACTGTCTCTTTCCCAGAAAATCTAAGCATCTTTCAGAGCATACAGTTTGTTTTGTTTAGCACAACATGTGGGGTCCCATGACAGTGAGGATATTCGAGGAAGTCGAGTTTGTACAGGAGGTGACCCAAAAGCCCAATGGGATATTTGAGATCTTGCACTCCCCATGATCATGGAAGCTTTCCTTTGAATTATGAAGAGGCATCAGGAATCAAACTAAACACAACCAGTGCATTGTGTCCATGTTAGGTTCATGCTCTAATAATCTACAGTATACAACAAAAATAGCCGACACACTAGCTCTGATTAGGCATCGCACACACACACGCACATGCAGCGCTGAAGCATACAGCTGACGCAGGGAAAAAAGAAGCAGAGCCACAGCTTAAGCAGTGACAATAGACAGGCCGACCCACACTGTTTAATAAAAGACAGAACCTCTTGAGTAAAAATGATCTGTCATATTAACCTTTCCAAACTTCACATCCGGTGCCATCTTTCCATAATTAATACAAAACATTTATGGGATTAGTGGTAAAATTTTCACAGTGCATCATTTCTTTACTCACAGCAGACTAAACGGAAACTGTACACACCATTCTCACTTACGAGATCCTTGATCCAGTCATGGCATCTGTCATTTCACAAAAAACAACTTTCACTAAAGGAGCAGTAAATTTCTACTCAAGTGGAAAGAGTCCCAACTATTCACCCGTCCAAGACAAGGCAATGGATAGATTTACTTTGGGATGGATAGCTGAATCTAATAAAATTGTCAGTAGTGTAATGCGATTGCCTTGTAAAACTTGACAGTGAACAGAAAGGCACGTGACACTGATGTATTAACAACAACAAATCAATTGCATATCTGTCTGCTGCATGGACTAAATATAATCTAGTTTGCATACATAGGACTGGACCATATATAGAAAATGGAAAATCTCATGAATTCATAATATCTGTATTTTATGTAACCAGTGAGTGACCATCTCATTCCAAATGTTAGATTTCCAGGAAAATCATTTAGCAAATGCAATGGCAGAGAAATGAGTTAATCTAACCAAAAACAAACAGTATACAATGAGACTAGACGTGACTCTTCCCTACATTGAGAATAGGTTCTGCTCTCACGGTATAACTGTGTATCGTTTGTCATTATTATTATCCTGAAATTGTCTTGGGAGAGGAACAGGATGTGGGTGAGCTACGTAGCCAATTGTGTAACAGTCAGTGCAGTCTGACTTCTTTTAATTATCTTTATTAATGACCAATATCAAACCTGTCAGTTCTACTATAGGCATGGCATAAGGACAATCTCATGCAAACAGGATCAGTATAGTATTTAAATTGCCACGCCTCAAAGTATTTAATGTATAACTGGAATATCTGTTAATCCTGCTTGGTCAAACATGAATAGTGTGTCCTACCTGCCACTTCCACAATATCACCAGGTACAATGTCCCTGGCTTTAATCCGCTGCACACTCTTCCTGTCTTGACGGTACACCTTGCCCATCTCTGGCTCATACTCCTTCAGTGCTTCAATGGCATTTTCAGCATTTCGCTCCTGAAGAAAAATCAAGAAAATGAGACAGGTTTGATATACAGACACTCAAACCAAAACAGTGTTGACAAACCCCAACGTTATATAGCACATATATTTGATGGTGGGCTTGTTTTTGTTCTCTTAAAGTAATTTATTCTGATTCTTGGGTAAAATAAAATGTTTTAAAGATTTAAAAGACTAATTGAGTAGACCATAAACTACAGCAGATAATCCTCTTTTTGTCCCCTAGTCATCACTTTTTCTGTCAGCTTTCATCCTCTCAACTCTATTCAATTCTCATGCACTCTTTAGGCCTACAGCAACAGGACTACAGCTCCTTGTGTAGCAAGCAGCAGCACACAGCTATACAAGGCAAGACAATGTGCCTAACCCTAGGATATTTCAGTCTTTGTGAGGAACAGTAAAGAGGGTGGGGGAAATGGTTGTGAAACAGCAGCCAGTAAAGACTGGCTTATGAGCTTTATACAGTGTGGGTACAAAGAGAGCACTAGCTTCACTTTCGCTCTGCTACAATTTTAAATATACTTTTTTTTATAATATGTCTGCCGTTGCCAATAATTATAACCATAATATCCATGGCACTATTTTCTATGCTCAAATCTTTTCATTTAGAAGAAAAATCCAACAATGCTGGCTGTGTCATTACCTGCCACACTCCTACGATGGCGTTGGCTATGAGAATAAGGAGGATAACAAAAGGCTCCACAAAGGCTGTAACGGTTTCCTCTCCCTCTTCAAACCAGGCCAGTACCTAAAGCACACAAGGCAAGCAAAACATAATATTTTCCAAAGAAAAGAAATATTACCTCAATACAATAGTCACAAATGTCAAACCAAAAAATGACTTAACATATTGTTACTCTTTTTTACTCTTCTCTTTTTCTTAATGTGTATCAAGCAAGAGTAACAGCACAGTAACATGCAAGATTCACATTTTATCTCTAAGCTGCATTAATTGCACTTAAGAACATTAGTCAAATATATAGTAGTGTTTCTATAAATAGATTTTAATTAATAACCATGTCTGAACAAGGGCATCAGAAACTGGGCCACGTCTAATAAAGTTGCTTGAGGGACACTGTAGTAGCAGCATTTACTTCAGAAATCTGTGCCAGTAATTTAGTGTGAAGCTCTATTTGAATCCCTGCAATAAAATAGTTCCATTTGAGGATAATGGATTTTATATGTGCCCATGCTATAGTAGCACAGATATGCTTTTTGTAATGGATGTAACAATGATGTACTTCACAACAACTTCATGAGCACCTCCATGCTTTTGGCCTGTGGGCAATCAGCCAACACACAAGAACCGGGTCAAGGAGAAGTGAATGGAGTCACACATAATTCAGAAGATGTGGTGTTAGGTCAGTATAGTAGCATAAGAAAGTCACTTGAAGTCTGGAAATTATACAACAGATTGGAAAAGTTTAATTTATCTGACCTCACAAGTCAACCACAAAAATGACATCAAAATAAATATTCTCAGATGAATGGTAGACTGAAAACCATCTCAAAAGATACCAAAACTAAACACTAGATCGAAGACTGCAAATTGTATCCCAACTGTGTAGTATTTCTAGATACACCATATGTCTTGATTAACATAACTACTTCATCTACCATCATCTTGAGTGCACATGAACTATAGGTTCAACTGGTGTCATACTTACAAATGATATGCAAGCAGCAAGTAAAAGGATCCTCACAAGCAGATCTTCAAACTGTTCAATGACTAGCGCCCAAAGAGACTTGCCTAGAACATGTTCAATACAAGATTAGTGACAACTGACATCATAAGGACATAACTATGAATATTTGGTTAAATAATGCATTCTTACCTTCTTCAGCTGGCAACTCTGTGGATTGTTCGGATCAGTGACAAAAGACAAAGGGACCACGTTAGTATCAGATCATGGCAGGGTATGGACCCTTTAAATGTTTGTAAACAAAAACATTTAAGTTTTGGAATGGAGGCAAAAGTTCAGTGGGGCGTAATATGAGTTTAATGGAGAAACCGGGATTAACCAAAAAATAACACAAAATATGAAATATCGTTGTAGTTTTGGCATATGATAACCATTCAGCTACATGTGAGTGATAACAGACTGTCTGAAGACTTAAAATTGTATTTCATATTATTTGTTTATTTAATATGAGATTATGATACACTTCAAAATCAGTTTTGGGTAGCTCACAGCAATGTTGACCCCACAATAAATATTCGTTTTCTATCCTTTGTAATAGAAAAGTAAACAAATCGACTTTTTTACCCTGGAAATTCAAAAGTGTTACTTATATTTGTTGAGGACGTAAAACCATCAGCCAAACTAGTATTTTGATCTGACGCCAGTTAATTATTGGAATTTGAAATATTATGGTCTTCTTAATATTTGCCTCCATTCCGAAATTCTAATGACAGAATTTTAAGGTCTTTTGAAGATTAGACTGATTAATTTAGTTACATGCAAAATCGTATTGTGTTTAGGCCAAACGGCATTTAGCGGGTTAACAGCCTTAGTCTTTGTGTAAGCAATGACGTCCGCTGCGAACCTACAGCCGTCAGCTAAACATGCCACGGTGCATGTCTTTTTTCAGACAAGTGATGAGGACACATTTCTTACCATTGGGCCCGAATCGATCCCGCTGCTTTCGAACTTGGTCCAAACTGAGCCCTGTGCTTTCGTTGACGCTGAAGAAGGCATAAACTTCTTCCACTGTCGTTGTGTGAGCGTTGTCCATGGTGGCCACTTGAGGACACCCCTGTGCTGGTTCCAACCTCAACCGGTCACGGCTCTGTATTATTGCGGTGCCGTCAATCCAGGGTTTCGGCCTAATAAGCACCGATGGTCACTAAACACTTGTAACGGGCCGCCCTTACTGACCAAGGCCGATAAAACGCCGATCAGAGCTGCTTCCTAGTGGACAAATGAGCGGCTCCGGTGCTAGCTGCTAGCAGGCTAACGGGCTAGCGGAGTGTTGGTTAAATTAGCCGGCTCTGCTTCACTAACCTTGTCTGTTATAAACAAAATATATACAAACGCCACCTTTCAAGCTCAGATCGAATACGCAAAAATACGCCCTCTTCCTCCACAACTACAGTATACTACAGTATTTTTGGTTCTTCTCTGGTTTTAGGCATGTGTCTATGGCAGCCTCGGATCAGTCAGTGCAGTGTCCGTGTTGCGGCTCCGATCCTCGCGTTGGTCGGCTGCAGTTCTCGCGTGTACCGAGTGCGCTTTGCAGTGTCCGCATGTGGAAGACGCTCATTGGTTGGATTCAGCGGAAGTTGAACTCTCTCGCCGTCAGTTTCTCTCTCTCGACCCACCCCACCGAACAAGGCCTCTGTCCACCTGGTCCGTTTGAATCAACATAGCATTTTAGCCGAACATAGCCATGTCTTTGGAGGTAGAATCCGCAGACGTGATCCGTCTAATAATGCAGTACCTGAAAGAGAACAATCTTCATCGCAGCTTGGCCACTCTGCAGGAGGAAACCACTGTGTCGCTAAACACGGTGGATAGCATAGAGAGCTTTGTAGCTGATATTAATAGCGGCCACTGGGACACTGTCTTACAAGCCATCCAATCTCTCAAGCTGCCTGATAAGACCCTCATAGACCTCTACGAACAGGTGAATGGCGGGTTTACTACATTCGCTCTTTGCCAACTAACATCACACCGCAGAAGTTGCGGCAGATATCGCATGGAAATCGGGGTAGTCGGCGCCATATTGGTTCTACCAAACTTTTTTTCTATGGCTTTTCATAGACTGTAACGGAAAGATACGGTCATTAATCCCAAAACGAGAAGTTCAAAATATCTTATTCTGATTTAATGCTGATACTTGTGCAGTTAATGCATGTTTCCTTTGGACTTTACATTTGTTTACAAAAGCAAGTGGAACCAATATGGCGGCCATGTCTCTATGCCACTTTCCTTGATTGTCTTACTTTGGGTTTTGTGCAGGTGGTGTTGGAGTTGATCGAGCTTAGAGAGCTGGGAGCTGCCCGATCTCTTCTCAGACAAACAGACCCCATGATCATGCTGAAGCAGACCCAGCCTGAGAGGTACATACACTTGGAAAATCTGCTGGCTCGCTCCTACTTTGATCCAAGGGAGGCATATCCAGATGGGAGTAGTAAGGAGAAGAGGAGAGCAGCCATTGCCCAGGCCTTGGCTGGAGAGGTCAGTGTAGTGCCACCATCACGTCTGCTGGCTCTGCTGGCACAGTCTCTGAAGTGGCAACAGCACCAAGGCCTACTGCCCCCAGGGATGACCATTGATTTGTTCAGAGGAAAAGCTGCAGTAAAAGATGTGGAAGATGAACGTTTCCCCACACAACTGAGCCGACAGATAAAATTTGGCCAAAAGTCCCATGTAGAATGCTCGCGATTCTCTCCTGATGGACAGTATCTGGTCACAGGTTCTGTGGATGGCTTTATTGAAGTTTGGAACTTCACCACAGGAAAAATCCGAAAGGATTTGAAGTATCAAGCACAAGATAACTTCATGATGATGGATGATGCAGTGCTTTGCATGTGTTTCAGCCGAGACACAGAGATGCTAGCCACTGGAGCTCAGGATGGGAAGATCAAGGTGTGGAAGATCCAGAGTGGCCAGTGCTTGAGGCGCTTTGAGCGTGCCCACAGTAAAGGTGTCACATGTGTGAGCTTCTGCAAAGACAGCACTCAGCTTCTCAGTGCTTCTTTTGACCAAACCATCAGAATCCATGGTTTAAAGTCAGGAAAAACATTGAAGGAGTTCCGTGGCCACAGTTCTTTTGTGAATGAGGCATCCTTCAGTCCAGATGGACACCATGTCCTCAGTGCATCCTCTGATGGTACAGTGAAGGTATGGAATGTGAAGACCACTGAATGCACAAACACCTTCAAGCCTTTGGGCACATCAGCTGGCACAGACATCACTGTTAACAATGTGATCCTGCTGCCTAAAAATCCAGAGCACTTTGTGGTGTGCAATCGCTCCAATACAGTGGTCATTATGAACATGCAAGGACAGATTGTGAGGAGTTTCAGCTCTGGTAAAAGAGAAGGTGGAGACTTCGTGTGCTGCACCCTGTCACCCAGAGGAGAGTGGATCTACTGTGTGGGAGAGGACTTTGTGCTGTACTGCTTCAGCACACTCACAGGCAAATTGGAGAGAACCCTAACTGTCCATGAAAAAGATGTGATTGGCATCGCGCACCACCCTCACCAGAACCTCATTGGTACCTACAGTGAAGATGGTCTGCTCAAACTTTGGAAGCCTTAGTGTCATTTTACATGTATGTTAAAATGGAAAATATTCAGGGGTAGGGCTGCAAGATTCATTGTAATTAAATCAAAATCACAGTTTTAATGGATGCAATTGGCAAGTGGCAAAGGAGTACCATAACAAAGTACAAAATATCTTATCTTATTCTGTATTAAATACTGCTATCCCTGTAGTTTAGATCTATACAAACATTATCTGACATGTGATTCTTGTATTAGTTCAGTTCATTTTTTGTCTTTTGTCAGTTTGTCTCAAATCCTTCAATTACATATTTTTTCCCCCAAATTGTGCAGCCCAAGAGGAAATTTCTGATGTAGATGTTTTTGCTGCATTTCAGTTTTGCTTTTTTAAATTGTACCATGATGTTTAATACATTTAACGCATTTTGACATGTTTTCTGTTATTTTTGCATTAGGCCTGTACAAAACAAAAACAAATAACATGTACGTTTTGAATAAAAAAACATGTAGATCTACAAAAAAGATCAGCATCTCGGCTTTATTTGGTCCTTTAATTACATCCTTTTATCTTTCATTCACACAGATTATATCTTTCATTCACACAGATGAGTGCCCAAACACCAAGTTAGAAGGCTGTTACAACCTAGTAGAATCAGTAGCTTAATTTCAAAACTAAAATGAATATGCTTAATGTATGTTCCAAGAACTACAGATGATACATTTATTTCAGTACATAAGTGCAAACTCAAAAAAAAAAACAACCAAAGTGAATATTACATCTATAATAAACTTTTTTTTCCTCAGTGAAATAGGGTGATATCCTGATTTCTAGAAGGTAAAGTTAAAACAAACAAACAATCTAAAACACTGCAGATCTCAAGATAAAGGTCAAACATAGAGCTTGAATTGGAATCAAGCTATCTTTCATCCACCTTTTACATTGTGAATGACTACCCACTGACAACATGCCAGAGTCTCACCTCAGTGGAACAGCATAAGCACTTTACATATAAATTTAATTATATTTTACTTTGTTTTATAAACATTTTATGTTTATAAAATGTGTTATATAAACACAAAAAGTGCATTTGGATATAGCGCAGGAAAATGTTTAAATAACTTGAAATATCCCACCAGAAATGTATTCTCTGTATTTTTTACACTTTGTGTGAATCTCTATTTAAAGTAAGATGCAATAATAGTATAATAGTATTAAGAATGTATTCTGTAGGGTTCATCTTTTGCAGGATTTGCTGCCCTCCTCTGGACAAATGGTTTACTTGCAACAATAAGCAGTATCTATTTAGATGCTTAGTGCGTTTTAATTGCTTTACATTTTCAGGACACTTATTATGTATTGAAGGAAGCCGAAGACCTATGAATATTTAATCCATGGGGAAATTTTATCGGCGCTGTAGATTGTGACGTAATTATGATACGCAAACGAGTACTGCGATTTTACATCCGGGTTAAAGGTAATCATAGCCATGTGTGTTCCTGTAGTACGTCCATGGTTTAGTTTGACAGAATCCAGGGAAAACATGTTCCTATAAGTTATTTTGTTCACCATTTTGGTACACTCAATGCAAGAAAGTGTGTGAGCGTAGTATTAATGTGTTGCTAAACCACGTTAACTTATTTCAATTTTGGCAGGATTTACTCTAGTACCTAAGAAATCATCCATCATGTCATAGCGTGAAATGCTATTTGTTCGACCTCTTCTTAGTGCCTTAGGAAGCAGCAGATTGAGACTCAGGAATAAAGGTAAATTTTTTTCTAATAATGTATTGTGCAAATTATTCATTCATTCATTAAAATGTGTTTCTTCTTCACAGATTTTCTTACTAAATTGGTTTACAATATGAGTGAAGTACCTGAAGGTGTTCCCTCAGACAAAGTACTGAAAAGAATCAGTGAGGACAATGAAGATACTGCTGTTGCCAAAAAGCTCAAAACTGACGACTCCATAGAAGATGAGAAGAAGTATCCTAAAAAGAAAGTGGTTTTACTTATTGCTTATTCTGGGAAAGGATATTATGGCATGCAGGTAAATGATTGTTAGCTAAAGAGATGTTTTGCCATTATTTCTTTTCATATTAAGTGAAAATATCATCTTTAGAGAAATCCAGGAAACTCTCAGTTCAGAACTATTGAGGATGATCTGGTCACAGCACTTGTAAAATCTGGCTGCATCCCACAAGAGCATTGTGATGATATGAAGAAGATGTCTTTTCAAAGATGTGCCCGAACAGACAAGGTGGGGATATAATATATAGAAATGCTTTGTGTAAGTACAGTTTTACTTAATTGAGTTTTGAGATTTGAGTACATCTGAGTTCTTTTTCAGGGTGTGTCTGCTGCAGGTCAAGTTGTGTCCTTGAAGGTACGCCTAGTTGATGATATAATTGAAAAGATTAATCAGCATTTGCCACTTCAAATAAGAGTTCTGGGTAAGCTCTGTCTAGAGCATTTCGATTTATTTTAATTCAACAATGAGTCTCATCATAAATGGTCTTTATACCTTTGACAGGTCTTAAACGAGTGACTCAGGGTTTCAACTCCAAAAACAACTGTGATGCACGGACCTACTCCTATACACTTCCAACTGTGGCTTTTGCATCGAAAGATTATGATACTGAAAAAGCAGCTGCCTTTAGGCTGAGTCCAGAGACACTTGAGAATGTAAACCGCTTGTTCGCTCTTTATAAAGGCACACATAACTTTCACAACTTCACTTCTCAGAAGGCATCGTGCGACCCCAGTGCTCGCCGCTACATCACCCAGATGTCCTGTGGGAAGCCCTTTATCTGTAGTGACAATGAGTTTGTAGAGATCACAGTCAGAGGGCAGAGCTTCATGATGCATCAGATCCGTAAGATGATCGGCTTGGTGATTGCTGTTGTGAAAGGTTATGCCACAGACAACGTGATGGAGAGGAGCTGGGGGAAAGAGAAGGTGGATGTACCTAAAGCTCCCGGGCTTGGATTGGTCTTGGAGCGGGTCCACTTTGACAGATATAACAAACGCTTTGGAGGAGATGGGCTTCATGAGCAACTGGAATGGAACAAAGAGGAAGCAGCTATCCAGGCCTTTAAGGAAGCGCACATCTACCCCACTATTGTAGAAACTGAGTGTCAGGAAGGCTCAATGATTAGTTGGATGGCCACTCTACCTATACATGACTTTAAAGCCACAGCTACAGGCTCTCAAGGAAATGAGGACCAAAAACTGGTATATCAGATAGAATATTTATTTTGAAACCTAGTTATAATACTTCAATAACCTCTGGTCTTTTTCTTTTTGCAGGTCAAGGAGGAAATACAAAATGATTCTGATTAGCTCATACTTTATTTTTTGTGGTTGTAAAAATCAACACAAAATGCTTCTTTTCACATCAATATTTTCCTATTTTATTTTGTAATTTTATGGATTATGTGATTGTTATCTTCAAAGATGTCAAACAAAAATAAAATAAAAAACATTTGCTTTAAGAAGACTTTTGCTTTCTGAATATTATTATATTGCTTATTTGATTGAATATTAGACTGTTAGTGCTTAGCTTGCTGCCACACATAAAGAGGTTAAATTTCTTAAAAAGAGAAAGAAAACTATATGCATACTCCAGCCCAGTAGGCGGCAGAACACTTCCAAAATTCATCTTTCACAGGTGCATTCACAGTATCCGATCAAATGGGAATTGTAGTAAGGTGAAAGTTTTTATAATTTTACATCATATAGAATTATATATAATTTAAATGAATACAACACAACTGTATGCAACATAAACTATAGCTAAAAGGCCTTTATGTTCATTTTTTTCTCTCGTTATTATTAACATGGTGAACATTCCCCATTATCTTTGAACGTAGCACCATCTGTAGCGAAACATGGCGCCTACCAAGAAACGCAACGTGAGTTCTGCTAAAGAAGGTAAAGAAAATGCAAAAAAGGCAAAGATTGATCCGGATACCTTGATGAAGGGCGTACTTGAGAGCAAAAAACACGCTAACGATGTTTATGACTTGTTGGAGATGCTTCAGGTAAGGAATTAATGGAATTAACGGCTGTAGTGGCATCAGACACTCAGCTCTGTCTTGCTATCAGCTCTACATCCTTCTGTTTTTAGTCCCACAAAGAAAAAGATGTCATCGGTGCGATCAGTTCTTGCAACACACTATTTAGTAGTTTACTGGAAAGAAAGGATCTGCACAGGGGAAATCTCCCTGATGAAGAGGAGGCGTTGAGTGGTCAGTATTAATGAGAGTGAAGAAATACCAAAAAATATATTTAACTGTTACTCATTTATCTGTCACAGGAGATTATACTGCACAGCAAAAATATCAAATATTCATGCGCCACCGTTACAACAGCTGTAAGGAAATATTATTTGACCATCTCGACTATGAAGAATTCAGTGTCAAGGTAATTTTCCTCAAGTCACTTTGGGTAACAAACTTTTATGTCTCATATAAGTTGTATCACATATACACATGTTATTTGTTTTGGCAAATACAGGAGGCTGCAATTTGTTGCCTGATGAAATTTGCTGAAAGCGAAGGCCAGCATCCTCTTGAAGATTTAGACTGGAGTGAGCATTACAGCTTCCCCAGAGAGTTTATCCAGGTATTAAGGTATCATTTGTATCTTAATAGTATGTTTCACTGTTGCCACTACACTATATTCTCTCTCACTCAGTTGGTGGTGGGCCGACTGTTGTCTGTAACTACAGACAACACCCTGCTGCTCTCCAGGTTCCAGGAGTACCTTCAGATGGTGGATGTCCGTTATTATGTCATGAGTGCCATTCGTGACAGTGTAACAAAGGTCATGGATAGAAATAAAGGGGTAAACACATCACATTTAAAAATTACCTGATATGGACACAAATATTAACAGTTTCCTATATCTCTTTCTTAGGTACCTTTACCCGTGTATCAAAACAATGTCTTTAATCTCATGTCAAACATTTCGATGGCAAGCAGTGAGTCAGAACTCACTAACTTTATGGTCACACGGGAAAGTATGTCTATCAGTTAAGTTCTTTTTTGTTTTTTTTTAGTTAAATATTAAAAATAAAACTAAATATTCCAAACATTTTTCCAGCTAAACATGAAGATTGGAAAGCTGCCAAATTGAAGGTAAGTGTGTGATGTAGTCTTATGTCTTGTTATGCTCAATATTGAAGGCATATTTGTTAACAGTTGGTTCATTGTAGGAGCACAAGCGAGCGTTTGAGAAGATGTGGTTATGTTTTCTTAAATACAAGGTAATTATTTCATCATCTGCTTGATTTATTTATTATTTTATGTATAATTATTAATTTCTTTCCAGTAACAATTTCACTTTTTTATAGCTTCCAACCAGTATGTATAAAAGGGTGTTGGTGATCTTGCATGATTCCATTTTGCCACATATGAGCAAACCGACTCTGATGATTGACTTCTTGACTGCTGCTTATGAAGTTGGTAAGTTGTCCACAAAAGACCAAAGAAGATTATATTTTGCAGATAGGAACCGTTCATGTAACTGCCACATCTTTACTTTGTGTTATAAGGTGGTGCCATCAGTCTACTAGCTCTGAATGGTTTGTTTGTTCTCATACATCAGCATAACTTGTGAGTATAGTGTGCTATGATTGTTTTGTTTTTGTTTTTTTAAGTACCTAACAGTTATTTATTTTTTATTGCAGAGATTACCCTGACTTCTACCAGAAGTTGTATAATCTTCTTGAGCCTTCAGTTTTTCATGTCAAGTACAGATCAAGGTTTTTCCACTTGGCCAACCTCTTTCTCAGCTCAAGGTAATACCATATGCATGTCTTGTCTTACCGTTACATTTTGTTAATAATAATAAATGTACTGTATTTGTTCCCAGTCACTTACCCGTGTACCTAATAGCTGCATTTGCCAAACGCCTAGCTCGCTTAGCCCTCACAGCGCCACCTACTGCCCTTCTCATAGTTCTGCCCTTCATTTACAATCTGATCCGCCGTCATCCTTCGTGCCGAGTTCTCATTCACAAGCCCAGCTCACAAGATGGTGACAAGATTTTACTGTCATAATGGATACAACAATGAGATGTTATGACTATAAGCTATACACTTTGTTTGTGCATTTCCGATAGAATTAATGGAGGATCAGTATGATATGGATGAAGAAGATCCTGCCAAGTCGTGTGCGTTGGAAAGCAGCTTGTGGGAAATAAAGGTAAGTCTAACTTGAGTATAGTTTCCATATTCCAATAATACTATAATCAGTGTTCATGTGGAATAAATCAGCTTTGTGCTCCTGATTTTCTTTTACCTGGTTTTCAGACATTACAGAAACATTACCATCCCCATGTTGCCAAAATCGCGATGCTGATAAATACACCTTTGACTGAACAAGAAGATGACATTGATGAACTACTAGAGTTAACCACGTTTGAGGTACGGAATCATATTTCTTGTTACAGTGGTCCCTCGTTTATCGTGGGGGTTACGTTCTAAAAATGGCCCGCAAAAGGCGAAATCCATGAAGTAGTCAGCTTTATTTTTTACAATTATTATATATGTTTTAAGGCTGTCCCTCACCATGCACTTTATACACTTTTCTCAGACAGATTAACATTTTCTCACATTTCTCTTGTTTAAACATTGTCAAAGTTCAAAAATAAGTACAGTAGTATAGAATGAAACCAAAGATCCAAGACCTATTTTCAGGTCCAAACATTTGTTTGAGGAATAAAAATATAAATATTTTCTTGTACTATAAATAAAAATGCAAGCAATCGAACATTTACATAATTTGGCAAGCTGAATGCATTCTGTACTGTACAGGAGACACGGCATGGAGATTGATTGACATTGGTCTACAGTGCCTTAGCCAATCAGGAGGCAGAACACAATGCACATTTATACACTGTAAAAAAACAAAAAAACAATGCAAAATTGCACACAAAAAAATACACGAAACAGCAAGGTGAAACACATTATAGTGAGGGACAACTGTATTGCTACAAATAATAAATGGCTTCAAATTCTAGGTTATGCAAGTTACAGCAGCCACCTGATGTTTTTGCATTAATTATCCAATGTTATGCTTCTCTTTTTTTAACCCAGCTGATGGAACGGGACCTGAAGCCACATCAGTTGAAGAATATACCATTGGAGTTTGAAACGGCCACACAGCTGCTGAAAGGAGGCGGAGATGTCTTACAGGAACATTTCTGTCTAGATTAACAGACCTTTGTGTCAATGCATGTCTTCATGGACTGCATCACCTATTCTTTAAAGAGTATTTTCTAAGAAAAAGTGCATTTGTTCAATAAAAAGATCTTTTTGTGTGGTTTCATCTGTAACTCTTCCTTCTTGAGATAATCTTATGTACCGGTAGACCTATCTATGTGCCAGATGGGCCTATTAAGCTCAGTGATGATTTTACTACTATTAAATATTTAATTTTGGTCAATCTCCGTATCATCGAAAATGAAACTAGCCAATGGCTTTATTCTGATTATAACTCAGGGGACTAACTCACAGGGCAAATCCAAAGGGCACAGGCATATTTAAAATGCCTATTAAAATCACGATCTTTTTAAGCCTATGTTCCAAACGACGGGTTTTCTCCTTTGACCTACGGATAGGCCCATAGGATTTAGAAAAGGTCTCCTACAAGGTCTTCTAAAAGGTCTTCCACTTCTATTATGCTTATTTTACTTGACGTCACATCGGCGGTAAGTCTACTCAACTAGACCAGTGGTTCTTAACCTTGTTGAAGGTACTGAACCCCACCAGTTTCATATGCACATTCACCGAACCCTTCTTTATTGAAAGATAAAATATCATTTTTTTCAAATTCAAGCCATATGTGTGTTTTACTGGTGCACAAAATAAATCGTGCATGCAACATCACTGTGTTCAAAGAATAAAACCAAGACAATGTATAAACTCACAACAAATTACATACATACCTTTTCACAAATACATGACCTTTTTTAATACTACCACACTAAAATAATTTTAATTTTGTATTGTATTATGTATTCCAATAATGAACTTATTGTATTTATGCTATTTATTATTTTTAACATTTTAACACACACCCATCACCTAATTTCCATTAGGCTACAATAATAATGAATATTTACTGCAAATCAGTGTGACTTCTGCTGTTGCCTTTGAGAGACCAGTTCAGAAATGCATGGCTTCACCTTGGCCACTCTCATGTCATTTTCACAGCAAAGTCTGTTCCTTTTCTTCGTTTTTATGTCGTTTTATACAGATACACAGAGAGGAATCTGTATCTGCACACCCAGCTGCTCTATTACTGTACATTTATATATCATATCAAAACACAATATATATAATGTGTATTTGTAAATAAAATATATTCAAAACAACTGGTAAGGGTCAAAATAAATATATATTTACAAACCACACACTGCAAACAGTGAACAAACACACACTGGAAACTAAGAACACACTGCACATGTGACAGTGTGACAGTCATTCTGTGACAGAGGTTGGAAGATCGAGTCCCGCTCGGACCAACTTCTGTCATTGTGTCCTTAGTTTTGTCATTGTGTCCCTAGGCAAGACACTTCACCAAAGTGGTGTGTGAGTGAATGATTGGTAGTCGGAGGGGGGGGCAGATTGGCATTAGCTAATGCTAATGATTACACATAATACACATTTGACCCACAATTGAGTCAATAGCAGAATAAACCACGCTTACCGATCAGGAAAAGCATCCAGTCCATCAAATCATAATGTCCTCTACTCCTCAGTCCATCATGAGATCTTCACTCGGTTCCACGAACCGCTCCGGGTTCGAGATGCCTCTAGTTTAACTTGTACAAACATCCACAGTGTCCTCGGTCGCGTACTTCCTTTGTTTTGTCCGTTTCGTCATGTTTAAAACGCAAAACTGTTGCAAAACAGTGCGTAAAATTACGCAATTACGCGCGCGTAATTTTACGCGAGGGTCTTTGCCCGAGGGCGGGCCGTCGGAACGTTCAGCGGTTAAACACTTAAAATCATCATCGAGTCTTCACTCCACATCGGCCACATCAGCTGAAACACTGGGAGCGGGACATGAGGAGCCTGTCAATGACGTTGATAAGCTGCGCAGATACGTATGTGAATCACAAAAGTGGTTGGAGCAGCTCGTCCCCGGTCACACTCACTGACTCACATTGAAAAATAGCGCAGAATGAATTGAACCCCTGGGACTGACTCACCGAACCCCTAGGGTTCGATCGAACCCAGGTTAAGAACCACTTCCCTAGAGGCTTTGTGACGTCACAAAGCGCTCAGGGATGGAGGAGTTTGACCCTAGAGGCTTTGTGACGTCAGAGGAGCTTTGAAGTCGCTTTGTGACATCAGTGGACAATGTTGTGGATCTGATGTGTAAGGGTTAGGGGTTTTCTCAAACTCAGAAGCAACTGTCTTCACACGAGCTTACACAGCTAACGCTATTTTCATCAAACTCCACTCCACTCGCCATTATGAGTACAGTATACAATACTATGGATCGAGCACAGCCAGACCCCGACATGTTGGGAGAATATGTTGTCATGGATTTACTCGGGGCAGGGTCTTTTGGCGAAGTTGCCAAATGCTATAAGCCTCCAAACCTAGATGTTGTGGCTGTTAAATTCACAAGGGACCTCCGACACAGCTTTGAAAAAGAAGCCAGGATCTTGAAGGACTTGAGCCTGAGAAATCCTGACCAGAATAACATAGTGAAGATGATTGAATACTTCACAGATCTGACATGCCAATGTTTGGTGTTTGAAATGTTAGATCAGAGTCTTTGGGACCTGATGAATCAGCGTAGAGGCCCTCTCTCTCTGAATGAGTTAAGGCCGGTTACCCAGCAGCTCCTGGTAGCTCTGGAGGCCCTCTGGAGCGCTGGGATTGTACATGCTGACTTAAAGCCAGATAATGTGATGCTGGTCAACCAAACGGATCAGCCTTTCAAAGTCAAGCTCATTGACTTTGGTTGTGCTTGTTACACCTCCAAGCTGCACTTTACAGATGTCATTCAGCCATTAAGGTACAGGGCTCCAGAGGTCACTCTGGGCTGCCCGGTGTCTGGGGCTTTGGACATGTGGTCTCTGGGCTGTACTCTGGGGGAGTGTATCCTTGGTCATTGTCTTTTCAATGATGGTTCATATTACAGCAACCTGAGGTCCATCTTTAACCTGGTGGGATGTTCCAGCAGAAGACTGTTGAGGAGAGGCCAGCTCAGCCACCTCTACTTCATCCCCACAGACAGCTGTAACCAGTGGAGGTTTCAGACGACAGATGAGTTTGGGATGGTAGAGTTTGATGCCTCGCCTGACCCACTGGAATATGCTCAGAATTTAATGTGTGCTTTTATTCAGGAGGATCCTCCCATATCTGAGTGTCTAAAACACAGAGACAAAATGGTATTTGTAGACCTCCTTGAGAAACTCCTGCAGCCAGACCCTGACCTAAGGATCCGCCCCGAAAATGCTCTCAAACACCCCTTCATTACAATGGAGCACCTGAAGAATGAGGAGAGCCAGTACAGTGAGCAGGCCCACCTCACCATGACTTTTGCTCTGCAGCAGCCCACTGTGCCTCAGGTGAGTCCTCCGAACAGTTCTGACCTGCAGCGCCCACCTGTGGCAGTAACAGATAATATTTACTCTCAGAGGCGCTCTCCCTTTCACACTCCCCCTGTGTTTATGGATCCAGAGCCTATACAGCAAGAGGCTACTGTCAATACACATGTGGTCATCAACATTCCTGAGGACATGATACCTGGGGACTCTCCTTTTCACACTCCCCCTGTGTTTATGGATCCAGAGCCAATACAGCAAGAGGCTACTGTCAATTCACATGTGGTCATCAACATTCCTGAGGACATGATACCTGAGAACTCTCCCTTACACACTCCCCCTGAAGACTCTGCGGGTACAGAAGAGGAATTGGACACTCCCTATCGGGACTATGGTTGGGGGCCGTGGAAATTCCTTGCCTTTGGAAGCGTTTTAGCAGGACAAGTGGCATTCTGCAGCTACATGACCGGTTCTACTGTGGTCGCTGGAGGTGTGGTACTGTCTACGGTCCTTTGGGAATGTGCTGAGTATTTGTGGTCCAAGTATGCATCACAAGAGTAAACGGCAATAGGACAGTAACACCTCCCTAGACTCCACAAGACACTACTATAAATATGATTGGAATCAGTTGTAGTGATAGTAGGAAAAGCAGAAGTCGGTGAGAAGCAACAACAAGAAGTTTCTGCTGATTGAAGACATCAGCAGAAACTTCTCCACTTGACTTGAAGCAACACATCAACAACAGCAGCAATAGTCAAAGAAAAATATAAAATCTGTCAACTGGAGAAAAAGTTAACAGATTTCATGTTTTTCTTTTACTATTGATCATACCTGGATGACTGAGGAATTAGAGACATTGGCAGTAAAAAATAAACAAATAAAACCCCCACAAACTGTGACGTTCCCCTTATTAAACCTTATTAATGTCCATTATGTTTAAGTGGCTGTACCTGATTTTTTTTTTCCCATGTTGAGTAAAACTCGTTTTGCCCTAGTACAACTATATTGTATAAGCATCTTTTACAACAGAAATGAGACAGCTGTTCGCTATCTACATGTAATTATAAAGCGGTTTATCCTCCAAAAATCTGAAAGTGCAAAGTTAGCATGCTAATGTTTGTTAGCAGTAAAGCAGTGGTTCTTAACCTTGTTGGAGGTACTGAACCCCACCGGTTCCATATTCACATTCACCAAACCCTTCTTTATTGAAAAATAAAATATAATTTTTTTCAAATTCAAGCCATATGTGTGTTTTACTGGTGCACAAAATAAATCATGCATTAACATCACTGTGTTCAAAGAATAAAACCAATACAATGTATAAACTCACAACAAATTACATACATACCTTTTCACAAAGACATGACCTTTTTTAACACTACCACACTAAAATAATTTTAATTTTGTATTGTATTATGTATTCCAATAATGAACTTATTGTATTTATGCTATTTATTATTTTTAACATTTTAATACACACCCATCACCTAATTTCCATCACACTAGAATAATAATGAATATTTACTGCAAATCAGTGTGACTTCTGCTGTTGCCTTTGAGAGACCAGTTCAGAAATGCATGGCTTCACCTTGGCCACTCTCATGTCATTTTCACAGCAAAGTCTGTTCCTTTTCTTCGTTTTTATGTCGTTTTATGTTTTTATGCCGTTCAAAGTGACAGTATTCAATGACCAATACACAGAGAGGAATCTGTATCTGCACACCCAGCTGCTCTATTACTGTACATTTACATATCATATCAAAACACAATATATATAATGTGTTTTTGTAAATAAAATATATTCAAAACAACTGGTAAGGGTCAAAATAAATATATATTTACAAACCACACACTGCAAACAGTGAACAAACACACACTGGAAACTAAGAACACACTGCACATGTGACAGTGTGACAGTCATTCTGTGACAGAGGTTGGAGGATCGAGTCCCGCTCGGACCAACTTCTGTCATTGTGTCCTTAGGCAAGACACTTCACCAATCATTCACGCACACTTTGGTGTGTGCGTGATGATTGGTGGTGGTCGGGGGCGCAGATTGGCATTAGCTAATGCTAATGATTACACATAATACACATTTGACCCACAATTAAGTCAATAGCAGAATAAACCACGCATCCAGGAACAGCATCCAGTCCATCAGCACATCAGGTCCTCTACTCCTCAGTCCATCATGAGATCTTCACTCGGTTCCACGAACCGCTCCGGGTTCGAGATGCCTCTTGTTTAACTTGTACAAACATCCACAGTGTCCTCGGTCGCGTACTTCCTTTGTTTTGTCCGTTTCGTCATGTTTAAAACGCAAAACTGCTGCAAAACAGTGCGTAAAGTTACGCAATTACGCGCGCGTAATTTTACGCGCGGATCTTTGCCCGAGGGCGGGCCGTCGGAACGTTAAGGGGTTAAACAGCACTTAGAATCATCAGCGAGTCTTCACTCCACATCGGCTAAAACTCTGGGAGCGGGACATGAGGACGTCTGTCAATGACGTTGATAAGCTGCACAATACGTCTGTGAATCACATAATTGGCTGGAGCAGCTCGTCCCCGGTCACACTCACTGACTCACATTGAAAAAGAGACCGTGTCAGCAGTGCGCAATTGCGCGCGCGCTCAGCTTGGAGTGAGCAGTGTTCGATAGGCACAGCAAAGGTGCATTTGTCGAATTAGGACACGGCCAGCGTCTGGAGACGCTCGCAGTCCGCGAATCATATGAGTCTGGTGCGTGTCTTGACCTCCGCCGAACCCCTGGGATTGACTCACCGAACCCCTAGGGTTCGATCGAACCCAGGTTAAGAACCACTGAACTAGACTGATGGGTCACTTGCTGGAACCAATCATGAGCCTCTTCAAGAGCTTCTTCAAAACTTAACATAATAGCTAAATTATGAAAGGTAACCTAAAACATTTTGATGAAGACCTTAGTTGACCGAAGTAAAATGAAAAAAACAAAACAAAAAACAACTGCCTCGTGGAGTATGGAGAGTTTGCCTAGCCATCAAAAAGCACACTCTGTCGGAGGGACAGGCAGGGCAGGCTAGGGAAGATACATGTTTAGCCACTTTTTGCATTACAGTTTTTTGTTTTTTTGTTTTTTTGACGAGATAGTGGCAAGTCAGAATAGTACAGTATGTAGGCTGATGACTGTTTGAGCTCTAATTTATCAAAACATAATAAATTGGGCATGATTACAAGTTATTCTTTTCATTTTCATTTTAATAATAATGTATAACTTTAATGGGTGACTCAATTTACCCTAGTCATTTAGGCCTATAGGCTGTTGTAGACCTACTGAAAAAGATTCTAGTGTGGGATGGGGTTTTCAAAGGTTGTGACAGCCACCAAGGTGATGACTTAATGCTCCTGAATCCATGACAGAGGGAAGATGGGGAAGTAGTCCTTATAGTATTTCATGTTTATTTTAACTCACTTGACTACCACTATATTACTACACAACCACTTTATTGTGGGAAAATAAAACCCTTTTTTCCTGCTTTTCCGCTGAAGCTCCTGAGATGATGGAGCCTCCTCTATTGTACTAAGGAAAACATCTGCTGGGAGTCACCAAGACCCTGATTTTTCTCATCAGAGAATAATAATATTAATTATATATAACTGACATGTAATAGATCATGATCGATCTGTAAATATCTATCCACATGTTAAAGTCAGCCTCACTAAACTATGTCTATAGCACTTTCCGTAAGTTGTGTGTGCAGTGAATGGGAAGAGGCAGTGAACTAGTGTTGCTAGGCAACAGAGTAGAACAGAGCGTACGGTGTGCTTTCTCTTCTCACTCACGCACTTTGTGTCTCTGTCCTCTCCTCAGCTCTGCCCTAGCACAACAGCTATCGACAGATGAGTGATGTAACCGCAGTAAAACCACCTGGCTCATTTGATTTGAGTCCACTGATTGGAGATTTGCAGGAGGTGAAGAGAACAGGACTGTCTGCAAGCCAGATGTTTGGATAATTATTTCTGCAATTTAAAGTAGGCTAAATATATATTTAGGTCCACATACACTATAGGGAAAATATCTTTTAGCAGCTGAGTGATAGACAATGGGACCTCTTGTGCTGTATGTGTTTTAGTGTGTTTGTACAGGGGACTGTGCAGCTGCTTATGAGGAAGTCCAGGGATTTGCAGCCTAAACCCTGCTCATTACTCCACCCATCTCCAGGTCTCCTCTGAACACATGGACACAGGGATATACGGCCATACCTCCTCCACCAGTCTGTGAGGGGACAGGAAGGGAGCGGCAACCAACTACACCAGGACCAAAGACAAGGTAGGACATGCCAGTATTATATTCTTCGTAGTTTATGCATTTTAAGATATCATTTATTATTGTGATATATTAGTTTTATCTAGTCAGTGCTTTGATGTCCTTTATTTGTTTGTCTGCAAAAAATACCCTTGATGGTGAACAAATTATTTGATTTAATTTCTGAATTGTAGGTAGTAGAAGTTCCCTTTTCAAGCAACAGATGGCAGTAAAGTAAGCCTTTTTAAATATTCTGAGAGTTAGCGGATGCTTGCTGGTCTTGTCCACTGTCCAGCGCCACAGATGCAGTTAGTGCCATCTATTTATATTTGTTTATATTTTCTATGATATTTTCTATGGTATTTTCTATGGTCAGACATACTTCTTACAAAATGCTGTTGAGTTAATCATAAGCACACATTCAAAGGTGTAGTATATTAATTTAGTGGCCATTTATCACAGCAAAGGTATTTATTTATTTATGTAATTGTATGATATGATATGATATGATATGATATGATATGATATGATATAGATTTATTGTCGCTGAAATTTCTGGGTCCATCCACTTAAACAAAAACTGAAACAAAGTTCACCACCTTCATTGTCAGCAATAAACAAATACTAATAGCTTCAGAAAGTGATACCATTATTCATCCCCAACAAAGTAATGGTTGTCAGTAGGAAGGACATTAAGACTAATATGACAAGTTAGTAGAGCTAATCCTAAACAAATAATGATAAGGTCCAACATTTGTGGATTATGGTAAATGGTAAATGGTCACATTTTTATGTCACATTTTTCCACCTTCAAGGCACTCAAAGCACTTTACATCAAGGAACCACTCACCCATTCACACACATTTTCAGACATCAGAGTACACAGACACTGGGGGGCAAGGTGGGCTTGAGTGTCTTGCCCAAAGACACCACGACAGTGTTCATCTAGAATCGACTGTGGGTCAATGGATCTGACTGCACAAACTGATTATGTTTATGTCGAGAGTGAAATTTGAACCACTAACCTTCAGATCAGTGGACAAACACTTTATCAACTGAGCTATTGTCGCCCATAAGTTTGGATATTTCTTTTAAAAACAGTAAATTTCCCATACAGTTCAATATATCAAAATATTATTTATTTTGAATGGCGAAAGGTCTTCACAATATTCTTCAGTCAGGATGGAATCACTTGAAACCCATGAATAAGCCCCTGCCCTCCCATCAAATTATAGAATCTATACCTGCATGAGCTGCTTTACCAAAGACTTAATGCTTAGCTGCTAATTCAATGACAGGACAGTGTGTGGAGTGTTTTTTGCTGTATTTGTGCTACTGTGTGTAACATGCATCTCTAAATGTCACCCAAATGCCACCACAAACAAAACCTCTGGATGTGACTCACCTTAGATTCACATTTTTCATTGTAGTCACAAATCTGTAGCTGTGTCACAATGGTGGAATTGAGATTGTTGCCTCAGTTCTTAAAATTACACATTGCTAATTGTCCATCATTATCATTATTCTAACCAGAAGCGAAGGAGTGTTTTTCAGTAAGTTGAATGTATAAACTTTGGTGCTCCAGAGGTTAAGATGTGATTTATAGAATTTTGATGTATTTGTTTGGGAAAATGATTCCACACAGTCTTGGTATTAGTGAGATTAGATACTGATGCTTCTCATTGTTTGTTGCCCTTAAGCAAAGATGGAAGAACAAAGCTACAGTCTCTCCGGTTGAATCGTTATAAACTGTATCGTACACTGGAGTGCTCAGAGTAAAAAAAATAATTATACAAAAACTCCACATTCAGCAAACATGAAAGCTTCACAGAAGTAGTTAGACAGTAGATCACTCCCACAAGATGAACCTTAATAAATGATCTTGGATAGAATGAAAGCAGATATAGACTGCTGCAGGCCTTTTGTTCTAGTACTTATGCACACTGTGCAGTTTAAAAAAGGAGGCCATTGTTCTCCTCTCGTTCTTGCTCCTTATGTACGGACTTTCATCTTTACTATTGTTTTTACTTTATTGCATTGGCATAGAAGTGGTGGAGTTTTACAACTTATAGTTGTGGTTTTACTTCCTCTGGGTCACATACACACATCATGTTAGATCTCACAAAGCTCTTGTCAGAACAGCTCCAATGTGCTCTGGACATGGACCAAACAGACAAGCACCGTCATGTCAACCCACATCTGTTCAGTCACTCATTTGTTTCAAATAACTTTGACATCCCATAATTAGCAGCACAAGTATTATTATTTTTCTCTGTACTCCACTTTAGGAACGACTGGTTTTAGCAAGAAGAACATGTTCACAGATAGACATGTTAAAAATAAATCCAATGGTGCTCAATAAATTATGCCAACTTCAAAGCTATTATTTGTACCAAACTCATAAAAGTAACACACTTAGCTGCTAAAATCATAGGACTCCCCATACCCAATCTCACAGATCTAAATAACACACTCGCCATAACACAGGACTCCACTCACCCCCTCCAGGACCATCTAATCCCTCTGCCCTCAGGATGGAGGTATAGGGCGATCAGGTGCAGGAGGGCACGGTTCGGTAGAAGCCTGATCCCAGCAGCCATTGCCTTTTTAAACAACAGGCCCCGCTGAGGCATAATGTCTGTTTTTGTAATGTGTTTATGTGACTGTGATATTTGGTGTTTATCTGTGTGTATGTCAGACGTGCTCTGTGTATGTGGAAAGGAATCTCTCCCCGGGGACAGTAAAGTAAAGTCTAAGTCTAAGTCCAAGTCTAGTCTAAGTCTAAGTCTACCAAATAACAAATTTGTTATTCACATTTTTTTAAGTTTTCATTTACGTTGGTTCTCTTCAGTTGTTGTCCCCACAAAACAATAGGCTGTCAAATTGTTTAACCTTTTGCGTCCTTTTTACTCACTACTTACTTTATGTTGTGTAAGCTTTCTGGTTTCCCTCTGTCCCTGAGTTTCACCCTTATGGGTGTTTTCTTCATGTTCAGCCTGTGTTAACTTAACATGCTCTGTACTTGCTGACAAATAAATAATAGTTGACAGTGACACATACTGTTATTGTCTCTCACATAGTTTTGCCACCAGTACCACCTTCTGCAATTGAAATATTGTCCCTCTCTCAGGCGTATATATTCTCTGAATTTGTAGTAATTAATTGGACCATGTCTCTGTCTCTGCCCAGGAACCCCACAGTATTGACTGGCAGATCTGTCCCTCGGTCCGGTGTTGGTCGGTCCACCATATTAAATGCTGTAGACTTGTTGGCTTCGATGCTCTTGCAGTAATAGCAGGTGGTTTTGGCCTTCTTGTTCTCAGTTGGCAGCTTTGTCAGACTGGCTGATAGCTCTGGCCGTGGATAAACTGACATGTTCCCTGAAAGTTTGTTTTGAATATTTATTTGTGTGGAGGATGGTGTCTGGCTTTGCCTCAGACAGGCTGCTTGTTCACTGTGTATTTCTTTGGTGTATTTAACACTGCACCAAATGTTCTAGTAACATGCTAATTGATATATTAAGGAATGATAAAACTGATGTTAGGGCCATCTGTTGGTTAATCTGTTTTGGGCCACCATAACCAAGCCACTACATGCGTTTAAGTATTATGTCTCAATTTTTTTAATATGTAGAAAATATATTATATGTAATAAGAGAGTGTTCGTACACACTATTTTATTTTACTTCAAATGGCCTGAGCAGCCTCTGAAATGTGTCATTTTAATGATTTCTAATTTGCTGCCAATTTCAAACATTAAAAAAATTAGCTGGACCACTGTCTAGCCCAGATAATTATTTCAAAATGTCTTAATTGACAGAGATAGAGCTCATGGAAATTAGGGTGTAGATTTCATTCCTGTCAGCCCTGTGTTGCCTGCATTGCTTGCAATTGTCTGGGCCAAGTCCAAGTCTTGAGTAGTGAATGCAACTCTAAACTACTATGAACTGTCCACAGGCCATAATTGAGGGTCGGGGCCTGCTTTGTACAGATATAGTTTATTTCCATTCCATTTATGCTAGAGTGAAAATCCAGTTTCAAAGGCCATTTTCTCATCAAGAATATTTCTGCAGAGGACAAATCTGTGTGAGGCTGCAGACCTGTTGCTGCACAGGCTTCATTTCCAGGCCTGATAATCCCTTCCCTGTGAGTGACCCTGCAGGATACAGTTAATGCTTTAATACATGGCCACAGACAGAAGTGGCTAAAGCTCCAGAGAGTTTGCAGACTTCTATTTATTTTCTTTTTGTTTGCCTGCTACATTCCGAATCTGAACATTTATATTTCACTAATATTTAAATTTGACACATTTTTTAATCCCACTGCAGCTTGGTCAGGAGTACCTTAGTTACTCTTACCAGCTTCAGCAAGGCTTCCCAAGGTCTTTGGTTTGTTCTTGGGTTGATATGCACATTTCAACAAAGCACGTTCATCTCAGGGAACCCATCTATTTTTTGAGCGGTATAATGGCCCATGGTATTTATACTTGCGTATAGGTTTGAATACCTATGACATCTTCTGGCATCTGTAAATTGCACACAAGGTTGGACCAGACCATGTCACGGCCCCTGTTGTGCCATGTTTTTTATTAACAATAATAATGTGTAAGTTTGGAGGTGACCCGCCTATAAAAGGGCCCCGCCTCCTATGCCCTGTGCTGCTCCTCTGGCTCAACTCCACCTGGCCATCAGTCGATTGCTGCAACGAAATTTAGCACAATTTGCACATATTTATTGTAACTTACTTAATAATTGCTCCAACAGAGAGCTTAAAACCTTTTCAGTCATGTCTGCCCCCTTTCTTTGTCAGGTCACACGAGCCAGGCCGTAACACGGTTCACAGTTCTCTTTCTACTATTTGGGCTGATTTCTTTTGACTTTCCCATGATGTTACGTAAAGAAGTAGAGTGTTTCAGATATGCCTTCAAATACATCAAATGAGAGAGATATGACATCATCATCTGGGTTTTCCGAAACTGTTTAAAGGCATAGCAAGGCTAATGTATGTAAACTCCTGACTTTAAAGAAAGTAATGAAAAATTGTCTAAAAAATCTATCTCTCATTATTCTGGTATTTAGCAAATAGAAATAATTTTGGTAGTGCTAATTGACCTAAAAAAGGAAATGTTTAGTCTGATTTCATGTCAGACAGTGAAAAAAACAGCATATGTGTCTTTTTTATATAGTGTATGTATGGTTTCAAGTGTATGGTTTCAACTATATGGTTTCAATTGTATGTCAAAGTGATCATATTTTGTAGGCCTATGCGTTTGCGTACGGAAGAGAAACAGGGCCGTCCTTTTGCTAAACTCTCATTTACTTATTAGAATTGAATAAGTATGAATAAGAGGTGCAGTTGTTAATGGTAACTCATGTGCAACACGCCCACAAATAGCACACGCAATTTTTCAGGTTGCACTCATAATTTAGCACCCGCATTCGTGAATATATCCCTCAGTGGCGGAAAGCTACTGTTATAACCACTGGTGTCCTCGATAGACTTACAGAAATGAGGCTGTCAGTCTGCGCCATTGGCTCACAAATACAAAGGGTTCTTCCCTTCACCACAAAACCAAAACATAAAGCATCAAAGTAGAAATGTGGTAAACCCACTTCACTTCTTTCTTTTTCCTCTGGCGTAATTTCTCCTGAGCCGCACCTCATTGTTCACACTCTCTGGATCACAGGCTGAAAATAGCCACAAAACATGTCTCCTTTTGGGCTTGAGATCCTGCTCTGACTACATCTGTAACACAATAATAACATTCCTGATTTTTAACATTGCACTCTTTCTTGAAAAGGAGAAGTACTCAGTATTTGCAGTTGAGTCTATGAGTTTTTGCAATTTATTTTTTAAAATCAAGATTCATTTCACAATTTTCAACATGTCCAGTATACGGGTGGGATCTATATCAGAAAATGGCACATATAATACAAAATTAGAATTTGTCGATAATAAGAACAATTTAGCTAAGTGAAAAAATAACAGAAATGTGTGGTGTAATCTCCCAAATAGGGTATACTGATATGTACTTTTATTGTTTATTTTACTGTCCATTTACGTTTTGTGAGACCTCAACCAAGACATTTATAGTCACATTTTGGCACATTTCTGAGGGATTACTAAAAATTCGTTTTACTGATACAAAAAATATACACATTTTTGTCAATATCACCTACCCCTTATCAAGAAGCCATAATATTTGAAAAAAGACAGGACAATTTGTTACCAATTGTCACCTAACAAACTACCACCTTTGTAATATGCTAATTTGTGAATATTGAAGTTGCGATTTAAATTCGATCGTGAGAGATCTTGCAGCCTTTGTATGTGGTATGTTGTGGAGTTGTCTTTTGGAGGTCTGGGTGTGAGGTCTGGGGAGGATAGGCGTGGCAGCCGTTGTCTTGGCAACAGGCCCATATGTTGCAGTGTGGACCTACTGGCATAGTAGTGAAATGACTGCTTCTGTTTGAAGTCTCAGCCAACAGACATTAGTTTGAGCAAATTGGGACAAAGCTGGGACCTGGCCCTAATATTGATAGCAGCCGTAGACCAGTATTGTGTGTGTGTAGCTATGCAGTTACTTACTATTATATATTATACAATATTTTATTCAACCACTAATATTTGGCTCTTAAATGTATTTGGTTTTGGTTGTGTGCTTTTTAAGCCATACATCATACATCAGTATGATATATTTTAAGTTTAATTTCCAAACTATTTTTACAATAAAGATTAACAAAACAAAAACATATCCAAATTATCAATGCAACTATGTCAACATTTAACTAGAGTAAGTTTACATAGAGATTTATTGCACATATTTTGCCTAAATATGCACATAATATGCACGTAATTAATGTTTATTTATGCATCAATTATCGGCACATAAACAAACAGTTTCACAACTTCTTTAACGTTCCCAGTATTATTTTAGCTAACAACACATTCTGCTTTATTGAGACTTCTGTGCTCTGCTGGCAGCCTGAGCTATGTTGTACACATTCACAGCAAGGAAGCTGGCACTCATCCCACCCTTTTGTCTGTCCACATAGCCAACATGTAGTCGTCTGCCATGTAAGTCAATACGATTTTGTCATTCTGCATGTGTGTGTGTGTGTGTGTGTCCTAGTGTGTTTTTAATATTCTGCAGTTACTGTTGGATGCAGTCCAGTTGGGAGCCTGGCAGTCTTTCCACTGTCACTGCTGACAGCTTCACTCACAGTCTGCATCATGCTTATCCAGGCACACACTGTGGATCTGCTGGACCAAAAGAAACTTGCTCACAAAAGCTCTATATTTGGCCATGCACATGTAGATCGCAAACACACAGTGAAAAAATAGAAAGGAAAACGTTGTATTCACATGACATTACAACATGTAGAATTACGAGTAGTTTAATACTGAGCTGGAGGACAGGTCAGAATTCTATGGTCACTGTCAGATTGCAGAATTGTTGACCTGGTTTGTGGTTACATGAAACAAAAACAGTCACAAAGTTCAATGTCCTGTCTGTCAGCATAAAGAAACACAATGGGTTCAGAAAGTGGTGCCATTGTTCAACACTAAAGTCGTAATTTTGATGGTTGAAAGGACTTTAACCCATAAAATTAATATGATAATATGACAAATTTGTGGAGCCTATCACAAAAAATAATCAGAATCTTCAACATCAATAACCTATACTATAAGAAGCAGATGAATCTTCACATGTACCAAAAGTTGAGCCTGCCCCAAAACATATAATGCCTCTTACCTTTACATTTACGTTTTAATGTTTTCCCTTTTTAGAGGAGACTATGGTGCATTCCGTTTAGTTATTTTTTTCCCTCATTGTCTAAAACAAAACAAAAAATATATATATTCCACTATAGACTCTGACTCTATAACTTTGTTTTTGTACACTTTCTCAGTTGACAAATTCCTTAATTGATTCTCTACTGTTGTGAGATGCAAGGACTTTTTAGATCAATATAGCCTCTACCCCCAAACTAAAAGATCTCCGGTTTGAGTCCAGACCATAAGTCCATGTATATCAAAATATGAGAATTGTCTACTGACTTATTAGAAGTCCATGCTTTGTGAGATCTAGTTGTAGTCTCTTTCTCCGGAGGCACAGCTTACATTTTCTGACTTGATGCAGAAGGTGGGCTGACCCTGAAATGAAAAATACTAAGTTTGACCTGGTTGCCGGGGAACAGCAGTAACAGACAGTGCAGTACCTCAGGTGAGGAGTGACCTTCTATTTTCTATGTGACTGTTGCTAAAAGGCCACAGCTGTCTCCCTGGACACTGTCCCTATGGCAACAATTGTGTACCACCACCAGCTGGTCCCAATAATGATATGGGTTGCCCTGGACTGAGGAGAACAACGACTAATCAATACTAATAGTGCTGCTGTCTCAACATGCTGGACAATAGCCCTTTATACACTGTGTGTTCAAGAAAACAAACAGGGGTTAAGCATACTCTTGTGTAATGTTGTCACAGTCTTTACTTAACTTACATTAAAACATCCACATGACTAGTCCAAATCTCTGCTAAAAGTGCATATTTTTATTGTGCTATAGAAATGAAATGGCTTAGTTTGGCTTTACGAGGAAAAAAAGAGCTTTGTTACTTTGTACTAATCGTCAGACTGGCTGGACCTTTGATAAATAGAGATTATTTGTTTTATACTATAATGCAATCATCATTATGCCTTACCATTTTTAACCAACAATGCCTAACTTTGTGACAGCACCATAATAACTCAGTAACATCAGAGACACAACATGCATGAACAAGCTTACTGCAGTGTTGTGGGGTTTTGTCCAAACTTTGACAATTTCCTGTTATCTGCCATCCACCTCAATTTTATATAGCAAATCTGAAATTTCAGTCTCAGGGCTACAGTCTTATTTTTGTCTTCATTCTAAAACTTGTTTTCAGTTATCTCACCTCTGATCTATTCTTACTCTTCATTATATATTATATTGTGAAACCATCCCAATCACTTCATGGCAAGCTATTCCAATAATTTTGGGAATTATATTTCTGAAAAAAGTTGCAGAGTTTGTCACTTGAACTATGAACCACAAATATTGTGCCTGCCTGACCATGCTGTACAGACTTTGTTTGCTCAGAACCTTTCACTTTGGTTTCAGCCTGTAAATGGAACCTTTGTTTTAGTCATCGCCATCCCTCAGTTCTGCCACAATGCCAAATGATTTTCCTCCGTCATGTCTCCCTGTCCACACAAAGCAATTGCTCCTTTCTTTTTTCTTTCCAATCTTTTTCTGTTTCCTGTTTGACCTCTTTACTGCCTGGTCAAAGACAAAGAGGCTGGGGCTGTGTTTGCTTTAAAGCCACAATTCAAGGGAGAAAACCAGCCTGTAATTACACAGAATAAACAGATAAAATGTTATTAAATTTGAATTATTTAGGATCAAATGCTTGGATAGGGATAGAGATATAAAAGAGAACACATTACAAAGTTTGCACTGGACTGTGGTGAGACAATGTGACCAGAACTGGAGCTGAGTAAAAAGTATGGATAACACTTTAAATTAGATTTTCTTATTTTATTTTGTCAGGAAAGGACACCCTATCATACAAAGCACAGTGGCTCATTGGTTTTAGAGCTCATCCACCAACTTGAAGGTTTGAACCCTGATTGGACCTGGGAATACTGTTGTTGTGTCCTTGGGCAAGACACTTTACGCATTTTTTTGAATGTTGTGAGTTTTTGGGGTGTTTGGAATGGCCAGTAATGCAGATTAACACCCTTGCTTCAATCAGTGAATGAATAATGGCCATTGTGTAGCACTTGCAGAGTTTTTGTCAAGCTTATACACAAGTGGACAGTGTTGATACCCATCAGTTAATGAAAGAAAAACTCACAACGGTCACAGAAATAACTTGAATCTGACAAAAGTCATAATAAATAAAACGTCTATGAAGTTTAACCATTGAAAGTCAGACATTTCTTTTAAACCATGCTTCAACAGAATTATTTAAAAAATAAACTCATGAAACAGTCCGGGACAAAAATGATGGTACCCTTAACTTAATATTTTGTTGCACAACCTTTTGAGGCAATCACTGCAATCAAACGATTCCTGTAACTGTCAATGGGACTTCTGCACCTCTCAGCGGGTATTTTGGCCCACTTCTCATGAGCAAACTGCTCCAGTTGTCTCAGAGTGAAGGGTGCCTTTTCCAGACGGCATGTTTCAGCTCCTTCCAAAGATGCTCAATAGGATTTAGGCCTAGCTCATAGAAGGCCACTTTAAAATAGTGCAATGTTTTCAGCCATTCTTGTGTGTTTTTAGCTGTGTGTTTTGAGTCATTGTGCTGTTGCAAGACCCATGACCTGCGACTAAGACCAAGCTTTCTGACACTGGCCAGCACATTTCTCTCTAGAATCCCTTGATAGTCTTGAGATTTCATTGTACCCTGCACAGGTTCAAGATACCGTGCCAGATACAGCAAAGCAGCCCTAGAACATGACAGAGCCTCCTCCATGTTTCACAGTAGGGACAGTGTTCTTTTCTTAATATGCTTCATTTTTCCGTCTGTGAACATAGAGATGATGTGCCTTGGCAAAAAGTTCAATTTTTGTCTTATCTGTCCATAGGACATTCTCCCAGAAGTTTTGTGGCTTGTCAACATGTTGTTTGGCAAATTCCAATCTGACTTTTTATGATTTGTTTTCAACAATGGTGTCCTCCTTGGTCGTCTCCCGCTAAATCCACTTAAGCTCAAACAACGACGGATGGTGCGATCTGACACTTATGTTCCTTGATTTTGAAGTTCACCTTTAATCTCTGAATAATATGTGCAACTGTAGTCACAGGAGCATCTGCTTGGAGCTGGTCTTATAGCCTTATCTTTAACATGCTTGTCTATAGTTTTCCTTATAATCTCCTAAAACAACTCTTTCCTTTGCTTCCTCTGGTCCATGTTGAGTGTGGTACACACCATGTCACCAAACAGCACAGTGATGACCTGTAGCCCTATTTATAGGCATAAAGAGGCTGCACTTGGCCGCAGGTGCTTTTCATTTTGGTAAGGATGCACCTATACAGTTAATAGTACTGGGTATTGGTCCAATACCAGGTGCCAGTACTTGTCAATGTGCAGCCAATACCAAGAGCCAATACCGCTATAACTGTGCCACGTCTTAATTTGATGCTCACTGGTCAGCTGTGAAGCAGTGGCCACTGAACAGTGAGGAGTCCACCATAAAGAGGCATATTAAACTAAGCTTTAATCATATCATATGTGACTGTCACATGAACTATGAAAATATTTAGGGCTTTTAGTTCACAAAGGATATCAGTGCAGTACTTGTGTTTACATTGCAGCAGGCTAATGTCGTTAAGTAGTGCTGACGGTTCTTTCCTTGAGTGTGCATTTTGATTTATTGTAATTGACAAACAAATCTAATCTATCTTTTAAAAGACATATTGCATATCCATATTTGTCAAAGTGTTGATAAAAGTAAGATAACGCTGCCTGTTATGCTAAAGGTGGCTCTTTAGCAGTTAGCGTGGAGTGCAGTCAGTGAAGACGAAGTAGTAAATGTTAAACATACTTTAAAATCACTGAGAGCCAAAAGAAAAAAGGAATCTACATATAATTTAAATGACATAAATTTGGAGGACACACATTTGGGCAGAAGCTCAAGCATGCATAAAGTTTTCTACGCCACTCTTCTGTCACGCTTGATAATTTCACCACTTAAATTCTGTCCCATCTAAAATTACAGTGCTGTCAAAAATGTAGGGCCTTCCTGGATTAATTGAAAATCCCTTTAACAGGATTAAATCACTTCAGGGCCTGGCTGCAGTATATCCACATTCCTAGTGACACATAAACTCACATGAACCCCCGCACATAAGCTGATGTCAATATGATATAATTACTCATTGTGACAAGGCAGTGTAGGCAGTGTGATAGCAAGTCCATTCTGTGTTGTAGTTGGAGGCTAAAAACTGTGAAACCGTGAGGATTAGGCACAGAGCTAAACTGAAAATGGATGCTTGAATAGGACAAATTCATGCTGAGATTTTATGCAAATGAAACACATTTTCACACAAACAAGGCAGCCCGGGTAGCATATTTTTGTGCATCGCATAGTCCCAACACATTGAAACAATAGTATTGACTTCTAAATGGTTAATGGTGTCTTGGGCACTCAGAGTGTTTTACTTTAACAAGATAATCTTCCATTCAAGTCTGCAATCACACATTTGAAAATCCACTGGGTTTAGCGTGTTGCCAAGGACATCAGCAATATGCATGGTGGGAGTTTGACTTGACCAGCTGACCTCTGACTGATGGATGCACACACTACTCTGCACTCAACAGGAACAAACTTAAACAGGGCTACAATATTTTTTACTTGAAGCAATGCCTAACCTGACCAGCAAGGTTAGGACCAGACTCCTGCTGTTGGACCAATCACAGGGCAACATTGTGACTTGCCCAAACCAAAACAAACATGGTGTTGCCAATAGACATACATCTGCCTGTTTTAGCAGAAATATGACTTTATGCATTTGTGGAAAGAAGGATGTCTTGCTTGCTGATATGTGCTTTTATCTTTACAGGATTTTTTAAAAAGTTTGACTTTTTGCCTAGTTCTGCTGTTGTGACAGTTCACCTAATCAGCTTCAAATAGTCGTCATGATATTCTGCATTTTCTCAATTGCTTTCAGTGAGAGCTTATCCACATGGTCAATGTGTTGAAGTCATTTCGAAGTCTCAGTCCCCTTATATCATTCTGCTGTTAGCCAGGTTATTAAACCGCTACCCCGCCAGCGAAATATAGTGCAATATGTCTGTATGTAATTTGGGTGGCCGTTATCTTGGCAAAAGTAGAGCCTCCCTCATATCTCAAGAAACCACAAACTATTTATTTATTCTTTAGACAATTAGACTGCTAAATAACCCTGACTGGGACTGATACATTTGAATCCTTTTACAGTTCCATATTTAACTATAATAAGTGTGACTGCTGAATGCTATTTAATGCATGCTAATGACACCATTATTTTATGGAAACAATAACAATCTATTTACACTCTTATTTAAATACCTTTTTAAAAAAAGATCTATTAACTATTTTTTTTACCCTTTATATCTAGGCTAGTTTGAGGCAATGTACACCTTAGACGTTAACCATTTAATCCTTGCTTTAACACTCTGACCTACATTGACAGACAACCTTGCACTTCCATGAATTTATTACAGACCATTTAGATTTGCTAATTCCCCAGTACATACATGTGTTTCAGCAGTGAGCGGAAGGCACTTATGGCCAAGTGGTATCACACAACATAAATACAGCAGATGTAGATCACCTGACACTGACACATGAATTGTGGGTAGTTTGCGATGGGAGGGGAAGATTTGTAGCCACCATCACTCAAGCGCACATCATCAAGGCTATTTTGGCAGTCACACATCCCAGACTGCGTAGGCTATCCTAATTTGTGCATGCTAAGATTCGTCTGCTCTCAAATACCAATCTGTGGGCTTCTCTTAACAGTATCTTACTGATTTAACCAATGCTTGTAGCGCCGGGGCTGGCTGATTAATTCAACAGAGTGGATTTGCGCAGCTCAGTGCACACGCGGACGACGCAACGAGAGAATAGGGGAAATTGAGCAGAGGAGGAGAGAGAGAGGGAGAGGAGGATAGGAAAAAAAGGATGGAGGAAGGTTGCTGAGGAGGAGTGTCTTTGGGGGTGGGGAGAGAGTGAAGGGAAAGGGAGAGTAGCGAGGGGGCGGACGTAGTGTAGAGAGAGAGAGAGAGAGAGGAGAGAGAGAGACGCAGGCCTAAGAGCTGCTACTGCTGCAGCCAGCCGTTTGACAATTCCCCACCCAGAGAGCAGGGAGAAGGGAGGAGATCCGAACCTGCCTGCGCCTTAGCCGGGATGCTCCAGCTCTAGCCAGTAGCCAACATCAACGGTAACAGCTGATCTCCTTACAATATGTTTGTGTGTGTGATCCATCCACTGTCATTGATTCTGCATTGTTCAGTCCTATATAGTGCTGCCTAGTGTTAGCATAGCCAAGCAGCTGGGGAAAAGCAGTGTACCGCCTCTGCCGCTGCTGCTAGTGCTGCAGTCACTGACAGACGTCCACAGAGAGGAGAAAGAGGAGGAGGATTTGTCTTCTCAGTTCAGTTTATCTCAGCCGGGAATATGCAAGGCAAAAATACACCATCCGGCTTAAATGTGCTTCTTGACAGCAGCAGTAGTGCCACCTGTTAGGAGATGTGTGGGTGAGTATGCCGCGGGGGTGGGGTTACACTACAATGGCTTGAGGTTAGCATGTGAACGTAAGGGGTATTTAATAAGGGAGTGACACTGTAAACGGCTAGAAGTATGTCAATTTAAAGAGGTGTAACGCATGTTTATAGTGAGTCGTGCTTGTGCTGTTCTGTCAGACACATTGATTCAGTGTGTGCATGTCTGTGTGTGTGTGTGTGGTGCGTTATCAGTGGTTTTGATGGTAACCTGAGCTGTTCCTATGTCCCCTGCTGTAGAGAGGATGCCAGGTGTTGGAGATGAATATTAACCCACTCATGGCTGATTGACACGGGCGTATTCTTCAGCACAGCACTCAGTTGACTGGTGCGCATGAGGGAGAGGCACTCACTAGGGTAGTATATGTTGGGTGTGTGCCCGCATACAAACAGGCAGTGCTGGGTGAGGTGGACTTTTCTTATAAAGGCATCCTAACAGTCTAGTTTGGACTTGTATGATAGGAGATATGGTACGATCATCTATGTTACTGGGATGTCAAGATTAAGCAATGTGTTAATTAAGGGTGTGTTCACTTTTTTGATGTTTGGTGCTGGTTTATTCTTGATGTAGACTTGATTTGGTCATGTTCTAGTCCTGATTTCACCCCAGTTTGAACATCTATGAGCGACTTAAATCTGTATGATTCATGTTGACCTGCCTTCTTTATAGGGGCAAAAATCTAGTCTCCATGAAAGTATGTGATGAGTCTCTAGGAAGTTAAGTCAATTTAATGTCCCCAGAAGCATGGAAACCCATTATGCATGTGTGTTAGTGTGAATGCACTGTACCTGTATAAACATTTTTGCAGTGAATCTCTTTATAATTAAAATATACAGAATACATTTAAAAGGCTAGGGCACTGCTGGTGGGATCCAGGCTCTTTCAAGTTGTACTTAGCAAGCTTAATAGACTGATGATTGGTAATTAGAAAATGACATGCTGGTTTAGTTCAAGTTTAGTGCAATGGATACCTTGATCAGCCTTACCCTGGTTTACATTAGATCCCCTACTATGGCAAAATGTACAGTTACTAAACATATATAAACATTTTAGAATGTCTGCTAAAATACGTATTTATTAAACAGTAGTGCTTATTGATTAATTTACAAATTAGACAGATTATGTGCTTCTGAAACACCAAAGAATATTCTTGTTTAAAAATACACAGTTTTAAGCTGCCTGTGTGTCTCTTGCTTGTGTTTAATGACAAATAATACACAGCTCATATGCTCTCTGCTGTGCATATGTCTGAATATATGACTGTGTGGGTGAGTGAGAGATCAGGAGAGAAACATGGTGTAACACATACAGGCTGCCCTCCCTTAGACTCATTTGCTGCATTTTGTTCCATAGGGCTCTTGCTTTTTTATTGTTATTACTCAAACTGATGGTTGTAATGTAGTACTATATAAATAAAGTTGGAGTGGATTGTATACTGTAAATCTATGTACTCTAACTTTTCTAATCTGGCTACTTTTACACCATTCTCCCATTTACTCTTCTTTGCCATGCACATCTTCCTCTTCATGCAGCAGGCTGGGCGGTTGTGCCAACTGATTCTTAGGGAGATGCCAGAGGGCGAGAGGGAGAGAGGAAAGATATGAGAAATGAAACTTGTGTTTTGAGTCTCATGGAGGATTTGCCGCTCCTCTCTTGAGATTATCTGTGAAGTCTGCCAGTGCTGTCTTGGCTAATCAAAATGCCTCATGGGATGTACCGGCACAACAATCTCTATTATCTCTCTAAAACATAAATAACTAGCTCATATATTGTGTTTCTATACATCACACACTTTTCCTTTACTTTTCCTTTTCCTTCACTTAAAGCTTTTTAACTGACTCAGCTAGTTAAATGATAATAATGGTTGTTATATGATAATTAAGCACTGTAGGCAGTCTTCCACTTAAATTGGAAGAAAAGCAATGCATACTTTTCTGAACTTTTTCACATGGCACAAAATAAGTGATTACATTTAACTTAATTTTCCTTTGGTTAGATTATAAATAGATGTTTCTTTGCTAAGTTAAGCCAAATATACAAAACAAGCCAAAAGATGTCCTGTCCCCTTGCAGAACAATCTTGTTTCAACTGCCACCAGGTTGCACCCAATATGATTTAAATTACATTACATTGCTCAAGAGTGCAATGTTCAAAATAATAATTTTCCTGGAAATTTTTGACAAAAATAACTTAAAACTTTGTAAATATATCAAAATGCTATCTTGTCTTATCTCGTAGCATTCACAGCCCTAACAGGGGATAAAAACAGCACAATGACTCTCATGAGGAACACTACAGTTGGCATTAAAACATGTAAAGAAAGCTTATCACATCAGATTGTCTTATTTGATTTATTATGAGTTTGTAAGTAAGTTATACTGTTTGAGACCAACACGAACCACTACCCCCAACCTTATACCTAGGTCAGTCCAAAGTCCAAAGAAAACCACTCTCATTTACAAGCACATTATGTCTCTCATGTTTGTTTTGCATGTCTGCTGTAAGCTCAGATTCAGTCAAGTCAAAGGGCATCCGATATGCTGGATGGAATAGTTCATTGCTATTTTTTATCATCGGACACTTCATACCTGAAAGGGAACTGTTACTATAGCAACCACACCACCCTAACCCAGTGTGTAGTAGAGTCTATATAATGTCCACGCAAATACGTGTGGTCCCAGCGTATGTGAACGACGACAGGACTATGGGTGAGAGAGCTGTACTGACCTCTCTCCAAAACATTGTGACTGTTGAAACCATTTAGCCCACAGGTGTAGCAAAGGAGGGGAAAAAAAAAGTTTTAAAAGCACATTTCCTTGCAGGTTTTCAAGGTACACAAAAGTTGTATTAAAGTAAAGAAACATAGCACTGCAGAGGGTAACACAGTGAGCAGCAGAAGAGGGCAGGGCAGGCAGAGGAGAGACAGAGACTCTGTCACATTGATAATGTATATGAAATGTAGTAAAAAAAAATATAAATAAAAGCTTATTATTGCTTATTACACTTCTATGGGGTATTAATTGCTAACACATAGCATATTTACATCACCATGAGAGACCCAACCCAAAGTTTACCAGGCCCATTTATTCTAAAATTAAATGTTGAAATGAAATAAAGTATTGTTGTAATATGTCTAGAATAATAATAAGCTTTATTTGTATAGCATTTTTCATACATGTTAAATAAGCAGTTCAAAGTGCTTTCCATAATGCACCCCTATGTTACAGGAACCATACTGGGACCATTTTTATAACATACTGCACGACACACCCTGTGTGCTGGTGTGGTGGCTTGACTGGCCAAATCCATTAGTGATGGAAAGTTAGTCTGGAATCACTCTATCAGGGTTGTTTTCCAAAGAAATCCATCTTTCTGTTATTTTTTCCTTTGTACAGTAATACAGTAATGTAGCATCAACAGTGGCTTGCATTGAAGCTAAAAGATCCCATCTTCAGTTTTTCATCGTTCCTACAATGTTTTGTTATGTATTCCTTCATTGTTGGAGACAGTTGTGCTTGTGCAATAGAATTCTGTGTTCTGATGTCAACATAATATAAATAAATTTTAAAAAATGCAATACATACATAGATCATATTTAATCATCAATGGTATGGTTGTGTTTTAAACAGAATACTCCTCTGTCAGTAAAAACATTGAGTTAGGAACTTCTTTAAAGGACTTTGGAGGAATAAATTGGGCTATTTATTTATTTATTTTGTATTAAATGGAAATAATTCAATGTCTGTCATGTTGATGTTCATAAAAGCAAAAGAAATAAAAAACTATCAATCAATCAGTCAATTTTGAGGATAAAAATGTGTGCAGTACACTCTATCATCATATAATTAATGATCATATCTTGCCAGAAATATGAAACAAACTAAATCCATATGGCATCTGACACTATAGCCCCCATATATGCATTGTGCCGTTAAAGCTAAACTTTTCTTTTACTTTGCCTCTTTCACTTGCTCTGTAATCTCAGCAAACCACAACCGGTCTCCAATGAGTCCAGGTGAGCTTTGTGGCACGGAGGAGGCCTGCTGATAAAAAGCCTGTTCGTTCCACTTCTCAAATTGCCTTCAAAATGTCCCTAGTTATTTCTTGTCAACCTCTCCTTGTGCTTCTACTTGGTACATCTTCCATCCCAGTTGGTCCTGCTTCAAATATTCATAAGATTATTTTTTTTTTTTGTATTGAATTATACCTGTGTTGCACCATTCTCCACAGAGTTGTCTGTTCACTCTCTCCATTCACTAGTCCCCAGTGTTTTTGTAACTTGAATTCTTGAATGATTAAATACAAGGCTTCAGCAGACCAATGCAGAAAGGGCGAACTGGATGGAGGGGAAGTGAACGCAGCACAAGGTCAGATGGACCTGACCTGTTCAAATCCCCATGACATGACAGGACTTGTGCTCTTGTAACTGTCACCTATTGCCCCATGTTACCGAGTCCTGCCCACGAGAGACCAGACTCCCAGTCATATCTGTATAGAGCAGCGTTACATAAGAAGAGAGTTTCCCATCTGAGCCACTGAAAATTGTTCAGGCAAAGTAAACGGAATCTGGACTGTTTTTTGGGATTTCACTTTTACATATTTTTTGGTTTGTCTACAATATAGTTCATTCTTTTACAGGGTATATTTCAAAAGAAGAACAAGGAAGTACTCATTATTCCATATGGTTACAATTCTCTTTTCTAGGGATGCACCAATCCAGCTTTTTCACTTCTGATACCAATACTGATACTTTGGCTTTGGTATCTATTGATACCCAATATTAAACAATACTAGCATAAGGACTGCAAAAGCATTTTATTTCATCAAAACACAGTTAACTTAATACAAAATGTATTTAATTGTGTTATTTATCCAGCAGGTACACTTTTTTTTTTTTTTTTTCAAAGGTGCACTTTGTAACTATTCTGATGGAGAGTCTATCATGTGCTTGTCTCTATGGAGAATAAGCTGGTGATACTACAAAGGAGTCATTGCAATTACTGTCACCTCATGGAACATTACATAAAGGCATTGTTATTTTCTTTTTGCCCTGCAACCAATTTTATGCAACTTTTGATGAACAATTAGTAGGTGTGCAATGGCTGTGAAGTTTTTTGCTCAACTGACTAAGAATAAAATTTTCATACATTTTACCAACTTATATTTTACCATGTTCTAAAATCTTGTATCTCATCTACAAGCTCATCTGTTTAGCACACGTAATCAATACTGACTGTTTTCTATTTATTTTAAATGACAAGCACAAAATGTTGTCTTATTTTATCATGTTGCCTAATTTTGTTTACCTGCATACAATTTATTAACATAAAAATATAGCTGTTTTTTATTTGTCCTTTGTTTGTGTGATCATCATGTTAAGGTCATTTTTTATTTTTTTACAAGTGTTTCTGTTAATCCACCCTAAAAAGGAAACCCCAGCTGTACTTTCTTCCACTGTACATTTAAGCAACTGTGCAATGGGGTCAGATGTGAATTATTGAGCACCCTCTTGCAGTGTGTTTTCTCTGCAGATCCGGGTCATGCCAGCATGAGCATCCTCTCACACTGATGCTTTTAGTGCGTGTGACTGAGGAGTTGTATGGATTTTCTTCAGGCTGTAGGCTGCTGTCTATGTATTAAGTGTATTCCAAGTGAGCATAATGTGACAGTCCATCCAAGCACAAGTAATCCCAAACTGGTTCCTATGGACTCATTATTAGCAGCACACAAAACTCCTCTCTCATCTTCTGATTCGGGGTTGTAGTCTCACGGGAACTGTACATTCTCTGCACATCAAGAGTGTTATGTCATTGATGTGACTGTTGACTGGGGCAGCATGGTCATACAACTTGCGTGTCTCCAATATGTAGTATGTATGTATTATGTAAATATGCACACGATTCTGCCCTGATGTGCCCTGAGGAGCTGTTCACTCTCAGGAGAAGCTGCCTGAGAGAGGTGGCCCATGAGCTACTGATGCACCACCACCACAGTATAGCATGTTAGCATGATGATAAGGACCGATTAGTAATTGGTTAATACAGATGCATTATCATAAAGCTAGTCTAAACATAAAGGAGTGTAGCCAATAATTTGACTCCTGGTAACTGTCAACTGCAGCATTATAATTCTAATATTGGGTCTATTGAGACTCAGGGTGCCGCATCGTTTATTGGAGGAACGTCCGATGTAGGCACTTTAGCACACATTATTATTAGTGTAGCCATGTATATAATAGGGCAACACTATACCTAATACTTATAAATGGTAAAGCTCTACACGCACACACACACACACACACAAACGTACTTAAAGCCGTCATCTGTAAATGTATTTGATTATTATTTTTTTAACCAATGGTTAAACGAGTGAAACCCGATCCCTCGTTCTCCCTCTCCTCACCTGGTCTCTGGTCTTCTTCTGTCAAGCTAAAGCCGACACGCTAACAGATAGCACTAACGTAAATAGCATCTAGTGGGTTATTAGGTGAGAATACAACAGGGCTGGGCAGCCTGTCTAATCACAAAAGGCAGCTTTAACAGGTAGAAGTAAGTTTTATTTTACTAGCTGTCTTGTGTGTTTGTGTGGGTAATTATGGGACATTTTGTGGTTGTGATTTGGATGTGTGCTGGCACAGGTTTTTTGGCATTGATCAGTCCAGAAGCAGTCATTTTTCATTTTCAAATGAAAAATGGCCAAACAGAAACAAGTGCTGCTGTCTCTGGCCTATAATGACTTAACAAGAGACATGATAAAGTCCATTCTGTTCAGGAAACAGATGGAAGCCTGGAGGGGAGAGCGTGAGTTGGAGATGACACTGTTTATGACATTGTGACATTTTCTTCTTCAAACTGTACCATTGTTTGGATATTGCTTATTGTGCATTTTACCCATGTTTATGGCTATTAGGTCAAAAGGTTATTGTTATGTTGCAATAGCTTTTCTGTACTCTGTCATGGTCATGGCTATGTTGCTACAATATGCACTGGAATTAAGTGCATATAATTAGAAATACCTCTGTGTAATGACATCAGCAGTGTCTGACACAAACTAGTCAGAAATGTATAGTGTGAGGCTTAACATGAGATTAATTCTCATTTGTTTTTGTTTTTTAGACAAGGCAAGGCAAATGTATTTGTAAGTTTTACACGCAAGTGGCATTGCATGCAACATTTTCAGTTGACAATGGGGACACCTTTAACTACGGCCTATGTTAATTAGGCTTCCCCATTGTACCTACCCAGGTCATGCTTACTGCAGCATGTACTGCCTCTGAGCTGGTATGAGTTACAGTGAATGTGATGGAGGAGGAGAAGGCTGAATGCCTGTGAATGAGATTGTGTAGAAGTTAATCTTTCCTGACGCGAACCCCTGTCTCTGCTTGCCCTGTTTCCTCTCACTGCCTCCCCCTTTCTCTCCCTATTCCCTCCTCTCTCTCTGTCTCTCTTGTCTCCCCCTGTCTCTCCCTACCCCCCTGTCTCCCCTGCCTTTCCTGACTGCCCCTACCTGTCCTGTCTCCCTCTGCCTGTCCCCCTATCTCCACTCATCTCCCCCTACCTCTTCCTGCCTCTCCTGTCTCTTCCTGCCTCTCCTTCTTTCTTGAAGATTACCGTCATTTTTCCATTTTGGGCTTTAACTCGGCGCTAGCGTAGGCAGGGTTACTGTTCAGGCCTCACTTGATCTACATTATCAAATCAGCAGGGGTGAGTCATGACTTTTATTTTTGAATTTTGTAGATTCTGTTTACGTACCCATCATTATGTAACATGGGGGTTCCCTCAAATTGGTCTTCTATTATTGCTTCCACTGTAGGTGTAATATACCACTTGTTTGTGATGGAAGACGTATTTGCTGCTTGGATAAATTTGTTAGGAGTTTGGATCCTGCAGGATGGGAGATTTAGAGCTCTTTGAATGCACAAAGGCTTAAGGCTGATATATGCCTGGAGATGCTACTCATTCATGCTCATATGCACACACAGAGTGGAGTGCAGGCTTCACTTTATCAGCATTACTCACTGCCATCTGTGTCCACTGCCGACAGACCTGCTTTTAAATAAAGCTACCCTCACTTCTCAAGACCTACATCTTTGTCTTAAAAATTTCTGACACAAGTTACTGTTTCTCATTGGCTGCATGATATTTGGTGGAACCCTTGCGCAAACTGATTTAGCATATGGAATTTTTGTTTTTTTTGTTTTTTTGCATGATTGTGTATTTTTCTGACAAGTATTACAATGCAGGAATCCCATGCATTTCAGTGAATTATGTATTATGTAAATAACTGCAATCTATGTAATTTGCTGATTGTGACCCTTGAGATTACAATTTTGTTTCAATTGTCATTAATCTTACAGCCTTATCTTAAGTATCTGGACCCAAAAAAGTAGTTGGTCCACTTGGGTTACTTTTTTCACCGTGGTTTATGGTTGACTTACCTATTTTTTTCAAAGGACAACCTTTTCTATGAATGCTGTACAGTATACAGCTTAAAAGATATTACACAAAATGAACATCATTTTTATTATTGTACTAAATATGTACTGCACCATACAGGTAAAATGAAAAGTGCATTGAAGTAATTTGTGAGTGTCTTTTGTTGTTGCAATACCAAGGTCCTTGGTGTGGTATAAAAGAAGACATATCCCCTCTCTCTGTCCTCTGAAGGGCTTAGTGCATGTTTGTCTTTTCACAGCAGAACGTGTAACTTCAATCCCACTTGATCTGCAGCCAAACACTGGGGTTCTTGGCAGACTGTAGCGAGCCTCAAGAGCATTTTCACATCAATATATTGCTTATAACGTTGTTAAGGCTGTGCTTTGCCACCAGTTAACACCATGCCCATGACACCTAGACATGCCCCTCCAGCACTAGCCTTCAGTGAGGACTTTGCAGATCATGTGCTCTCCATTAAGTCAATTTTTGCTATGTATTTAGAATTTGATAGTTGTTTCTATCCTGCGCCACTTTTTTGGCATTTGAATAGCATTTTAGCTATAGAAAGAATCTCTGTAAGAATAGGCTTGTTCTTTACCTTGTGGAAATGCCAAAGCAAATCTGCATACAATGATTTTAGTCAGTGTAATGTCCTCCATTTATTGAGGCCTAGAACTGGTACAAATCATGATACACTAGCTTGTGACCCCATGCAGCTGGAATTTAAAAAAAGTACAATGCTGATTGTGTGTTAAAAGAAGAGACCTGGCTGGAGCTGTCCATGGTGCTGACTGCTTACACAGTGCTGAACACACAGTTAGCTTTAACTGATCACTGCTGACTCCATTTGTCTATTGTCTTGACAAAATAATCTTTGAGAAAGGTGGACCGTATATTGCTGTCATATATTACATGGATAATAAACTCGCTCCTATATTTTTTGTAATTTTGGTACATATATTTCTATATTGCACTTTGTATCAGCTAGTTTTTTCCTGATTCTTCAATGCCTCTGTCACAGCTGCCCTAGGTCAGACTGACACAAATGTGGCTGCCATTTAGGGTAAACAGTGCTACTTACTGAACCATTGCTCTCAGTATTACTATCATCTTCTTTCTTCATCAGTTAAGTTTGTTAAAGTAAGTTAAAGTATTTTTAGAAAGATCACTTTGGATGAACTATACACAAATATAGTGTAGGTACTTGTCACTATTCTTTAAACTGTGTGCCTTATTCAGTTAATTTGCAAAGCTTGTCCTGTAGCTGTCCTGCCTGTGCCTTAGCAGTGGGACTAATGACAGCAGATGTTGTCAGAGACGTCTCACCCGCGGTTAAGTGGAACAAAGTGTTTCCATTGTGACATTTGATTAATGAAGACCCTCCTGAGAGAGACAGCAGTAGTGCTGGTGAAAAATTCAGTCCTGTCAGCTACCTCCTATACAGGAACATATGGAGTTTATATCTGCATGTTCACGTGTTCCAAATTATGGAACATACTGGGCTGCAAAGCTGACTTTTTAATGTGGTTAAGAAAAAATTACAAATAATAAAATATAGCCACAAGCGGCTTTATTTTATGTAATTTTTATATTACACTCACTGTCAGTTGTAAGGCGCTATCATGTCTCTCTTCCTCTTTGCTACACAAATGGGGACATTTTTACAAATTTCAAAATTTTGGGCAAAGTGTGTATGATAACTTTTGATGCCCCACTCCTGGAGATTATTTTCAGAAATCTTTTTTTTTCAGAAGTTTGCGTCTCTCTGCAAGGGGCTCTGGGTATGGAGCTTAATAACTGATTTGCCTCTGTGTGTGCACATAGAGCAAATTTTGTGAATTGAAAGTTTCAACATTTTAGGCAACTTTTGTGGCACAAAACATAAATCATAAATCATTCATTTGAGACTATGCTGACAAAGACCCAGGGAGGAGTTTGTTTCATGTGTTAAAAAAGTGACAATTTGTAAGATTTGTTGATTTTACCATTGGAAGAACATAGAGAGTTTCTGTCATCACAATGGCTGTGCTGCATAAAAACATGCCATGGATGTCATTGATGTTTGTGATTGGGATGCCAAACTTTTATTTTTTTCTCACCATATTCAGTTTTATTATAATCTGTAGGAGGTCAGTTTTTTCACATTAAGTGGCTTTAGGGCATGGAGTTTAACAACTGATTAAAATTTCACTGAAATTGGAATTTGTATGTGCAAATGGGAGCAATTTGTAAAAAGTGAAAGTTTCAAAACATCTGGCCAATTTTTGTGGCTTTGTTGCCACATACATACAGACCATACATAACTTTTTGATGCCCCACCCCTTGAGATAAGTTGTACTAAATTTTAGCCTGTTCAGATGAACGTCTTAGGAGGAGTTTGTAACAGTATGACATTTACCCAACATGATTAGCAAATTTGAATCCAATATGGCTGATATCTGGTTGAGCAGATGGCGTTGCCATAATATTTTTTACTTGTCATGTCATTTTCTACTACTGTGTCAAACGTCATGATTCTACAAACGTCATGATTCCTATACCCTAATGCTTCTGGTGCTTGGGCCTAAAAATAAACTTTAGTTTTTACTTTATACCCTTAAAACCAATTTACTAGAGAGAATGCTTTATGTCATAATTCATACATTTAACAGGAGAGAAAAATCATACATGCGTCCTAGTTGTCATTTTCTATATTGACTGGATTTATATAGCACTTTTCAAGATACACAAAATACTACAGTGAATTATTCATTCACTCCACACTCAGGGGTGGCAAACTACTGTTGTAATGAGGCTGCCTATCTGTGCCATCAGCGCCCCTGACCACCACCAACACGCACACACCACTTTCATACTAGCCAATGTGAGTGATATATCTTGCCTAAGGACAAGACAAGTTTTTGCCATTGGCACCCCACTGTGGCACCTGGTATTTTCAGCAATCTCTCATCCAAGTACTAACCGGGCCCAGCCTTGCTTAGCTTCTTAGATCTAATAAGGCTTTGACAAGTAGGTATGGCCACAATAAACTACTGACATAAACCATGACGGCACAGTTTTTCCTGGACTTGATGGAGTCGAGTACACTGTAACAATAACCAGAGGTATAAAGACAAATGAAATGATGTCATAATTGTGTTATGGGTGAGCAGCATCCAGACACTGTCCTGGGAAAAGGAGGAGACAAAAAACAAAATCTCCTCTGCTCACGTAACAGAGTAAGTTACTTTTGAAGTGCTCTTTTCTTCCTCTTTTGTATTACTGAGGAGAATTACATTATTGTCCATTGTTAAATCCTCTGCTTAGGTTTAGATGAGCCTAATTTAGAAGGAATTTTGTTCACTGCCCTTTCTCCTTTGTGTGAGTCCTTCTTTAGAACTGTTTTGTCAACAATTAGTCACATTTTAGGTCTAATTTTAGCTATAGCTTAGACTTGATATAGTCCTGTAATGATTTAGTAAATTGTTGAAGAGATGAAACTCACAACTTACTCCCTATTGCCATATAAATATGTCATTCTAACTAAATAATTCATCAACAAATTAAAATGTTGGTAATCTATGAAATCTTTGACCGATTTATCAATTAAATACTCGCATCCCTACTGGAAATTCAACATGTGCACGATTTTGAGTTAGAATTAGACTTGTATATGTTTGGAACTAAGTCCAGATAAGACTTCTGTGTGTCATATTATTCATCATCTTGTATAACAGTTTCCCTTTTTATTTGTGTAACTGAGGATTTGCGGTGATTTGGCACAGAGAAGCATGTGGGTCCCTTGCTTTTGCAGTGTTGCCCACTGTTTACGCGATGTCAGCGAGTGTTAAGCAGAACTGTGAAAGTGTGATTCAGTCGAGGTGTGAGGAAGTGCTGCAGAAATCATCCTCCAGCCCATAAAAACACACCAATAAAAGGTCATTCCCATTTGTCACGTTTTCCTCTTGTGTTTGGATTTGTCATTTAGCACTGTGAAGTTAACTCCAAGTAGTACAAAGTGGCATTTAGTGTCATCAATCCCACACCATTTTGTCATGGATAAGGACCAGATTAACTGTGAAATCTGTAGAAGTATAGGTAATATATTGTATACTTACATAATTAGAGGTGGGAATATTGTGTATAGTGATATATTATAAAACTTTTAAAAATGCCTTCAAAACTTACCACTTTTGTCAATATTGCCCACCCCTTAAAATAATTTCATATACATTTTTAACATTATTGTAGTGTATTACTGGACATGATAAAGTCCTATATTCTCTTTGTATAACCAATTGACCTAATGACAATGCCTCTTAATTTGAACTTTCTGATTGTCAGGAAGTTTTAAGTTGAACCCGCATAGCCCATAACTCATCTGCAGCACCAACTCAATTCCTTCATCATTTAATCATGCCTCCGCCCACGCCCTCTGCCTCTCGGGTGCTACTGGCTGGTGACATGTCCACAGCTGGCACCTCGTGATTCCTCTTGTCTGTGTAATTAACAGTCAAAGGAGTCCGATGGTTTTTGTCTGCTGCTGCTGGACTGTAGTTAGGACTGCACTAATGCCACTGTACTCTGTAGTGATGTGGAGTGGTGACAGGGTGGTACAATAAGAGCAGTCAGACCAGCCCTCCTCCTCATGTCCTACTGTCCCTTCTCCTCTCCTCCTCCTCTGTCTGATGGGAGTGACTGTCTCTCTTTACTGGGACATGGATGCACTGTGATGGGTTTGTGCTCCTACGGGAATGGAGGCCAAGGCAATGATGATGATATATACTGTAGAGTTAATACTTAATATGGTTAGATATGTTGGTACATTAATAGTTTAATTAATAGAGCCTTTGTCATTGTTGATGATGTACCTGGCCAATAAGTTCAACACGGATACAAAGGGACTTGTGTTTTTATGTATAACACCCCACTATTTCAACCACTAATGCTCCAAACTAAAAAAAACAAACAAACAAACAATTGATTATCCATCCATCCATTTTCTTCCGCTTATCCGGAGCCAGGGTTGTGGGGGCAAGAGTCTAAGCACGAACTCCCAGGCTTCCCTCACCCCAGACACATCCTCCAGCTCCTCCAGTGGGACCCCAAGGTGTTCCCAGGCCAGCTGAGAGACATAATCCCTCCACTGTGTCCTGGGTCTTTCCTTCAGGCCTCTTCCCGATGAGAATTGATTAATATAACATAAGTTGCAACACAGTTGCAAATGTAATGTTAATTTTCTATTAAAATTATGTATACCGTATTTGGAGTTCCCGTCTCCCCTCCCCTGTATACCGCATGGAGGCTGGGAAATGACGATGAGTAGTGTGAGCACATTACAGGGCTATGAAGTATGTATGCATAATGTGTTGGTCTATGACCAATTAAATCCCTCTGCAGCTCTCCAGCCTCTGATTGGACGGGAACCTTGTTCTACTTTGGTCCTGCCGTAATTGTGTAATGGTTGGGTACTTGCTGCACCATGACATCTTCTGAATATGAATCATGTTAAAATATGTGGACGAGGTTTTATTAAGTTGTGACACATACACATAAGGTAATTGTTCTATTGACAACATGACCTTGATACTCTCTTCTCGACTTCATTATTATCTACTCCTGGTATGAACATTTCTGCCTTTAATTTGAAAGGTACTTTATATAGCTCTAATGCAACCTGCTTGTATTCAGTGAGATGATTGCCTGGAACGTTCCACAGTATGACATTTAACTTATCTAGTGGAAATGCAGGTGATGCCACCAATCACCAAGTTTCAGCTCTGAACTGTTTAGAGATGACTCCCTCACAGTGAGAATGCATCTTTTAAGGGATTTTCTTAGCAATTAAAACACTTCTAATAGAATAAATGCAAGATTTATGTTTAATGCTGTGGAACATTCCATGCAAAACAATAACAGCTCCATGGAGACAAGCAGGTGGGGGACCCTCCACATGAAAAGGTACATAGAATATATATCAGTTTTATACCTTGATTCCGATTTAACTGATTAATACATCACTTACACCTAAGTGATGTAACTCATCTTGGTTTGAATGAAACCTGTTGCCAGAATGCATACTGAACAGAAGCTGCCCTTTTGAACTATGTATTCTAGCTCATTTACTATAACTTTCATATTGCACTGTTTTGCATAAATGCAGTATAACCACATCAGCACCCCTGGATCTCTTCATCTCCTCCATTTTGTTCACTTGTTCCATGAGTAGTCGCTTCTCTTCTTGAATCTTCATTCATTTTTTACTCCTCCGCCCCTTCTCCTTATTCACCACATATCTTCTTTTGCTAAATCCAAATAGAAAGAGACAGTTTGCAGCTGTGAGTTTTGTGCTCTCGACAGCATCTTGAAGAACAGCTTAGCGACGCACAGTGGCACACAGAGAGATGGGCGGGATCTATAGTACTATTCCGACACTTTCATCTGTCTCTTATATAAGACTTTTCCATATGAACGAAGCACTGTGTGGTTCGCATGCTTAATATGGTGTGAAATCCTTTGCATTGGAGCAGATCATATATCACTTGCTTATTCTCCCTTGTTTTTCCTTAGAAATCCATACTCCTTGTTGCACTGTGGTGAGGGGCGATACCACTAATTTATTAATTTTTTTATCCAATACCAAGCACTACTATGTATTGCAGTACCGATATAATACCTAAACAATGGGTTTTGTGTTAAAATGCATTGAAACTCCTCTGCTATAAAGAATCTGACCATGGCATAGAGAGACATTATTTTTGCTCCACACCAGTTTGACTGATCTAAAAATTAAGTATATATGCTAGTAAAAAAAGTTATTGACATTTATTTACATTTTTTTTTTTAGAACTATTGAGTATTGAATTAATACTTTTTGATACCTTAATCAAGTTCAATATTTTGTGTACCCACCTATCAATCTGTACTATGGGAATAAAACAATATGAACCTAGATCCACAACCTAAACATCTTAAATTATGATCAGGTAGAACGTTGCAATGATTGAATAGTATGCATAAATATACACATCATTACCAACTGTAATGATCAATAAACAGCTCATTCCCATATATTTATTTCACATTATAGGATTTAAGGAGCAACATATGTCTGGTGCAAATCGCAGCAATAAAATTTGATCTTTATAAACAGATCAATAATTCTGTGGTTGAATGCAACTGTAGATGCTATTTAATATGCTATTTAATCCCAAATGGCAATAAAAATAACATTTGTTTCACTAAAATGATGTTAGTCAAAATACAAATATCAGCTATACTACTGGCATTTCATGTTTTCTTTAGTTTCAGTCTTCAAATAAAAAGGCAGTTTGTTTAAAGAGGGAATATTTTACTTCTATGGGGTTTTAACTGCTAACACATAACATATTTAAATCACCATGTAACCCTTTATTGTTTACTCTCCCCTCTCTTTGCCGTCTGTGTTAACGGACTCCCCCTTCAGAGCACTATCGCAACACACTCTTGTTTTTGCATATTTATGGAGAATTGTTGTGTGGGAGCATGGATGACGTTGGCTTGTGAGATGTGCATTGCACAGCTAACTGCAAGAAGGGTTCGAATAGGGGCGGGGAGAGATCGCTAAAATGCTCAATGGATGACATCTGCATGGATGACATCTTAAATCTCTTCAGAGATGAGGGAACAACGTTATACCATGGTAGAAAGCTAAAAAAAAAATCGATTCTGCATAATACTCATTAAGGTACATGTGTCATTCCTATGAAGTAATAAGAAGATTTAGCAACAGAATGGTTAATATATATATATATATATATATATATATATATATATATATGGCTGCATAATTATTCTTTTTTTAAAAAAATCAAGATTAAGATTCAGTCATTTCTGACCATCAGTGATCAACTCGTTTACATCAGTCTATAGCCAATTGAATTTAAAATAGTGATCAAGCAATATTACATAAAAAGTCATTTCAAATTAATTTATTCCCCAGCATTTTATAGTTTATAATAAAAGACACACCAGGCTGAAACCTGTCCTAGTCCTGTATTTATTCTAATAAACATACACTGCTAATGCTTTAGGATATGAAACCTTCTTAATTCTTTGACATGTAGAAATTTTAACAAATCCAACTATCTTTGCTCTCAAAATGTGCCACATCCTACATTTAGCTGCAACATAGACAATTGATTTGGGCAACAACACCGCAATGTCAGCAAACAATACTCAATTCTTTAATTGCTAGTATATTTGGTAAAAATCCAGAAAGATAATAACGTTGTTGATTTCTTTCAATGTCCTTGCTACTCCCTATGACATCCAGTCTTTTTGAAGATGGAGGAGACCAGTACTCTTTGTCACAGTTTGTTATTATAGCTTTCATTTCACTTTCTATGCTGCTCTCTTCATCTCATCACAAGCAGTCCAAGTCCACACATGTCCCACTCAACACACTAGTTGCACCAAACAGTGACCGTGTGATCGTTAGCGATTAGCTGCTCCGTCGCTAATGATGGCTCTCTCAGTGGGGGCAGACTTAGACACATGTCCAGGGACTCAGCTCCAAAAATATGCCATCTGTACCTTTATAAGGCGGGGATGACCGAGGATAATCAAGAGCATAAAAGTGCTGGCAATGGCAAGGGTGACTCAGGCTGTCTTAGAAAGATGTAGAGCAACTCATAATTAGTTAGTAAGTGGGTGTAATGGTGAGTGAAAGGGGAGAAATTATTAGCTAGATTTCAATTAAAATAATAACAGTTTTCAACTCAATTAAAGCTGCATTACTTGAAAACTCCTTATTGCTCTGCCCCCAGACATTTATTTCAAATTAAATTCAAACAATGAACCTATTATGCATTGTATTCCAAAATAGCATGATAGTGCAGTTTATCAGTATCTTTCCAATTTCCCCTCTTTTTTCATTTATATTGTTTACTATTGTGTGTATTACTGATACTGCAATGTTGTTTTTTCATCTGATTTTGTATTTCATTTTATCATATTTGTGGTATGTGTAAAGCAAATTATTAAAGTGGATTCTTGTGAGCGCTTAAGCCATGTTAGAATGTTGTTACCTCATCAAAAACATACCTGGAGTTGTGTTTTGTTTCATTCACACATATTTGAGTAACCCTTTTTTCCTAGTTTTTATTAGTCTGACTACATCTCTAAAGCTGTCGTCAGACTCAACATGCTCTGTTCCACCTTGTGGTGTCATCAAGTGGTAGTTTTCAAGTAAACAGCTACCATTAGTTCAGCCAAGATTAGTAATCATAATCATAATCATAATGAAAAACTTTTGAAACAAAATTTTAATATTTGAACTCTTTGATTGACCTAATTCTCCATGTTAATTCTTCAATACTTCAATGTATTGCAGTCCTCTTATCAGGAGTGTTAATTAATGGCATGATGTGTGTGTGACTATGGACAGATTAGCTTGTTCCTATGGGCCCCCTTTAGACTGAGTGAGCCTCTGGGGCCATGCCTGACAAAGACATGTGCAGCCCATATCTCCAGTCAGCAGCTCTGCCTCATCACCACTAAATGGAATGTGCTGGTTAATTTCTCCCTCTCCTCTGAACTCCTCATCAGCTCTAGACTACAGAGAGACAGCATTATCACAGAAATGTTCAAATTTCCTACTGTTTCTTGTGAAAAGGGAAACAAGGCAAAGAAAAGTTACTTTTGTAGCTAACTTTTTGTGTATTTTTCTCTATTCCAGCAGGTGCAGACCAACTATGAGCAACTGAGCCAGATGTTTGCTAGTAATAATCCAATAAGTCCCCTGAGTGCGTGGAGAACCTTCAATGGGTTGTGAAGGTGAGGCACCTTTATATCATGTCTCTATTTAAAGCCACAATATATTTGCCTGGGATCCAGAATACACACTTCTTCAATACTTTATGAAGATGGTGAATTTCCCCGTTTTCAAATGGGTGTGATCAACAGGATGATTAGTCAATCAGGAACAGACATGGTCCGTTTGCATTAGAAAAATAAAGGAAAGAAATATCACAGGTGACTGAAAAATACCATGGATTTCTGAATCAGAATCAGTCGACAAAGCACTAAACTCTGTTAATACATTTGATTCTGTTTATAAATCAAAGGTGACCAGTGAGCTCCTTCATTTCACATGTGTCACTGAAAAAAACAAATCTGATTGCACAATTTGACTGGGCTTGACTCACATTGGAGGGAGTGAGGATCAGACTGATATCAGTCATCATTCTGAATTTGTCATGGAAACAGTATGTAACTTTTATCATTGGCTTTTATCATATGGCATTTATCTGTCTTACGTTTATTCAATTTAAGGTGTTTTATTGCACAAAAATACCTTGAAAAACATACATTCGTTCTGTGTGCCTGATCCCCAAGTAGATGACAGACCCTTCACCATGACGTTTACATAGTGCATCTTTAATATTTACCAGCCATATTTAAGGTTGCAATAATATGTTTTCAGTTATTTTCTCATCTTACAAGCTGAGATTTAAGCTCCAATGAGGTGCCACAATAACACAGGGCCTGTTATTAAGCTACTCGTAGCGATAGTGCTAATCACTCTGCCACCGCATAAGTGAATTGTACCATAGTGATCCACTCACTCTTTAATCACAATGTATTAACTGTTTGCTAAATGGGCAAAATAATTTGTACCACCAGAATTGCTGCTCTGCAAATAACCAAAATCATAAAATACACATCCATAGAAAGCTAAAAATTCAAGTACGCGGCCAATTCTCAGAAAACATTAAAAATAAATAATTTTGAATTCTATCCCACCTGAAAACTTGCAACATCAATTAATTTCTCTATGCACAAACTTTAAAATAAAAGCGATATAACTGCTCGGGTGCATGGGGTGATGAGAGCTTGTTTTTCATTGTGTTCTGGTCTGCCAATAGTCATCAAACACACAGAGGCTCCTCTCATTACAAATCCTCGCCTCCTGCGTCTCTTATTGATTGTGTGTTTGTCAGGATGTTTGAAAGAGGAATGCAGCCATCTGAAAAATACTGACCCTTTTCCCAATACTGTAAAGGAAGGTTTGTCACTTTCTCATTGTGTATTGATTCAGAAGACAAAGAGAGTATTTACAGAAAATTACCGTGTGGGGCAGACACAGATGGGGAAAAAAAAACTGCCAAAAACACAAGGGACTGGCTGTTTTTAAGGGAGCAGACACTTTTTAAAGTTATATAAACAGTGCTTTGTCAAAGCTCAGTGGAAAAAGCATGAGGTGCATTTGCATGGTTTAACTTTAGCTGTGGTGTATTTTCACTGAAGGTGTACAGAAAGTTATTGTCGAACTTGACTGGTAGGTCCCTCTAGTTTGTATTAGGCCAGGGGTCAGAAAACGGCAGCTTTGGAGCCACATGCGGCACTTTCATCCTTATACCGTGGCTCCGCATGGCTTGGGAAAATAGATTATAATAAATTATTCTTGAAATATTAAAATAAAATTATATTTTATTATAGGGTATACCCCTCCAAAATGCCGTGCATTTATCGCAAGACATTTCCAAAATAAATACACAGCCTTTGCTGAAAAATATCTGGAGAGAGAAGAGAGGAAAAAAAGCTGTTTCGGAAATGATATGGAAGGCTGATCTGACAAAAAAGACACAAGAAGTGGATGAAGTCTGCAAATTCAACTACATAGGCAAGTTTTGTGGCCACCCAGGAAATAGTCAGACATGGAAAGCTGTTCACAGACAGAGAATATATGAAAGAGCAATTTATAAAGATTTTGGGAACACCTACTTGCGGACGTTTGAAACAAGAGTGAAATTGTGCAGAAAATCAGATATGTATGTGAGCAGCTATTCTCCACAATGAACTAGGTTAAAAACAAACACTGTTCACGCCTCACAGTCGACAGCTTAAGTCTTGCGTAAAGATGAAAGTGACAACAGTCCGATTTGCTGACGCTGTGAGCAGAGGTTCAGAAGCAGAAGTCCCCTTAACTTGGTAAAATAAACATTCATGCAGATATTTTGCAAATATTTATTTTTCATTGTTTAGTGACATAGTGTATACAATATATACAGTGTTATCTTCATTTTAGATGTCAAAAACTATTTCGGCTCCCACTGTTTCTTTCCCATGGAAACCAGGTCCAAATGGTGTTAAAGGTTCCTGACCCCTGTATTAAGCTGCAGTTTTTGAAGTACATGTACCATAATTTCCTCCAGAGATGACCAAATGTCCTGTCTTATTTTGCATAAATAAAAACTGCTAACCCTGAGCTTGTCACGTAATAAACCTATTTGTAAATTCTCCTGAATGCATTTAAAATGCACTTTGAACCTGTTACTAAAACCAGCCAGTTTTGAAAATAATATTAATAATAATCTTCAAAATATAGGCCACCAGTTGTAAATGATGCTGCTGTAAATATTCCAAAATTCTAATATGTTCAAAACACCTTTATTCTGTACTACAATGTCTCTCTTTTCTCTTTTCATGAAATGGTTCAGTGAAGTTTGTCATTTTTAATTCTCTTCCAGTCTGTATTTTGTATTCGAAATAGGGTAGATGTTAGGTAATGTTTTTTATGGTTGTATTCTGCTTACACATACCCTTGCACTAGAGATGTATGCTATTAAAATCCATAGGCTTAGGCAAGACCATGAAAAAAAAAAAAAATCATAAAAGATGCAAATATATCACACCTAAATGTACCACAACTGAGTCATGCATGAGCAGATCATTACAATAATGCTGCACTGGGCATACAGATGTTACAGTTTTAGTCCCTTTCTGTGATCCAATCTTTCCATATCTGCATTCCCTTGCAGAAATGTTGTATTTAGTTAATGGATCCACATTTTGAGATGCCCTAAAAAAAACCTACACTCTCTTAGAAACCCAAGTGCGTGCAGATTACATAAGGGTTAACAGTTGACGTGCTGTGGTGACAGTCCTCCTGCCCTGAGTGCTGCACAGCTTACAGCTTCACTGTGATTATGCAAAGCTGAACATCTCCAAGCAGCTACTCGAGGAGGTAAAGACACTTTAAGTTTTATCTTACGGGGGGGAACAGATAATATGATTGGTATCTGAGCTCTGCTCTGGTATTTTATCCTTACGCCTCTATAGTCTTATATAGCCTTAACTGTTTCTGTGAGCTATGGCAGTCGGTCCTGTCTGTGTGAAGATAAGGGACTGGGATCACGATGCAGTTAATTTAAGAAAAAGAATAGATTTTAAATGTCAGATCTAAGTGTCCTCCACCTCAAATTCACATGGCCTGTAAACAGAAATACAGTACATGTGATGAGATCTTCTGTGTACCGGTGTACCAGGTGTGTTGGGTGGTATGTGTATGATTTTTTTGTTTATGTGCATCTATGGCTCTGTCTGTTGAGGATTGTTTAAATATACCTCCATCATAGACCCAAATGAGCGTATTAAAAGCTAAAATAGTGTGGTCACCTCTCCACTGATCTTACCTCGTATGTGGCCTGACTATCTTGTCTCCATGGCAATATATATGTTTAATGTCATACTGTGGAACATTCTACGCAAAGTATCAAACATCTCCATAGAGGCAAGCAGGTGGTGGACCCTCTAATAGAAAAGTCAGTCAACTTTTAAGATATACAAATATAACTTCTGATGACACTAGATCACTCCCAGTGGAAAAGTATTCTTGTAATTGTAATTGTTGAAATCCATATGCAAGATAATTCTCTGCTCTTGTTAAAATCTCTACATAAAAAAATATACCTCACATTAGATTTACTCACTATTAGATCTGCATTTAGTTCTATCACATGTCTTAGCAATCCATCAAAGTCAAAGCATCAATGAACAGGCGTCCAGTGGATAATTTGTTTAGTATACTGTACTGGCCACTTAATGATCTCTTAATAATGTCCATCAACCTGACCACTTCCTGTTTTCCTCTCCCTGCAGCATATGCACGAGTCTGTCAGGCTGAAGCAGAGGCAGCACACGGAGCATGAGCCTAGTCTGGCGGAGCAGAAGGGGCCAAGTAGACTGCCAAAGGTATCTGTTTTCTGCTTTTTGCACACACGGGTCTTGGGGGCTTTAGTCAGTTCATGCCAATGCCACTTGTGCACTTTCACTGATCTTAATCTAACCAGTGGTCCCATAGTGCTGAGTCACTGTCATTTGCTACTGTCCCCAAGAGTGTAAAAGGATCTGAAACTGTCCAAAAGTCATCAGGGATATTTTAAAAGTGCTGCTCTAATGTTTTATTTTTAGTACTTTGATTTAGTTCTGAATTTAGATGAGATTCTACTTTATAGTCATTACACTACAACAAAATGAAGTTCTGCATCAAAGTGCTATGAAGCAAATACAATATACAATGTATCTAGGCACATGGCACATGTTTTGGTATGGGTTTGGAAAACATAACATTGAAATTATTATAAACCTGTGCAACATTCTTGATACATTAGTTCCTTGATGTAAAGCGTTTTGAGTGCACTTTATAAAAGCACTTTATAAATGTAACCATTTTACCATTTGTCTTGTGAATGGGGTTAGTATGTTGAAAAAGAACAAACCTCATCACACATTTATTGTAATGTCGCTGAAGCTACAGAAAAAAATAAATAAAAATAAATAAATAAAAAAATAAATAAATAAATAAATAAATAAATAAATAAATATATATATATATATATATATATATATATATATATATATATATATATATATATATATATATATATATATATATATATATATATATATATATATATATATATATTTATACACACACATACATACACACACACATCATTCATTCATTCATCATTATAACATCATTATAACAGTATGTGTATTTCAGGATTATTCATTTGCATACATTTGCATCTTATATAATGTGACACACACTGTTTGACAGCAATTACAACACTAAACCAGCTTACTTTTTAAGCTCTCATTTATCATCCTTGCCTTGACTGGTTACAGTGCATGAAAATAAACCCACAATAGCCATTAATTAAAAACCCGCTTTTTCTAATAAAAGCTGTATAAATAGTCAGTTCTGGATTTGTCTGCACATGCTTTGATGTGCTAGTATAAGTTGCTAAGCTCCAGCATTTATGTCAAGGTTTTGATGTTTGTTAAACACATTCATTGTTTGTAATTATGATTGTTCAACTACAAATGTACAAACACGTTATCAAACAAAGACATGAGAACGTAAGCATTTTACTTTTGATTTATGTAGCTTATCAAAGACATACTGTGTTTTGTTTCAAGTAAGTATTAAACTATAACATACATAGATCATTATTTTCTATTCCTCAATATTCAGATAAAATGGCTTAATAACAGAAAAGGGTCTATTTCTTCGAGTTGACTCAGAGTCTGAAATTTGGAATAATCGAAAGCAAGTACAGAGAAGTAGGAGCAGATAGGACACAAGTGAAATTTTTAGAGCATTTAATCACCAAATGTAGAAAAATACAGGATTACTCCAATATACATGAATCAATAAAAAACAAAACAAAGAAAACACAAATGATGAACAAATGATGCTGAAATAGATGATGAACAGTAATATTGAAACAAATTTATGCAACTGACACAATAAGCCAAGAGCATATTTATACCACAAAAATTATTCTAAATCTACAATACATACACTAGAATGAATAAACAGTAGAAACACTTCAGTACTTAGTTTGCATCTATAATAAGTCATAGAAGTTATTTATTCAACCTTGAACAGCTCAAATCATATATCAGCCACAAAATAACCAAATTCTCCCCAGTAGTGCAAAGAAAATATGCACATGATATAAACATTGACCCAAAAGAAAAAAAAAAATTCTTCTATCTATCATATATCAAACAATGGACATTATAATTATTGTGGCAGGCCTAATGATGAGGGAATTCCGTTTTAACATGGTTAAAAGCTCATGAAAGTCAATTTCACATGACATGTTTACTTTAAAGTCCAAATATCTTAAAATAGAGGAGTTATTGTTGGTTGTGTACTGCAGTGTTAGAGGAGTAACCTCGGGTGAGCCTCTGGTTTGACAGGCCGTCATCTGTGAGCTGTCTGTTCTCCATGTGCCTCTGTAATCATGCTGTCAGCTGTCATGGTGTGTTCTTGTGTGTTGCTGTGTACAGGATTCGCTCCAGTTTGTCCCAGAACATGGCGATGGACTGCACCTGTTAGAGGTATGGTCACAAAGGAAGACCATAACGGAACATAAGAAACCATACTCAAAAAGTTAATCACAATTTCCATAGAGCCTAGATGATAAAATTGTGATCTTATAACAATTTTTGTAAACTTTGTGTAAGAGGTAACTGCTTTATTTGTGAGGTCAAATTTCACTGTGAAATGGAAAAATTGAAATAAAGCGTCTGTGTTTGAGAACTGCATTAAACAGGAAGCGCTGATTCAGCATTTGACAATATCATCAAAATAGCACATGACCTTAGGGTGTCTACATCAGGGATGATGAATCATTGGTCTATAATTAATTTGAATTTGATTAATTTGGCATTATTATGAAAAATGTGTCACACTTTTTCCATGGTAATAGGATGGTTATGGCATGGTAACTATGGGATAAATGTCTTCATACTGGGTTAGGGTTTGAGAATATTGTAGAAAGTACAATGACAGATGTTTACTGTTTTTAATTAATTGCCATGATTACACTTTTGGTTACGATGCTGGATAATTTGTTTAGTATACTGTATAGGTCTCTTAATGTTCTCTTAATAATGATTACACTCTTGGTTACTGTCCAATTTGAATCAAATTACCTTGCTGTTAAATAAAGTTCTACCAAACATGGGAATATCAATCTATTTGCATATCATGAAAACCAAATGCAAGTCTTATAATGTCATTCAGTACCGAAAATGTATTATTCACAAAATACAGCAGTAACTCTGATTAGAAATTGTGTTAGAAATATACCAGATTAGTTGAATTGTGCTGAGAACTATGCCTTTGACCTTTTGTGATTAAAAATAGAAGCTCCCTTAAAAACATCCCATTGCTCTTTGTGATAGTTGCTTATTGTGGCATACAGTGTATACCAGAGTTTCCAAACATGTCTTTAAGATGCTTGAGCTGGTTTTATCCAGTCTTGTAATTATTTTCTCATTTCTCTGTAATCCTTTTGTCATGGCTACGATATGTTTTGGTAGGGGTCAAGTGAGGTCAGGTTGTCCATCTCAAGTATTTTAATAAGATTCAGTTGTGAATATTCCACATGTACTGATGCCTATTTACCAGTGTCAGTACATGTGGAATCTTTCCCAAATTTTATGTGTTTGTTGATTATGTGTGTTTGTGTTATATTTTTTACTTATCCCATTTACATTATTATTATTATGGTTTTGTTTTTTTTACATTCCCCTATATACATGTTGAATGTGTTGTTTTATATTCATATTTTTGTGTTATTATTTTTTCTTTACTTTTTCTTTTCATTGCTCTGGAAAGAACTTAAAGGACAAAATGTTGCAGGTATTTCTTTATGCATTGTCTCTCTCTTCATCTGTGTTTGTTTTGTATTCCATCACAGTTTAATCAGTTTGAATGGCACAATAGTCACTTTAAATTCCTGGCCTTAAAATATTAAAATATTAATATTTGGAAATCAGTAGTTTTGTGTGCTGGTTTAGTATGCAAATAAATGTAGCATGCACTGGCACTGGAACTTTCTAACTTTGGTCACTTGATCACTTAGGTCTCATTTTGCCACATGCGTGTTTTTCAAAATCTATGATATAAAAAAAACAACAACTATGATATAAAAGATTTTTTTTATATACTTAACTAAACTTCTTTTAGTAAACTTCTTTGTTTAGTAAGACTGTGCTGTGTAAATACTATTTCCTTGACCCCTGCTACAGTTCTTTTATTAAGAGATACTCAATACCTATTACCATTTTGCTGTGTTTTTATATTTCAGCTGTGTTATAAATTACCAACTGTACATACTTGTCCATGTTGGGATTAAACCACTTCCACCCAACATGCCCTTAGATAAATATCACTGAAGGAATGTTGTTCCTGCAGCAGTTATCTTAAATCAGCGCTAACAGATAAATGATTAAGTCACATTAGCAAACATCTAATGTATGTTCTTCATTGTTCGCGTTGTGTGTCATAGGTCAAGTTACATGTCCCCAAGCACAAATGCTGCCTACAGAGTAAGATCAACGTGCAGTTTTCCAAAGAGCTACTAGAATTGTGTTTGCAAGAAGGAATTACAATTCCTGCTCACATTAAATACCACATACGCCTGTCACCTGAACAAGAGCTAGAAACTGGTGAGTTGCCCATCAACACTGTTATAGTATGCATTTGGTTTGCTCTCACATGCTTGTAAAATGTATGCACCCTCAAAGATGAAAGAGCAGCCCTAATCACATCTGATCACATGTGATCGCAAGGCTTATGATCAGAATGAACTAATCCTCCAGCACCTCACATAACAGCTGTATCAGCCCTCTCCTGACCAGTGCCGGACCTCATTATAGATACACCACTTATTCATGATCAATATCTACTCTAATTGATCACAGGCCAGATGTATGGCACATATGCCATTTAACACATTAGTATTCTATTGGCACACAGTGCAAGCTGCACAGCTACAAGGCATGTAGTCATGTAGATGCACAATGTGTCAGAATCAGAGAACAGAGGTCTGTGAAATGCTGGAAATCCGCCTTCATCTCCACTTGAAACTGTGGTTTGGAGTCATATCCTCTACTCTTATCAGTTTGATGAACTGGCCTTACATTAACGTAGCTGCTTATGCATTTAAAATACTACTTTCATCTCCATATTATTATCTTGAACAGCACAGTGTAAAGCCCACCACACACTACAGGATTTTTCAGCCGTTAACAAGTTTTAAACATGCAACAAAAAGCACAGACCACAGACACAAAGAGAATCAGATAAGATTTTAAATCTCCCAGCGGAAAGAGTGCAGCGGGATATGGCAGCAAGGAGACTGCACACCACAAGCTAAAAGTTGCACAAGCACACCTCACCAGGTGTTTCCTGTCAAGAGTAAAATTACTCGCTTTGGGACTCTAAAGTGTTCAAAACAGCATTGGATCAAAATTGTGTTATTATTTGTGAAATGTGGTGCAGTAATTCAGATAACTGTTTTTAATGCATAAAAAGCTGGTGAAAAATGACACAGGAAGCAATCACTACCACTAATCTGCAGTAGCTTCACCCCGATCCTCATTGCGTGGATATAAACAGATACACATGAGGAACTACTCTTGCCTTTTTACTTTTTAAAGATGGCTTTGAACTGGAAAGTATCACTGGGTGAGACATGCTAATGGTTAATATGGATGACAAAATTGCCATTTAACAACTTCACGAGAGGTGAGTAATAATGTCATCTTCAAATAATTTGTATTTCCTGAGCTTGTATCATAGATTGTATACATAAGTACATAGCTAAACTACTAGCGGCCATGTTCCAAATTGGAAGAGAACATGGGCACGCCTCTGGCTCCATTCACTTAGTTAATTTCTTTATACAGTCTGTGGTGTGTATCTTGCGCCTATGTGACCGTCACTCTGTATGCCCCTGACAATCTACTGTTGCCAATTAGAGCTGAGTCATTTTGCACCTGTAACGGACAAAACAGATTGCTATCACCACTTGCTTGCATTGTTAACATATCACTTCAATCTGGAACATTCCCCAGAGATTTGAAACCTGCGATTATCAAGCCTTGATGACACAGTATTGAACAATTACTGATCCATCTCAAATCTGCCATTTTCAGGCAAAGTCCTTGAAAAAGTAATTTACCAACAGCTTACTTTCTCCAAATTAACATCTGATGTTTGCAATCAGGTTTTAAAGCCCACCACAACGCTGAGACTGTCCTGTCAAGGTGACAAATGGCATCCACCTGAACACTGATGTAAGGAAAGTCTCAGTCTGAATCCTGTTAAATCTGAGTGCTTGTTGAATTGGTTTAAGTTTTATCCAGAAGACTGGGAGTACTGTAAACCTGACCTGTGGGGTGCCCCAGGGGTCCAACTTGGGAACCCTTTTGTTCAATCTCTACATGATACCGTTAGGCCAGCTAATACTCAGCAATACTATGCACTAGCACAACTATGCAAATAATACTCAGATCTATGGCTCATGGCAGCAGGTGAATATAAACTTAGACAAGACTGATGTCATAGTCCTTGTCCAGAGAAACAAAGAGAAAGTGTCAGCAGTCACCTCAATTCTCTCTCTCTCTAAAATCTTCAAATCAGGCTTGAAATCTAGGGATAATAATGGACTCACAATTGAACTTCAACAGTCACATCAAGTCAATAACATCTGCAGCTTTTTACTATCTAAAAATATGCCAAAAGTCAAAGATATGCTGTTTAAACCAGACTTGAAGAGACTAATCCATGCATCCTACTCACTGGCCAAATGAGCACTAAGACAGCTGCAGTACATTCAGAATGCTGCTGCTTGGATCCTGACTAGAACTAGGAAGAGTACAAGCACGTAAGTCCTGTGCTGGTCTCTGCACTGGCTTCCTGTGATTCAGAAAATAGGCTTTAAAGCACCTCTGCTTGTGTATAAGTCTCTCCGTGGCTTAGCACCAAAGTACATCTCTGACATGCTGGTGCCGTCTCGCACTCTGAGGATCTCTGAGGATCTCTGGGACTGGCCTACTGCTGGCACCCATGGTCAGGACTAACCATAGTGAATCAGTGTTTCAGTTTTATGCAGCTAAAACCTTGAAATGTCTTCCTGAAGATGTCTCTACTTTGACAATGTTTAAATCCTGGTTAGCTGTACCTTTAACTGAAAGGTTTTTATTCTGCACTCTTTTCTTTTAATGTTCATTTTATGATGATTAGTTATGTTTTGATTTGCTAATTTGTTTGTCTTTGTCATTCTGTAAAGTACTTTAAATTACTTTGTGCATGGATTTTGCTATACAAAGAAATCTGCCATACCATGCATTGCCTTGCCATGGTGATGTTTTTTGGTTGCAAATTTATGTTATGAGGTTATTCACTCAGAGCCGCTCTGACACCTCACACATGAGAAGTGCCGCAGCTTAAAAATTGCATATGAGGATCCAAAGTTGAGTCACACTTACCCAAAGTTGGGGAAAAGCAAATTGGGTCCTAAATTGGGCAAATTATCCTGTACTGTGTGGTGGTCTTAAGCTCAAAATTGCATTTTACTCAAGAGAAAATTTACATTTCAATGACAATGAGAAGTAGTAAAGTTTACAGAAAGTGTGCGGAAAGACTGAAACATACTTATTGAATGCCAATATATGTCAATGTGTTGTAGGAAATGAGAGTGTGGCACTGATCTACCCTGTGTCAAAGAGCCTTTCAGACTGGAGACAGACAAAGACCAGAACTGCTGTCAATCAGAGAGTGCACCGTGACCACGGCTCGGCCCAGCAGCCCACGGCAGCCCTCCTCCTCCGAGGTCAGTTCAAAATGTCACACATATTGCATGGCTAGATTTATTGACTGTATATGACATATTTTTGATATAATAATACAATAATTCTCCAACATGTATTGTACATGTATGTGAAGATGGAGGAGGAGGCTAGCCCATCACCTAGGTCCAAGCCTCGCTACACAGGACAGGTCCGCCTTTGCACTGCCCGTTACAGGTAAAGATCAAAGTTTTTTGTTTACTTAATACAGGCACAGCTTTTAATCATATTTTACTATGTCCTTTTAAGTTACAACCCTTATGATGGACCAAATGAACATCCTGAAGCAGAGCTCCCACTTGTGGCTGGGAAGTATCTGTATATTTATGGCAACATGGATGATGATGGTTTTTATGAAGGTAGGAATTTTTACATTACATTTCTCGTACTTACCACAAGTCTGGTAGACACCATTAACACTGATTTCTTTAATCTCTCACACATAACATAATTATAAATATAGACCATGTTAATTTACTTTTTGTAAGTGGTGATTGATGTGCTATCTGACTAATCTCTTTGAGTTATGAGCGCTTCTCCGTCACAATCAATCCTAATCCCTACAGCGAGCAATCCAGACGTCATTTTGCGCTGAAGACATAGTACAACTCATCTGCCGTGATTCATTAGCTGTGGGTGGTGAGGTAGCATGGCATTGTGGAGGAGCCTTGTGTTATGACGAAGGAGAGGGAAGCAGGCTTCCGCCCAAGCTGTTGTCAAGATGGGACCTTGGTCGCTCTTAGCCTGATGACTAATCCAGCAGGGCACAGCTTAATCATGTGCACACACTGCAAATGCATAGGCACACACAGATGGCCTCTGTGCCACCAGAGAAAACAACCCTGACGGACAAGAACGATTTTCAATGGGAACATGCTCTCTTTGGCTACAATGTACAGTGCAAGCCCATTTCCCCTAAAAAAACATGCTCTGCAGATTTTAATATATTACCTGTCAAGAAAAATTTTCAAATTTCTGAATATGTTTTGGGATAATGTAATGTACATAGGTTAAATTATATAACGTATTATGTAGCTATTTGAATAGCCTATATTGTTTAAATTTGTAGTTTCTATGACTAGGTTTGTAGTCTGTTTCAAGTTTTACAATGACTGTTGTTAACCAAGCACATAGGTATTATAATGAAGTAACACTGATTTTCAGGTTGTTGTTTTTTTTACATATTTAGGAGAGCTGCTGGATGGCCAACGTGGACTGGTTCCCTCCAACTTTGTGGAGTTTATCCAGGACAAAGAGAAGCCAGCAGCAGGTGAGGGAGGAGAGGACTTGGGATCACTGGAGCATACCTCAGCCCTCAGTCTGACTGCAGTGGACAGTTGTGCTTCTCCAGAGGGCCTCCTGAGCTCATGTAAAGCCTTGGTCCCCTGTAGCAATGGGACAGGAGAGGCCCTGGACCCTGAGGACCTGGCAGAAGATGTAGTGCCTTATCCCCGAAAGATTAATTTGATAAAACAGCTGGCACGCAGCGTCATAGTGGCCTGGGAACCTCCAATAGTGCCTTTGGGCTGGGGGAACATCTCTGGCTATAACGTGTTGGTCGATGGGGAACTTCGTGCAAGTGTCCAGTATGGCGGCAGGACCAAGTGTCTACTGGAGAAGTTAGACCTGGATGGTTGTGTCCATCGCGTGTGTGTGCAGTGTGTCACTGACAGAGGCTTCTCTGATGAGCTACGCTGCACTTTGTTGGTTGGGGCCAATGTACTGGTAGCGCCTTCTGGTCTGAGGGTGGACGACATCCAGCGGGACACTGCTGAGCTCTCTTGGTTGCCAAGCAACAGTAACTATTCCCACACAGTATTCTTAGATGGGGTGGAGCATGCAGTGGTAAAGGCTGGAAGATATAGATTACGTTTTCACAACTTGAAGCCCCTCACAGTCTACAAAGTGATTGTGGTGGCACAGCCGCACCAGGTGCCATGGCAACTGCCTCTTGAGCAGAGAGAGAGGAAAGAAGCTGGAGTGGAGTTCTGCACACAAGCAGCAGGTTTGTCATGATCCAAACATAAAAGAGTTATGAAGGGTGCAGTATGCTGTAGTAGTACATTCACAAAACATTGTCTTACTATGTCATGTATGTTGTGTATTCCGTTTAGGTCCGATTCCATTTTGCAGAACAGGTCAGAATAAATCAATACATCTTAAACTGGGTTAAATACTAAAAATATTTTCTGATAAACACAAGAAGCAGTATGATGTTAGTGCTAAGTATTGTTTGCAGTATAGTGGTTCCACTCCTTTCATATTGTGATTTTTGACATACCCGGTCCAACAAATGTAGACAATATTTGTACAAAGTGATACTCTTTTTTTAAATGAATGCCTGTACAAATATGGACAAAGTCAATGCACAAATAGTGATTTAATGTAATTCCTTTGCCACTTTGAACAAATGTTGTATTTGCAATGAGCCTTGATCATCTGAGTAGATGCAAATACCAAAAAACCCATTCCCTAGAAGTGAAAATTAGTCATTTCAGCCTTTAGCTCACTTAGAAAAACACCTCTCACCGTAGTGATTATTTTGTATCTGTGTGAATTAGCTTCTGCATGAATGCAGATGTGCATGTTTTATCCAGTGACCCAGGAGACTAGGAGATAAAGCACAGGCTGTAGTTAGTCTGGCTGGATTGTGTCCTGCATGGAGTGACAATGGTGTTTTTCTGTGTAGCCTTGAGACCAGCATTTTTCAACAAAGAAATCTTAGTGCTATTCAGCACTACAGCGCAAATGATACAGTAAATTCCCATGTGCCCTTCTGAGAATAGCTGCTACTAACACTATATTATTTTACCTACTAGGCACTAGATCACAAAATGCAGGACCAAGTCATCCACACCATAGTCTGATTGTGAACCCTCCCAACTTTGCATAAAATAAACTGACACCCAGTATGAATCTCAACATTAGATCTTAAAACAAAAGCGCAGTGTGTACTGATTTGTTGATTTTCATGTTTGTTGTCCTGTGCATGGTTGTATCTCCCCATCTATTCTTTGGATAAAAATATCAGCCCAGTATTTTAACTCTGTGAGTGTTAGGACAATTAAAAAGTTCATGAAAGATGCATGGCTGAAAGGTGTTGTCTGACTGTGCAGGCCCACCTCTGCCACCCCAGGACGTCCAGGTGCACTGTGGACAGGCCCCAGGGGTCCTGCAAGTCCGCTGGAAGCCCCCCATCCTCTCCCCCACTGGCACTTCCAATGGGGCAAATGTCATTGGTTATGTTGTATGCACAAAAGGACAGAAGGTGAGAAAGCAAGAGCCTGCAGTTAGGAAAGAAGTATTAACATTCTCTTGATTAGCATTTATTATACTAAAATTATTGTAGTACACCCATGGCTAATACAGTTGTAAGTTTTAGTAAGCAGGGTTATTATAAGATTAGGTTATATAGCACTGGTAGGGTGCCTTTCAAATCGAATGACATCATGTGATCAGATTTGGAAATTCACACAGCACTGCCACCTACTTGTATTTCATCATCTGCACAAGTCATCGTGTAAAAAAAATAGAAAGCTCTCTCACACCCTCTAGTGGACAGACATGTTGTCAGATTGTCAGATTACATCAACATTACCAATATGTTCAATGATGGCTACTTTCAGTAGTCGATTTTAAAGCTGCAGTCAGCTATCTTCCTTTTTCAATTTGCTATGATGAGCTGTGATGAACTATATTTTTGTAAAATACTTAAACATACTTATTTTCTTTTCAGATTGCTGAGGTCATGTTTCCAATGGCAGACTATGTCACAGTTGAGCTTAACAGGATTCAGTGCCTGGAGGCCCGGGAAGTCATAGTTCGGACACTGTCTTTACAGGGAGAGTCCCAGGACTCCCAAGTTGCTGTCATTCCAAACAACCTGCTTGTGCCTCCCCCTCAACTAGCCCTGCCACCACCCATGCATCCCCACCCAGGGCCTCCTCCACATGGCCCACCCCTCCTCCAATCGCCACATCTTCCTCACCCCCAGCCCCAGTTGCCAGGACCTCCCTCTGCACACGGATCTCCTCTGCCTCACGGACAGCCACTACCACCCCAGGGTCCTCACCCTCCACCCCAGGGTCCTCACCCTCCACCCCAGGGTCCTCACCCTCCACACCAGTGTCCTCACCCTCCACACCAGGGTCCTCACCCTCCACACCAGGGTCCTCTCCCCCCACACCAGGGTCCTCACCCCCCACTCCAGGGCTCTCAGCCCCCACACCAGGGCCCTCATCCTCCACCTCAGGGCCACCACCCTCACCCTCCACCCCAGGGCCCTCACCCTCCACCCCAGGGCCCCCACCCCCCACCCCAAGGTCCCCACCCTCCACCCCAAGGACCTCATCCCCCACACCCAGGGCCACATCCACCTCCCCACTCACAACCCCATCCCAGGCTTCCTCATTCAGGAGGCCCCCCACAAGCTCAGATGCGACCTCCGCATCCTCAGCCAGTGCATCTGGCCCAGCCACACCCACCACACCAGGGTCCTAGGCCACAGCACCAACTGCCTCTGCTCCCCCAGCACCCACCCCATCCTGTACCTCAGAGACCAGTAAGTGCCAGAGACCTGGATGCCAAAGACCCAGCAGCTCACCACAGAGGAGCTATTCCACCCGGTCAGCCTGGCTGGGACCCACAACGCTCCCCCTCCGCTCAGCCGCCGTCACTCCAAGGCCATACATTGGAAGCCCCTCCCCACCCGAATCCTCGATCGCCCTCTCCACAGCGGATATTACCACAGCCACGCGGGACTCTTATCCCAGACACTGTTGCCAAAGCTATTGCCAGAGAAGCAGCACAAAGAGTGGCAGCTGAAAGTAGCAAGGTTTGATTTATATATTAATAAAAGCATCAAACAAAACATATCATATGCCTATATAAAGTCTACTGAAGATTACTGAAGGAAATATTTAACTTGCTTAACTTTTGGTTAGTTCTCTACTTACAAAAACAAGTAGCTCTATTAGACCTATGTCATCAAAATGTTGAATCCCCTTTCTCCATTCTCCTTTATCTTCACTTTTGAAAACTTATTTAAGCAGTGGAAACCCAAGAGCTAAAATACATAATACTTGATGCAAAATGAAAATAGATAATAAAAAGTCTCTTAATTTCTTGCTAATTTTGTTTGCAGGGGGAGAGGAGGTCGGGCAGATATGGAGAGCAGGGTCAGTCATTTCATCCGCATCACTCTGATGAAGAGGAGGAAGATGAAGAAGGCTTTGGACGTGGCCGCAGGAGAGGGCCCTCAGTGGATGAGTTCCTGAGAGGATCAGAGCTGGGCAGGCCGGTAAGAGAAGCTCTGATGCCTTGGGAGTTTTCTGTTGTAAACTGTGTGTGCAGCGTCCCTGTGTTTGAATGTGGGCATGTGCATGTCAGGAAAGAGCATGCTTTCATCCTCTGCCTCTGTCTCTGTATGTCTCTCCTGTACCCATCTTTGTGTGCGCTCATATTATTGTGTGCATGTTTTTCTGTGGACTTACACAATGATGTCTGTGTGTTTGTGTTTGTTTGTGTGACTGCCAAAAGCCTCACTATAGTCACAATGAGGAGTATCACAGCGAGAGCAGCCGCGGCTCTGACCTGTCTGACATCATCGAAGAGGATGAGGAGGAGCTGTACTCTGAGATGCAGCTGGATGAAGGACGCCGGCGCAACTCGCACAACACGCCCAAGGTGCTGTTGTTTGCACTTACTCTCAACCCAGCAGTCTTTACTGTGATGGCTCAGACTCTTATCTATGAACTGATGCCCTGACTACTACTTAGATCTGTCAATTTATAAAGTACTTCTATCAAGTAGAAGTAGAATATAAATTGGTTGCTAAAAACGGGTTGAAGATTGGATAAAAGACTACAGATTAAATTATATCTTTTAGTGCATTGTTTTATTGGTGCTGAGCTTTGAACATATACAAATCGATTAAGTGGTGATGATGTGCTTGGAATTATGCATATTATTTTAACAAATTTATTGACATGAATGCTTTATATGCATGTTTTCCATAAATTCAGATTAAAATGTGAATCTAGTATATAGTAATGTCCGCATTATTATTGTATATAAATGAAAACTATTTTAATTTATTAATTGCAAAGTGTTACATACAAACATGGACATAGTTCCTTATCGCCTATAGTTTTAAATATCCTGGCAAAGAAATGGTTACAGAGAGACACTGAACTTCGCACCAGGATAGCAGACTGTCACTACTTTATTTAATTACAGTATCTCAGACCTGAGTATTTGACTTTGTTCTAATTTCCTGCAGGCTCGTGCTTGTGTTTGTGTCTGCTGTATGCGTCTGTGTTTCAGTGTGCCTGCTTGTGAGCGCTGCATGGTTTGTCACTGTATGTAGTTTGTCTCAAAGTGCTTATTCACACACACTGTGCCAATACTGTCTGTCCACAGCCCTTAGTGACATGTGAGTGTTTGTGAATGTTCCTGTGCTTACCTCTCTTCTAGGGAAACAATGTAGGTCGCCATGATCGGGAGCCAGGCAGAAGAGTTCAGCACAGTGGTCCTCAGCGGCGGCCCCTCATGGTGCCCTCCATTGGTCAGTACAGATGTTTGGGATCCTGCTCAGATAAACATGTCTTCCATAGTGTTGTACTGTGTGTAAAATCTCATAAACCTATTGTCTTTGTGTGTTTATGAACCATGCTCATACCATTGCAATGATGCAGTCAAAATGGTGAACACAAACAAGTACTTATAGAAGTCCAAGTTGAAATTGTTCAGAGCTAACAACACGTTAGCATATTTTGGTGGGACATTTTCTCTGTGACTTGATCACATTGTGATTGGTGTTTCCTGTAGAGGTTACCTCTGAGAATAGTGAGGGCACTCTGACTCCCATCACTGACGATGTTTACTATGGCAAAGGCCGCCACAGGACGCGCTCCTCCCGCAGGCACAAGGGCAGTGCCAGGTCTTCCCATGGTACGTCCTACTGCCCACTGTCCTAATTTAAGCACCACAGCACAGCGAGCAGAAGCCAGGAGCTGTGGACACATGCCAGTGCCTGCCTTAAATGAATAATAAATATTATTATTATGCTTCCAGTTGAACAGCATGACTACACTGCACTGAAATGATAGAGCCACTTATGAGCCAGTCCCGTGGTTCAGGATGAATTTTCCACGGTTGTGGATGAAACATGCACAGAGAATGCCTCACTGCACTAAAACTCCAGATGCCTGCTAAACCCATTCCCCAGTGGTACAACTGCACCACACCTGTGACTGGAGCATTCATGCATGCTTTGGAAACGTACTGGCTATAAACAATACCCAGCATTCACAAAGGATCTCTAATATAGGTGTATACTTATGATGTTTGTTGGTGATGCAGGAGACATCTCCTGTTTTATGTCATGGAGGCATCACAATAAAACATCTAGTTTCACATTTTGCTTGTTTATTTGCAAGTGACACAGTTATATATTTATTTTATCAGTAGATACATTGTGTCACTTGCATGTGTCTTGCGTGTTGCTGATATTGAGCCCATAATACAGTTTAATATGTGCACCACTGTCTTATTGCTCATTTGTTTTGTATTGAATGTATTCAGATTTATTGGTAATCAAGCGTCTATTATTGTATGTAGCAGTTGCGTTCTTTTTTCTCCTTTTAAATTATTACAATAGCGACTTTGCATGCAGATGTAATATACAAATGGACTGACATTGAATATGATTTTTGGTCCGTCTCAATCATTGTTTTGTATCATATTTCAGATGGCTACAGAGATCGGGATCGCCGCTCACCGTATTATGACGAGTCTGAACCCGAGGAGCCATTTCGGATATTTGTCGCCCTTTTTGACTATGACCCTCTGTCTATGTCACCAAATCCAGATGCTGCTGATGAAGAGCTACCGTTTAAAGAGGGACAAATCATCAGGGTAACAGCTTATCCTTACCATCTCTTAATATATTTTATTTTCTTTGTGAATTTATTATGTGAATACTTCTTCTCACAAAAACTCAGTAAATGTTGTTATGGAAGTTGCAGAACTGTGACTCCAGCAGCGATAGCGGCGTTTCTCTTCATATCTTCTTCAGTGTTCCTCAGTGTATTAATGAAAACCTGGATCTCTTTTGTTTTCACATTCTGAATTACATTATCACTCTATTACTCTATTTTAGCACTGCCCACTGATTCGTTGTAAGTCTATTAAATAATATTGATGATGGTAAACTTTTTAAATATATATTGTATGATAACTGTTTCTCAGATCTATGGTGATAAAGACACGGATGGGTTCTACAGAGGAGAGGTGAGGGGCAGAATGGGGCTCATACCTTGTAACATGGTGTCAGAGATCCGCGCAGAGGATGAGGAGACTATGGACCAGCTTATCAAACAGGGCTTCCTCCCTCTCAGCACCCCTGTGGATCGAATAGGTAACACAACCAAGTCACAACCAAGTCATAGAGATGCAGCCACAGCCTATATATATATATATATATATATATATATATATATATATATATATATATATATATATATATATATATATATATATATATATATATATATATATATATATATATATATATATATATATATATATATATATATATATATATATATATATATATATATATATATATATATACACACAGAGATCATAGACATATGCACAACACACAAACACACACAGGTACCCGACAAGAGGCCAGTAGGGTTTTCAATGAGCCATTGTTTTAATTGCATTTTGAAAGTGTGACCCAAAACATTCAAAAAGCAGAGGTAGAAAAAAATGTTTTATCAAATTAACTTTTTTCTGAAGGGGAAGACCATGGTTAGACCATGAATGGCTTTGTAGATAAGGCAGAGGTTTGAATATTTTATCATGTTTTCCAAGCTTAGTTATCAACATTTGTGTAATATTGGACACTGGTGAGTGGTTTGTTTATTTATCTAGGATTTTAAGATTTGTGGAGTGATTGCAGAGGTTTCTGTGATGTGGTCGTAGCCAGTGACCAGATAGGTAGACAGTAGGTGATATGGAACAGAATCATTGCGTTAATCATGTTTTGCTTCCACAGAGCACAACCGAAAAGGCCTTCGCCGTGATCAGGCTTCAAGGAGAATGGTAGCGCTGTATGATTACGACCCCAGAGAGAGCTCTCCTAATGTTGATGTTGAGGTAATACTTACACTATACCTGATTTTGAACCATAAGTCAAGAACGTATCATGGTTTGAACTGTTAAATGCCTACTTAGTCCTTTCTGTCACTCTGTCAGTAACCATGACACTGAGCCTACTGTCTGCCATAGTCTAATTCTGTTGTTTCCACATGGTTCTCATCAATCTCTATCCACTTTGGCCGCTTTTTCCACTCTTGATAATGAACTATGACAGAGAATCAACTGTTTGGAATAGTCTCTGGCAAATGTTTTTCCCATGATTCTCACTCAACAATTCTCTGGGTAAAACATTGTGTCCATGAAAGTTGCTTCTATATTTTTCTTATCCAACAAACTGCTTTAGAAAATTTATAGATTATGTTGTCTGGCAAATCCAGAATGATATCCTTCTCTGTATTTTTAAGTACTGAAGCGTGTATTCTGGATTCCAGGCAATACATTATGTTGTACTTTTTAAATAGTTTTCTCAATTAGCCTCATTTTACATTATAGTGTATGATACAAAGGACATTTAATAAAGTCAGATACAGACACTTATGATTCACAATTATATTATGTGGTATTTTAGTAATAATTCTATACTGTCCAGGTTCATTTATTTCCATAGCAGCCTAGTGGACAATTCATGTCTGCCTTTTGTCTTCCCATAGGCTGAGCTGACCTTCTGTGCTGGTGATATCATTGCTGTGTATGGAGACATTGATGAAGATGGCTTTTATTATGTAAGTGAAATTTTATCATTCAGGACTGAATTTGGTCTGCATGCCTTGATCCTCAAACAGTTTTGCATTCTCATTTGTATAAGTAATAGTTTGCTAATTAATAAATTTGGAATTCTTAATTGTTTTGGATTCCTGGAAAAGTGTAAATCTATCAGCACAATTATTTAGACATTAGCTTGGAATTCACTACAGTGCCATAAGTTTTGACTCAACCAGAACAAACAAAAAGATAAAAAAAAATCTCTGTCTAAACCAGGGCGAGATGAATGGCCACCGTGGTTTGGTCCCCTCTAACTTCCTGGAAGAAGTGCCTGATGACGTGGAGGTGTATTTGACTGATACTCCGTCCCACTACCCCCAGGAAGAGTCTGCCAACCGGCCCCCCACCAACTCTTCCAGCAGCACGGTCCCGGAGAGCAAACGGGTACATCACCATCGCCGCTCTCAGCGCTAGGGCCCTGTGTCCATCCATCCTCAGTCCTCTCTCTTGATTTCCGTCTCTTGCTTCTGTGTGCTGTTCATTGTGTGTGTTTGTCCATGTGGTGACAGTGGTGACTCTTCTTACAATCTAACAACCTCTCCCTACTACTACTACTACTACTACTTCTTCTACTACCCGCTCCTCTCCCCTCTGCCCTTTGGAAAAAAGAGGGACAAAAATCCAATCAAATCCCTTTCTGAGTCTCAGACAAGGAAGAAGCAAAGCCTGACGCGGACAGAGAGACGCATTGTGGATGAGTTTTGCATGTAGCACTGGTTAAGGAGGACTTGAAAAAAACACTTCTTACACGTGAGAATTTGCACTGAAACACAAAATTGAATTGTGGTTATTGTGTATAAGAGTATAGGTTATTTATTATTTAATTAACACAGATTGCTATCCAGTAACACAAATCAAAGAGGAAGCATGCCTTTTTCAAAAGTACAACTTGATACATTTTATAACTTTCTTGGCTGTATTTCCTTAAAAAAAGGCTTTGTTTCTTGATGTAGATTGCACACACGCCAAACAATCTATTTTTCAGCCCTGTTGTCAGTGGATTTGCCATCTTTGCTCTGAGCTCGACAGACTAAACTAACCGCAGCGCTGAGACATCCATTCTGTATTGTTATAAGTGAACAATAAAGGAAGGAGAATTGGATACTAAAAGCTCTCTCTTTGCTCTGCGTGTCTTTGTGTCGGTGTTGTCGCTGTTGTGGTTATTTTGAGTTCTCATAGTGGTGTGGGTTTTTACCGACAGTGACTATGCTGCCACATCTGATTTTCTTTTTTTTTTGTTTTTCCTCACCTGCTTGGCAAAACAAAACAAACAAAAAGAGGAAGATTGTTCATTTCACACCATAAGTGGCTCTTAGTGCCTTGTACAGTAAGTCTGCAACTTGAGATACCAAGCTCAACCCACTCTAATGCACACAGCTGGTGGTCTCAAACATGGATTTTCTAGTAAAACCTAATTGGAATACTGTAAGTGATAGTTTTGCTTATTATTTATTTATTTTTTTACTTTTCACCAAATTTAAAAGTATTTCAAATGATCTACTGTATACATCTAGCTCTTGCATTAGAACAAAAGACTGGTATCTACAATAATGTTGCTAGATGTTGTTCTGTATTTGTACTATATGTTCCCCTCATGGCCAACCGATGAACCTCTCTGGCTTTGTGCTGTGTGGTGTTCAAATCAACTGTCAATGGCTTCCTTTTCTCTCTTCTGCATTATGTAGAGTGTCTGTGTGTGATATTTCTCATTTCCATATCGACTGATGTACCATTAATACTCTATATTTTGAAATATAGTCCAAAAATGTCTTGCTAAATAACTAAAATGAGGGCTACATAATGTACAGAATTGCATTTTTGTTGCTTTTTTTTGTTCTCTTAGATATATTTGTATTATATTGATGATTGTGAAGGCCAATATTGAGAATACGCTCAGTTGTAGATTGTAAATTCACAGTTTTGTGATATTCAAATTTTTTCAGTTTAAAACTAGAATGTATTGTGCAACCATACTTGGAATAAGCAGATTTTGTAACCTTATTTGAAGTGAAAATGTGGGTACATGTTGGGTATCAGTCATTGCTTTTTAATCAACGTACAGGTTAATTAAATTTTTTTGGCACAGTGCAAATTCGAGTTAAACCATAACATAATTTGAATACAGGGTCATAAATGCCGATATTGTGATAATTGCAGTTTGCATCAGGAATATATTTAGAATTGGCCAAAAGCACATTCATTATCATTTATTTCACAAGGATAGTAGGAATCATAATTGCAATGGCAAATTGCCTGTCATGATTTTTTTTTTTTTTTAATAAAATGACATTGAGTATATTAGAGCATAAAGTCTTATTACATTGTCTAAACTCACATTTCTGAGAATCAGTAATACATGAAGTATAAAAGCTACTTAGCCCATAGAACACAAACTTTGATGAATATGCCATTTAAATAGAAAGTTGGCCAACTAACTTTGAAAAAGTTAAATTTTTTGATGAGAAACCAATGTGCTGGGTGTGTAGTTTCCTTTATAATCCCCTGCCTCCCCATGCCTCCATACCTCCCCATTGCTTCTCTCCTCAGGTTTCCACGGAAGCCACTGACACAGTCACCAATGACACCACGCCGATTCGAGCGCCGTCCCCCATAGTGCGTCCCCTTCTACCAGGCACCATGAGGCCCCTGAGCCCAACCAGAGGCCACCACCTTCCCATGGACCCTCGAGACCCACAAGATCTGAACAGGAAGAAGAAAGGACTGCTGTCTAAAGGGAAGAAGCTGCTGAAGAGACTGTCCCCTGTGAAATAGAGAAAAGATGCAACACTTCTATGGGCTCTGTACATTGCATTGACACAATCAGTACAGCAGAGTGTAGTAGTCTTATGCAGTGAATTTCAATATAACCAATTCTTCATGTGCGGTGACAGATATCAATCAATTGTGTACAGTAGAGTGCCAAACACAATCCCTCAGAAGTCGCATTCAGACAAAACATGTGACTGACTTGTAAGGATGAATAAAAGAAAAATAACTAGGATTTTCATGACATACCATAAACAAATCCACTTACTAAAAGTTTGGACATACATAATTTGCTCACATTAGATCATAAGCAGAACGGTCCAAGTCACAACTCTACTTAACTTTTTAGGAGAAACAATATGTAACTTTACCCCAATTTCAGCTAAAGCCTGAAAATTGGGAAGAAACTGGCTATAAACTCAGAACTAAACAAGGATTATAACAGGACCAAACCAAGTCTACATCAGGAACAAATTGGACCAAATTAAGACCAAACCAGGATAGGTGTGAACGCAGTGACCAAGCCTCTGAATTAATACAATTGTTAAGAACCAATTGGTAAGTTACATATTTATGGTCTATTAGGAATGGAAATTCATATGTATTTCAATGTATGCATTTATTTCATGTCCAAACTTTTTATTTTTTTTTTCTCTCAAATGACATTGCATTTATCCCTTGATTACATTATTTTCTACTGGTAAAATTATTTGAAGCGGGATAGCTAGTTATGAACCAAAACAGTTTTAAATAAAAAGTTGGTGTACAAAAGTACATATAAATACTGTTATATCAAGGCATTTTATAAGTAATGCTGGCTGCTAACATTACACAAAGGCTTTATCTGGTGCAAAATAGGTAGCATTGTAGATGGAAAAGTGTGTATTATTTAATGTGGCTTGAAGAGCACTTTCTGATGGAGAGGAGAAAATTGGGCATTAAACTTATGCAGGAGAAGAACGCCTGTCAAGCTTAGTTTGTCTCTGTGGCCTTTATGAAAAAAAAAAAAAAAAAAAGATGCTGATATTCCTCATCTAATTGCAGTTGACAGTGTTGATTTTAGTGCATCCTCTCCTTCCCCTCCACTGACGGGTCTCCTCTCTCTCCGCCTAAATGTCTGTCGCTGTCAGAGCTGTCATGAAACGCCTAGTTCCAGACTAAAGTGAGTGTCTATGTTCATATCGCACAAAGGTGGGTTTTGATTGGTGGGACTTTTGTTTTGGTGTGTGTGACTGTGTGTCTATGTAAGTGGTGCATTCATGTCGCACACCTTTCTGTTACTCCGGAGAGGCCATGATGTAGTTCTTGTGGTTGATGTGCTGCTACCTCCACGGGCTCTTTTGTTGACTCTAGTTGACGCCCAAGGCCAAGTCAGAGCCTGTGTAAATCAATGAAGAAGGCAGATGTCAAAAAGGTTATGTTGCCGCTTTTTGCAGAAGTGTAACTGAAGTCAAGTTTGAGTTAGATCAAGTTTGGTGGATGTGTGGGTTTTTGTGGCTGTAAAAATATAAGATATGACTCAACCGACATGCCGAATCAGAGCGGAGCTGACCCTGCTCCCGTCTTCTTCTTGGCAAAATGCTGCAGCAGATGTACACAAAGACTGGGCCTACTGTCAAATTCCATTTTAGCTGGAGATTTAATGAATTTGTTCTTGTAAGTTCATAATAAACCGCCGATAGCAAATACTGACTAACTTTTAAATTGCAAAGAATGGGGAAAAGTAAGCCATAAAACACCAGCACTTTGCTAGTGATGCTTATGGCTTATTGTTAAATTAATTGTGAATGGAAAATAGATGACAGTCCAATCAAAATTCAACAACAATCAGAATATTATGTGACTCTATTAAGGGTCAGTACGGGCCCATAATGACTTGCTATTTAATTTTAATACTATATAGAAAAAAGAAAAAAAAATGGTCCATGTTTTGAAATACTGATCCAGCCATTTAATATTATCTCTCAAACCCACATTGCATTGTTTATACCTTTGAAGTCTTTACAATTTGCCAATGAAAAATATGCATAAGAATAAATGTGTGAAACAAACGTCACTTCAACGATGTCAGTCTTGAAACACTGCCCAAACATTAATTCACTTAAATCATTTCCACTTTTTTTTTTGACATGTACAAGAGTATATAGGCTTAACTGTGAAAAGCAAATAGGATTATATATAAAAAAAGACTTAATCTATTGTAAACTGTATGGTTGATAAAGTTTTAGGAGAGGGTATAGCCTGTGTCATAGCTTTAATCATTTTGGAAATCTGTTGAGTTGTGTCTAATCTAGGGCTGACCCAGTTGCACACAGAATATGAGTCACAGTGTATGTTATGTAAAAATAGCAGGGTTCACCTCTTAGTTATAATGGTCTGTATGATAATGGGAGCAAGTGAAAGATTTAGTCTGTGGGGAAAGTAGATTGCGCTCAGATGCCAAATGGTTTACATTTAAGTTACTTCTTCCAAAGCTATTTTTCTTCCCATACCAGTTTGTCACCAGATTCGAAAATGTCTCTACACTCATTCAGTCAGCAGTGTGAGAGTATGGCCGTAGCTCTTTTGTACTCATTTGTAGATACTTTCTAAATGTTTGTACTTGATTTTACGGCAGCCTTTTTGTGCACTGACTTCTCTCCTTGTACACGTTGAGCATTTGTCCATGGTGTCTTTTGAGATCAGCTGTATCGCTCCACCATATGTGCTTGCTTTGTGAATCCAGTTCTAAAGAAAATATAAGAAGAGAAAAATCACTGAACAGTATTTATGGTGATTCAATATGTGTGGGTGTGCATGTGAAAATACAACTTTTATAACCAAAATTAAAATTTGATATTTTTTAAAAAACTGGCCTATGCTTGTTTTGTGTCACTCGCATTACTTATGATGGACAGGTAGCAAATAAAAATGGCATTCCATTATTTCTAAAAAAAGTGGCCATCTGTCCTGTGCTGTTTTCATCTATTTTTATAAATTCAGTTTACTGTATCCTACAATTCTATTTACCAAAGTTTGTTTAGTCTTTAGGGAGAAACTAATGATTCCAGTCAACTGAATATATATTTGTTTTCACTAAAAAGGGAATAATGACAAATCAAGTTAAAATAAATCCAAAACAGACTTAATAAACCCAAGCTTTCTTCATTATTTTATATCCTAGAGTAAGTTAATTGGCAAAGCTGTAATGAATTCTGCAGTGCAGTCACAGGAGGAGTTCACACTTGACTGTGTATAAACAGTATGATTGATTGACTGCAAAAATGAAGTCAATTACCTGATGAGGCATAATTGGCTCATTATGATGGTGCATTCAAATACACTGGCTCCAAATGAGATTCAGCTTTTATATCAACTTGTGAGAGGTTGCATTGCCCTGCATTAGCCCATTTCCCTCAGATGCAGAAATCATGAAAGAAGAAAACATTTAAATCCAAGTTCAATCCAGGCTCACTCTGAGCAGTTTTTATCTGAGACGGCCACCAATCTGTAGGCTGGTGTGTATACACATAAAGAAAACATGGTATGCTTTTTTCTGGTATTTAGTATTAAAGTGTAACCTTATTAAATCATTATTTAACATTTTGTTCACTATAATCAACGATAGCTTACAATTTTAAACTAGCCCATTAATTTCCTGTAATATTTATGAATCCTTCATGACCCAGAAGGAATGCATGTTTTTCTGTGTTTTCAGTCTATTAAAACATGCTTTTGGGTTTGTTTTTTGTTTTTGTTTTGTTGTGTAAAAAAAAAAAAAAAAAAAAGTTACACAGTGTAAAAGTACAAATACTGCTTTCTTAAAAGTCAAGTTAATAATGAAATTTAATTTAAGTACTGATACTAAACTAACAGTGATTTCCACCCATGTTTTGGCTGAAAATGTGCTTGTTTAAAAAGGGATTTTCTAGACTTTTTGACTGTAGATTCCCCACAGCCCACTGGAGGGCAGCAGTGATTTTAGTTTGCCACGTGTGTCATGAGTGCTGGGCTGATTTGCCAGTGCTAAAAGGATTCAGGATGAAATATGTGTGAGGATAATGTATTCATTGTCAAACATTCATCAGCGTTTTCAGCTGTCTGATTGAGAATATGTTGATGCATTGATGCACACCCACCGTCTGCGCCAGGACCCCAGTGTCACATTGAAACCGCCCAAATCAGGAAAACTAGAGGCAGCACACTCCCCCACACTTGCATATGCTTTGTTTTATGGCATTTGCCTCAAGTTGACATAAATGAGAGGGGGGAAAAAAACACATTGCGGATATATAGGAAAAAGACTGCGGTGTTTGAATGTGTGCAGAAAACCAATTGTGATAAGTCTAGAGACAATAAAGCTGCAATTGCAAATCAATGCATCTGTTTTCTTTTCAATCCACCTTTTCACCCATTTCACATGTGTCTCCCTCCACACCCCTTGGCCCTATTTCACCTCAAGTTGTGCGTCTCCACACGGTCCCTTAGGTGCAGTGGGTGTTTAAAATTCTGACCACTTGTAACCTCTTTATCACTCGCCATGGCCCTGCCTGCTGCTCCACCGGAGGGGGGCATAAGAAGCCATCCATCTCTGCCTAGCCTTTCTGAATATTTCACAAAAACCTCAAAGCTCTAGTTAACACTCCCCGTCCATTTGACCTGCATGTTCCTACATCACAGCAGGGATCTTTCAGGTAGAAATATTTTAATCCAATGAATAAGCTGGATGTGTCCTTTTTGAAGTCTCTGGGGTTTGTTCTTCTTTGGAAAATCCAGTGGTCTAGCTCTGAAATACGACTGTGCACACATGTAGAGTTAAGGCATTTAAAGGAATGTGTTTTTTGTGGCTCCGGGGCAAAAATGAGCAGTGGACCCAGTAATATTCCCACTGCACATTTTACACCTGTACGGCAACCTTTAAATGCACTGTGTATTAAAGTCTCAAGACATTTGCATGTTTTAATGGCTTTTATATAAGTATGTGCAGACCTATAAAACCCCATGCCATAATTCTTTCTGCCTTTGGGCTCTGGTAAGTAAACAGACGAATGCAATTTATAACCTTTTCCTATCACTACCATCCATGTATAGAGCTTTACATTGGGTCCAAATATTTTATATTCCAGTTATCTGAGACCAGTGTGCGCATTTAACTCATCAAGTCTACACTCAATTATAGGTAATACTTATGCCAAAAAATCTAGTCTAAAATTTTAAAAAAGCATCACTTTTTAGTTAAAACTTAATTAAATTTGACTTAAAATTAGCTATCAGTAATCATGGCTTTGAAGTTACAATGCCCCATTTAAATCAATGGATGCAAGTTAATTAAATGAAACAAAACTCTAGATGCAGATTAGACAATGTTGTTTCCATGTTGAGAGAGCAAACTCACAACAACAACAACTCAACAAATGTAATAGTGATGTAGTACTAGTATTTCCTAGTAATGTCTGGCCTTAAGTTTTGTTTCAACTATTTAGTGTGGCATTATCTTCTTACGCAATAAAAACTAGCTTTGGGCTTAATATAAATGAAATGTTTTGACAATTTTCAGTTAATATTGATTGACGGACAACCCTTGCCTCTAACATTCATTCAGTTTGGCCAGCAGTCTGTTGCACACACACAGGTGTCTGGACAGTAGGAGAAAGCTGCAGTGCCCGATAACAGCCCACAGCAAGAAGAGCATAGTCACACAAAAGCACAGCCAACCCATGGTTCAAGTCAACTCTCCTTCTGAGGTTGGAATGCTAACTAGTTTATTCCAGCAATACAAGTAACTGTTTATGATGGCTAATATAAATAAACTGGTCATTCTAATAATTTCTGACCTCTATACAAGTAATAGCTGATTTGCACTGATTCTAGTTTGTCTTCCAAAGCACCGAATCCAACTATATAAACACATTTAAACCTTTATATTATGAAAACTACAACATAGCAAAAACCTATTGCTAGTCAAGCTGGAATTAAATTAGAAAAATGGTTCTAGTTTGGCCCTGGTTTGAGCCCATATTAGTCCTCATGTAGACTTGTTTTGGTTCTATTCTAGACCAGGTTTACTTCTCAGTTTAGTCTGATGTAAGTCCCCATTGTAATATTTAGTATTGTGTGCAAATAAATTTCAATTCTACCTTTAGATCTTTCTCAATTCACCGTATGGAGCATTACAGTGAAATTATTGAGCATTACTAACTGTAGAATATCTAAGCAAACACATGAGCAAATAATATAAAAATGCAACAGAACAATAAAAAATGATATCATCTTATGTTATTTCTATGATACTCGCGTAAAAGTATGGAGTGATGTGATACTCTTTAACCCTAACTGGATTTGTCACCTGAATCACACTTGCTCCTCAGCTGAGAGGAAAACTCCACACATAAGTATAAATCACACAGTGAGCAGTTCACGGCTGTGTCCATCTTTTCACTACAACATTAATGTGATTCCCAGCAGGCAGATGCAGCCACAGCGCTTCCCTGTCCATCACTGCGCTCTGAGGGCACGTTGTCAGTGGGAGAATATACCACCTGGCTCCTAACTCATCAGAGGCACCCCGCTGGGAAGAAAACTGATGTTTATGGCAGCAGCGTTTCCCAAAGAGCATCTATTCTTCATCAGTGCAAGAACATTGGTCGATGTCAGCAAAGGGAGGGAGCAGAGGCCAGAATCTGTGTGTAGGTGATTCATCTCAGGACTGACCGGTGAGTGCAAGGGAGTGTCCACAGGGTATGACTTGGCTGGGGCTGCTGAGAGGACTGGCTGCTTGCCTCATGATTGCAACAGCGTTAAGTGGTATTACCTTGGTGAAATGCTCTTATAAGTCTACAAAACAGACTATGTGTCGGGAATGCACACTCACTCACTCGCATTATGCCTATCGCCTCCATTAATTTTATCAAAACTCTAAATGTAGTTGTAGAACAGCCCCAAGACTATAAATAATGTGTATATGTATTGGCAATGTATCAGTTACATCACTTCCATTCATTTAATTTGTACAGCAGAACCCTCTAAGCTTTTTCTGTCCAAGAATTCCACAAAATCATATCTCTCTCTCCTCCATCACCTCTTTGTAAGCATCACTTTACTCCATCTCCTCTTATTTTCTGCACAGGCCCGTCACAACAATTACCTGTCTCAATAAGTACTTGCACTTCTTGTGTAATGTATTATTATCTACTTATTTATTTACCACAGCTTTTAGTCACATGAAGTAGTATCACTATTATAGTTTTTTCAAGTTATTTTATGTAGTAATATATTGCAGTTCAAATGTTATTATAGTGAGATTGTTTTCTCCTCCATAGCCTCCATAGAACCAGCTCACTCTGCTCATCACCTCCTTAGTTAGAGCCTTATCTCGCTTACTCTAACACCGTGATGCTGTTCGTTTTATACAGTGTAATACTTGTAGCATTATTGCCACATATACAGATGAAGTCCATTTGATGAGTGTTAAGCTGTTAGACACAATTAAAAAGAGGACACATCTACATTGGTGTCCAGCTGTATGGAGGATTACAGTGTGAAGGTTAACAGATCCAGTAATCATGCACTGAACTCTGCCTGCACTATAACCTCTCTGGGTCAGTGATCACACAACTTCTAGGTTTTTAAATCAGAGTAGGGCAGTTGGAATAGATACCACATGTAGAACATTATCTGAACACTACCTCATCTCCTTTGTGAAACAGTGGCCTACATATGTCCTTTTCATATCATGTGGGCTTAATGATGCTCTTCTTTTCATATCATAAGAAACGTCGAATGTGGCAGCAAAAAGAAAATGAGTCTGTCACCTATCTCTCTCTCGAAGTACAGAGAATATGCATTAGTATAGGTGAGAATTGAATACTGGTACAGTCGTACGACTATATGTCGCCCCCCTCTCTGTAAATGCTGCTGTCAGGGTTGTCATTTTGGTTTTAAAATATTGAATTGACCCGGCTTTACATGATCCTGGTATTTTTACTATACTATGCTATACTGTCCGTAACTCAAGATGTGAATATTAATAAGAGACCAATCAGGTCAAGGACACTTCAATCAATTCAAACTATAACTGCTAGCCTGTATGAGCTTCATTTGACAGGAGTGAATGCTATGGGTGACTTCACACTCGCTTAGTCCACTTCTTTACACAATCTATGGCGATAAGTTGATGTAGCACGTATCGTGGCAGGCCTTGCATTAAGTGATATTTCAGCATGTTTGAGGGGGAATTTTACAGTGATTTCACATTTGTCTGATACTAACAGTAGTACTGATACCTAACCCCAACCAATGCAACTAAAGACACATTTCTTTTGTATTGATGTAATATCGTCTGAATATATTTATTGGGACACTCCAAAAATATCAAGCTACTAACTTTGTATCCCCCACTACTACATGAAAAGAGTGAGCCTCCATACTGCCAGTTAAACTCACATAAGTAATGGCTACACAGAGCATAGATTATCTGCTCTGTGAATTCTTTACTTAGGCTTGGCTCATATTAGAATTTCCTGTGGCTATTAATCTGTTTGCTGCACATCGAATAACCACTTCCTCTATAAATTGAATTAATAAATCATTACACTGATTTAGGTCTTAACCTGTTCCTAAGCTCTTGAGGTCCTGACAGTGTAATTTCAGAGCATTTCCTCTCTGTCATGTCTGCTCCCTTTGACTAATGGTGCCAGCAGCAGGTTGCATGTCTGGAACAACAACCGCGATCTGGACAGGTTCCCAGACTCAATAGTTGGTGGCCTCTGCCTCTGTCGGCTCTAATAAGCAAAGCTAGAACCCCAAAAAAGTGCCCAAAATGGAGCACATAAGACTGCGGTGTTCATGTTATAAGTAGCACTGTAAACACTAGCTCCGTTGTACAGTAAAATGTGATTAGTCCCTTGAGTGAATCCACATTCTATTAGTCCTTGAAAGTTTTATTGGCATTTAGAGCTGCCTAAATATTTCTCTAAGGACCCTATTTATTTTCATTAGGCTGTTCTGCCATGAGGGAAGTGTTTATTCTCTGGTGATGCCCGCATGCATAATACCTTGTCACCTTGGCAGTGGTAATAAAACAGCTAGTGGGCACAGCGCAGGGTGGAGCTAACTCTTGTTGGACTCATTAAAGCCCATTTGTTTGAGGGGGTAAGTATTTAGGGAGTGCTTAGAGAGGACATGTCTGACCTACCGCAGAACAGTCACTGGCAATCACCTGAATCTCATGTTGTCATAGAGACCGTCGTCACAGCTCGTAGGGACAATGGCGAGTAGTATCAAAATGCTGTGGATAAAACAGATACAGTAAAGGTGAGAATAAGATAAAGTTCAATTTAAATTCTTGCAATTAGAAAATTAATTAATTAATTACCATTTTCATATTAAACTGGCTACATTAGACTTAGACAAACAAGTTCTGTGATGCATTAACGTAATGTATTATTTAAGCAGTTTATATTTTAGACTTTTGTCAAATGTTGATGACCGTAGTCTAAAATGTGCAATCTTGACAGACAAATCCCATTTAGTTGCAGTGTTCTCCTTTCAGCTGCGAACACCTTTCCAGAGCTTAACCTAGGATCTTAGTGTGGTGTATTATGGTTAAATGATGAATTAGAAAACAGTGCATTATGATACTGTCATATTTTTCAAGACAAGCTGGCCTTGCCATGCATTAATGGGACGGCTGAACTTCTCAAAAACAAATAACGTGAAGACAAAGAATAATATATTCTGACTCATAAACAATAACATTTTATGAAATATCTGGGGAATAGTGTAGTTATGCATCTCCAGTATACCCTAGTTCTTCTTAGATTGGATTTGAAATGCATTGACCTCAAATATAAAACAGAGCACAAATGCACATGTAAAGTAATGTTGCCAAGCTGTCAATAAAGCTTCTCCAGAGTGAACTTCTACCATGCTGAGGTGGAGACTGATGATCTTTTCTGGGCAGTTGTTTAATGAATAGTCTGCTCCCTCCATCTGCCATCCTACACACTGCTCCTGAGTGCAGCTGACATCTGGCCCAGCTCTCTCGCCTAAAAGTAAAACTGAAGTATGTGAATTAATGTTTTCTTTTCTTTTTTTAAATAAATAAAACTGAGAAAAAACATACTTAACAGATACTATTTCAGTAGGCAGTCAACATGTGTGATAGAGAGACAACTAATGATACAAATAAGGAGGAACTTTGGGTTTTTTTTTAGCTTTTTTTATCTGCCTGTCATCTGTCATCTCTTCTGAGTAACATTAGCAGTGTAACTTTTTATGGGACAGTGTCTGCTATCTCCTTGGAATGCTCCACAGTAAGGCATTAAACCTATCAATTTACATGGAGACAAGCAGGAAATGCCACCGACTCAAGTTTTAGGTCATATCTGTAGATGGATAGATAAAAGCCTAGGGAAACACTGAAATATCTCGTTGAGAAAGCACTGATCCGTTTGACCTCGTGTGCATTTAATTTACCGCAGGCAGCTCTTTCCTTACCGTAGATTACCCACGTGGTCGTGCTTAATCTGAGGGACGCCACATGTTTAGTGGTTGCTGTCAAGGGATCGAGACTCGTGTGACTGTGGCTGTCCCGCCGTGCCAGCTCGGGTCGTTCTGTCTGGAGGAAAAAAAAAAAGAAAAGCAAAACATCTCTTCATTTGGATGTAAGCAAAGGGGAGGCAGAGGCCGCGGTTGTAAATTGGAGCGAGGAAACTCTGCGGGGCCAGGAGGACGATCAATACACTTTTTTTTTCATTTGATACCGCTTGTCCTCACTCAGATGTGATAACGTTAGCTGACACGGGACAATGGAACGGTTTGTATTCGGTGTATTTCTTTTTTGAAACGAGCGCAGACACGTCTCCAAAATCACACCTTGGTGCTCACTGTAGCGCAGCGCAAAGTGGAGGACAACTTCACTCCCAACTTCACTGGAATGATGCGTGGCTTTTATCCTCCTCTGCTCCTGGGTGTCGGGATTTTCTGTGCTGTGTGCAAAGGTAAAATACAGCCTATTCATACGATCTGTTGATAGACTGTGTTATTTTTCTCATTTAGTGTGTTGTGCGCTTGCCAAACTTGTACTTCCCTTTTCTCTTGAGTAAAATGCTTTGACCTTGATGGCAGTTATTGTATTATTGACAGTACTGCAGGCTACAGATGCACTGCTTGGACAGAATCTGGATTTGGCAGTAGGCCACTAAAATAGTCCTTGCCTTTAGTATTAATATTATATCAAGCCTATAATTTATCATGAGACTATTAGTATTTTATGGAGTGAGGTGGTGCTGTATTTTTGGTTGATAGGTAACCTTAATACACATTAGCAATGATACTATTGACTGAATTTTGTTATTATTCCACCTCCAAATGCAAAATAAATAAATTCTAAACAAATACAAAGCTATAAAGAAACATTTCCAGTTAGAAATGAAATGAAGTTGGCATTTTATATACCCATATTTTCATGAGCATAGAGCCTGTGGGATGTTTACTGTTTATCTATTATAATCAGACACTTTAGAAAAACCTATTCATTTCCAGTCTATTGAGGCGATAGGGAAGGTATCAATAATACCTTGTTTCACTGTCTCCACATTAAACATCCGCATTGACTGATAATACTTATTTCATGATTATATTTTGCTTATGTGTATACTAGTAGTGCACTATTTTTGGCCCTCTCCAGCATCTGTTGTCTAGTAGAGCATGTTTCTGTGCGATGGTCAGATAGTAGGATTAACCCCCCCTGAAGTAAAGATAGTCCCTGTGTTTGTGCTCTGAGGAGTCTGACTGTGGTTGATATCATGCAAAACAATGCTCTATAAGTTTGCATGTAGGCTATTGTGTAGATGCCTGGTCAGGTCCAGCTGTGCCCGAGTGTCCTTACCGTATGTCTGGCGATGGTAAGGCTTTGATTTGTGCTATGCCTTGTGGCTTTCCATAATAAACACACCACAACAGGCTTATCTGTTCTTACAGTCGCAGATGTGTTCACTGTTGTGTCAGCCAGTCTGAGGTTCAAACGACACTACATATGCATAAAATGTTTTTACATGTATGGGTCAAGACATTTTGAGAATGCCTCTAAGCATTAAAAACAGATTATGGTTTTTATAGAAACCGTATTTTGAAATGGCTTAAAACACTTTTCACTAAACAGGAACCAATTTATTTTGCCTGCAAATGTGTGGTTGGTCATTACTTAACTAACATTTTGAAATTTGATATCTAAAATTAGGGGGGATCAGAAGCAAAAGCAAAAGAAGTTATAGAAAATGTTTCACTTTTCTTCAAAACAATATAGTTCAGTAATAGCATTTTTGTGCTTAATATGTCCTTGTGTAACTGGCGTGTTGTTTTGAGTTTGGAGTACAGTATAGCTTTAGATACATTCAAAGCCTCAGTAATTCATGAACCAGTTATGACTCCAACATATAATGAACTATATCTTTATAATCTATTCTGGCTTTTGTGTTTTACATGATGTGACTTTCATTTTAACGGAATGAAGTTCAAGCAGAAGATGCAAAACAATTTTTAGCCATGAGAAGCTCTTCCCTTGAGTTTTTTTCCCCCGTAAGAATTGCCTCTGCCTGTCCATCATCATCAAGCACAAATTGAAGTGTTTTATCATTTCTAGAAAGGACCAGTAGAACTGTGGCCTTTGGCAGAACACCAGAGATCTACTCATTAAAATATGCAGTTACAAGTGTTCATACTTACTGATACAAGTGTTTCACACATCTTATAATTCCACAGTCATTGGGGTCAAATATACACTTGAGCAGGTGTTAAGACACTCCATCAGTCACATTAAGTGGCATTAGTTTAATACAACTGCTAAGCCCATTTCTTCTATTACCTACAAATGACATCAATGATTATTGTGCTGCTTTTTGCAGTAGTTTGCTAACCCTAATATAATTAGTTTCCTGTTCCCTTAGAAACTAGGTGTAAGATTAATGTGTCTTACACAGCAAACTCTGCACAAATGTGCTGAGCATAGAGCCACCAATAAATCAGATAACAATACCTGAAAAGGGTCATAATGTTGAACAAAATAAGTATCAAGTACTTCAGAGTACAAAGGATAGTCCCAATAGACTTTTTTTATTCATAAAATAAAAAAAAAATAAAAAAGTTTTGCTAAGAGATTAGCTAGTTTAACACAGTTTATAAAGAATACGGGTTTATCCTTTCTAATCTAAAACTGTGATCGGTCTTGAGTGTTTTGATATAATCACAAGACAAGCTGAATCATAATACAGGCCTAATCATGAATTATCCTGTAATCACTGTAATTCTTCCACAGCATGAAAACAACGTGGCCTTTTAATGACATGCTACTTTATTTTATGATTGCGCTTTGATTTTTACACAATTGCTAATTGTCAATGAAAGTCTGGGAGTCCCTGCTTAGACTGCTGCCCCCACGACCCGGCCCCGGATAAGCGGAAGAAAATGGATGGATGGATGCTAATTGTCAATGAAATATTTGAAAATTAAAGCAGCTAACAGTGTGGTTTATATCAAAATGTACTGCTTAATCAATCATTGTTTTATCTCTTTCAGTGTCGGAAGGCCAGGAGGTAGTGGATGACTCTCCATCTCCAGTTTATTCCTCCATCATATTCCAAGTGGGCCATGTAGACCATGTGTTTGTGCAGCAGAACAGGCCTGAGGCAGCAGCTAACTCCATCCTCAAGTCTCAGACACAGAGCTTCCTCATCACTGGCTCCAGAGCTGGGCCCCTTCAGCCAGCAGTTAATGCTTCCTATGGACCCCTGTCTGTAGATGCTCCCATCACTCCAGACCTGCTCCTCAGTGGATACAAGATCCAGCCAGTCATCTTAACGCGCCAGGTGCGTTCCTCCTCACCTGTGGTGAAAATCCTGTTCCACATGTCTTCACAGGGGGACATCTCTGTGGCAGAAGGCATCAGGAGTGAAGGCAGTGGAGCTAAGAGCAAAGATGGGGCTCATTGTGTGACCGCCTACGCCTTTTGGGAGACCAGAGAAGTCCGTGGGGCATGTTGGGTATCTCCTGGTGGTTTCTGTGTGGCTCAGCTAAAGCCAGAACCAGCGTGGTTCAGCTCTTCCAGCCGCTCGGGCAGCTCCAGTGGAGAGACAGGGAGGAGCGAGGGCGTGCGTGGGCTCCAGGGGAACCAAGCGGAGGTGTACTTCCAAAGCCGCAGTGAGCTGACAGGCCCATGCACCCCTCAGGACAGCCTGCAGAGACTGTGGGTGGGCCGGGCCAGAGCTCCTCAGGGCTCAGGGACACCCATGAGGCGCATAGGGAGTGTCACCCTGCTCCGGACACCACCAGGAAACCCCACCTATCTGCGACTCAGGCTGGGAGGAGCTGTGGTCATCCAGACCTCGTCCAAACCACTGAAGACCACTGATGTAGCCACCTTTTACATTTTCTTGGCCAGCATTTCTACCTTGGAGAACTTTACTCTGAGGTAAGCTATAATCTTCACTTTAAAATTGGTTTTCCCCATAAGAACACTGAAAGTAGAAGGCCACACATCTACAGTTAACTACACACTCTGAAATAATAATATCCATAGCACTTTTTTACCTCTCCTAACTGTTAAATACTTAATACTGAGCTGTAAAGCCATCTTCAGTGTTAAATCTTACACTGGTCTCTGGTGCATGGTGGTTAAATGGTTTGTAATGAAAACCAGGAACAGCCGATCAATTTGAATGAGATCATAGCTAAACCCTAGGAGGAAATCCTTCTTAATCCCATTCAAACTGTATTGTAGGATGCAATTAATTTTCCAAAGATGCATCTTTGTATGCTACATATTCCATTTTACATTGAAAGTTTATTTTCCTTAATGGGAAACTAAAGGCACACAGACAAACAGGCAGGTTCAATAACTAGGGCTTATAGGAGGTAAAATGAAACATTTTGGGCTTTTGTTGTTCAGTTGACAAGTATCAATATTATTTAACATTTTTCATATAAAAGTTCAAGTGCAAGGTTTTACCATGGTAAAGGAGACCCATTATGCAAAATCAACTTTTTAGAGCTTTTAGAGGTTTTCTTTAAAGATTGAATTAGCCCTTTAGTTAAGCACAGCAAGGCTCACAGTGGTCAAATTCAAGGCACAATTTACAAGTTTATGTTCTACGTCAAAGTTTTAGTGCGCTTCACCTTATTAAACCTTGTCACAGCATATCCTTTGCAACATTACACTATCCTCTTCACCCACTAATATAACGACAGTGAAGGCAATAGCCATATCTTTTATTTTGAAGGTGGAACATATTTATCCACCCAGGGCTCTTTGAAATTCTACTAGTAACAATTCCAACTTACAAACACTTAGATGTGGGAGTGCAGCTTATGTCATGCAGTGTTTTTAGAGAGCTGTGGTAGAACAGAAGAGAGAATGTGTCCAAAAGGGGAGCAAGTATTGTATTTATTTCGCAAACAGCATGTGTAATATCTTAAAACAGAACAGATGGTCGAGACAGAATGTAAAAAATATTTATTCTATAGTCAAATGTAGGGCTGCAACAATCGCTATTATTTTTGTACTCGACTATTTACTTCGATTGACTAATTGATGCATTTTTTTAACTTTCCGTAAAATATCCTTAAAAGCATGTTAGGCTGCTCTCAGACTAGCCCAATTGACCTGTGCCCAAGCATGGATAGCCCCTAATGTGCTGTAGTGTGAGTGCAAAAGGGACTTTGGCCTGGTTGGAGGAGGTGGGCCAAAGCACAGCACGGTTGCTCATGTCCACGTACACGCACCATTTATGTTTATGAGCCCTGTCTTGTGCTGAGAGGATAGACGATAAGAGGGGAAAAAAGAATGATCTCTGCTCCAAACTCACGTCGAATCCGCGCTCACTTTTATTAATGCCTGGCTCGCGTCACTCAGACTTATCTAGTTTTCCTACTTTTGAATATAAGAAGTTAAAACTCACTGTGGAGGCATGAATAAGTCAGTGAAGAACCCATGTCCTAGCACTGTATGACATGTCTTGCCTGAGGCTACAAGGTGACAGAGACCCCTTGTGAATGTATGTGGGATTGAGTGCTTATCTATTACTCTTTGTGTCTGTAGCCCACCTCAGGCCCTAAGTGGCTTGTGGCTTTAGTCAGCTTGTCAGGAGGAGGAAATCTTGTCCCTGCAATAATATCTCACTTGTAGCACCAGAGCCTCTCTCTAACCATATCTTATCTGAGTGCTGTGTTTTGTTCTGGTGGAAACACAATAATTATTCATATGTGCCGTGTTGCTGAGTGTGCAGGAGACAAGTGTTTAGGGCTCTCATCAAGCTTTATTTGCCTTGAACCATACGGCACCGGCACGCACTCTGAAGTGGGATCATTGTGATGTACAGTATGTTTGAGCATCTTCATGAAAGATAAGCCCCATGCATTTAAATGGTTACTTAAGGCGCTTGAATAGTGATAGGCCTCGGTATCAAGGCCTGGTAGTAAAATGCTCCATTGCCAACATGACTGGTGTCTTCTAGCGTCTCTTCTAGCTTCATAAATTACCACCACATTATATCCTGTCTATCTCCACTTCTCACTTGGTCCGGGAAGTTATAGAGAGCAGTCTTCCATAAACAAGGAAATAATTGGGAAATGATTCACCGGTTTCCCTATCTCAACATCCAACTAACATTTGAACAAGGTTCTCTGGGTATTTGGCTTCATAAATAATGCATCTATTTAATGGAGCTGCAAAACAAATAACTAACATCCTCCTCGCTCCTTTGGGTGAAGCTGAACTTAATATAAATGCATCCATGCCACATTAAGACACACTTTTTCACTGTTTTTTTAAAGTTCGGCTCAATGTCGTCTGAAACTCAGGAGGAAATATGATATTTCAAAAGATTAAAAGGCTTGTTTTTTATGCTCTTTACTTGGCTTAATGTGTTTGTTTGAAACGCCAGACAAATTTCAAACTAATCCAACGTTCTAGTGAAATACCGCAAACATACAAAGCTGACGGTAATCTGGAGCAGGATGCAAGTAAATCTAAAGACACAGACATATACATTTATTAATCCATTGGTGGTTAAGGCTATAGCCTTGTCTGGAAATCCCAGTACTCTTCCTAGATGTCAGGTTTACCATCATGAGGGCATGCATACACCAACACAAACAGACATAACCCTAGCAACTCAAATTATTCCAACTAAACTGTCCAGATGCCGGGCAGAAAGAGACACTCGACCCTATGGCACACTGATGTTTGGTACAAGCGTTCCACCTGAGATGTCCTTGATTGCAGTTCACTGTATCTTCCTCTGCTTTAGCTGCTTTATTCAGGTCAATGGACCCAGCCCATATATTTTTGACCTACTACCCAGTGCCTCTGTTGCATTGGACCAGATGAGGAGGCAAGCGGCTAGGATCCAGCCATTAGGTCCAAGTGGAGACTGGCTGGGAGACACTTGGCAGTGATTGAGATGTTGGGCAGGAGAAATCCCTGTTCTACTTCACTCACTGGGTCAAGATTGAGTCCATTTCAGAAGGGTTAGGACAGATAATCTGCGCTTCTGATTGAAAATCAAACACTAGTTTCACCCACTGTGCAAGAGATCTGAGATAAAGGCTTGGATTATATGGATGCATCTGCCCATCTAATAAACAAGACCGTCCGAACATTTGTAGTAATTCTCACATACTCAAATTTCAAATAGTTCATGTATTATTCTATTACCTAATAAATGTGTGATGTGTAACATCAGTGTGTTTCGTTGAAATACAGAAGTATGTACAATAGAGAAGCCTATGTCCAAGCATAAGACTCCAGCCAGTTCACAACTATAACGTTAGCATTTCCTTCCATTAAAGAATGTTCTTTAAAAAAGAAAGAAAGTCTAAGTGACAGCAAAAGAAAAGGCCTAATTAGAAATGCCATTGGAGTAAATCACCATAATTGTTAATTGTAGAAAAGCCTTGTCAGCTCAGCCTAAACTTTAGCCTGATTAGTTAATGTAATTAAAGGCGAGCTGACTTTTGGACCCTGGATGTCTTTAAACACAGATGTGGGATGGTTTGGGAGGGTGTGCTGTGAAGTGGCTCTATACAGGTCGATATTCACTCTGTCTTCTACCTCACGAGCACTGCCTCTGAGTGACAAAGACAAAGAGCTGGGACAGGACTGGCTCAAATGAGGTTTCTCTGCGGGAGTCTGGGTCTGTCTGTAGATCTGGAGTCACTCATCCAGGAAGGACTAGGGACTGAAATACTGCCTCACTAAGGAAGCATTTACATTATACTCATAAGTTGATTACTCTTTGAGATAAAAAATATTCAACAAATCTGCCAAGTATGTCATGCCAAAGTTCCATTTGAATGTAATGTAATTCAGCATTTAGTTTTAATTACTTGAACTTCTGGACTTGTAAGCTCAACCTCTTCAGTCTTGTCGTTTACAAAGACAGAAGACTTGAGGTGAATTATTGCTCTTTTATGTATTTATCTTAAACTGCGTGGAGAATTTAAAGAATTTCAAACATCATCTAAGTGAGTATCAGAGATTGCAGTTTGCTTCATAACAAGTTGTTTGGTTTGTGAAAATGAAAACATTTCGTCTAAATATTTATAATCTATCAAAGTGACAATAAGTACGATACACAATGTGTGTGCGTCTTTAACATCAAAAGAAAATCATGGTTTGTAAATCATGTGTTCAAAGGTACATTTTATATATATATATATATATATATATATATATATATGGCGGGGGGATAAGTTTCTGTAATGTCATACATGTGTAACATTCCAGGGAGATAAGCAAGTTACATTGTGCAGTAGTTTTCCACTTAAATACTGTCCATTGAACAACATAAGATATACATCTCAATTTATTAAGTAGTCCATCAATAATTTAGCACATAAACCAGACATGTAAAGTGACAATGACATAAAACATTACCCTCAAATACAGTGCAGCCAGCTTAGTAATTGTGCCTCTGTTGATTCTTTTGCTATCACATCTCACAACATATTTGATATAAGGGCCAATCATTATCTTACTTATTGGATATTTAACCAAATATTAACTTGGTTTCTATCTAGAATAAATAAATGATTGGAATCTCATTGACTCAGACCGCCAGCTGTGACCTTGACCCTCACTGTATATTGATCAGCTTGTTACTGTGCTGCTGTTGAGTGTTTTCCTGTCCATTCATTTACACGTTCTGCACAAGTCAATACTGTCTGTATTCATAGTTGTTTTTTTTTCTTTTACTCTTGGCTATTAAAATGCTGCTCTGTGACTGGAGACATGCACCGAGCTGCTGGAGCGAATCCAAGACAGATTGTTTTATTGTTTACAAGTCGTCTAGTTCGACAAACCTGTTTGAGTATGTATTATTTTCTATGCATTCAGCCACGGTGAATGTTATACTTGAGTGGAGCCCTGTAATGCAAAACACACATAGAAGATACAATATGGTCACGCATGTGGCTTGAATATTGGCTATAAAATGTATACCTTGGACTGCACTGTATGGCTAACATAACAATACAATAAGTATTTGTTAGTGCATTGACCCATGCTTTTTGTAACAGATATCTCTATCTCACCCAAGTCTCTCAAAGAACAAATTCTTGTAACCTGTCTGACATTTTGTGGCATATCCTCACTTGTTTTGAAGCATGACCTTATTCCAGTGGGAGTGTACCACCCCTGTTGAATTTTTAAACTATTCCCGGCATAAATAGGACAGAAATCTGCAGGAGTTCACAGTGATGAGAGTCAGGTAAAATCACTCACACTGCAGCCTAAAAGAAGGCTTGTCCTCTTTTGAATCTTTACCAGAAAAAAGTGATAGCTCCTCATTCATTTATTAATGGTTTGGAAAGATTGTCTAGGCCTGTGGGGTTTTAAAGGCATTTTTTAAATTTAGTTAACTAGTTGATATAGCTTTATATTTAATATATATTATATAAAATTGTCTTGACCTTACCCACCTATTGTACATGGGAGAGGGGGTGGGGGAATTCTGGGTTTGAAAACCCAGAATCTTCTTGCTGAGAGGTGAGAGTTCTAGCCACTTAACCACTCTGCCTGGTTTTAAACTGTTACAGGATGAAATAGGTATGGTTGCGTAAAATGGGGTGACTGTCCTAACGCAGCCAATTCACCTCATCTCAAAACATAATATATCACTCTTGCTTCTAGGTTTTCAATCACTAAAATATTTCAATGCTGGGAGTACTTTCACAAGAAAAGTCTGACACCTTTACCTTGGCTGCTGAAAACAATTTTGATGTATTCTTAACTAGATAAGATGGCATTTTCCAAGGACAGAAGTTTGCCAGTTATTTATTTATTTTTCTTAAGTTATTCTTCTTGCGAATCTTAAGTTACAGTTTTCCTTTATTGCATTATACGGATTGATAACATTAGGTAAACAGTCCAGATTGTGAAGTAGGACCATTGCCGTCACACTATAGTCCTCCTCTCACAGTGTATATTCTATTTGACCTGACTTGAAACTTTGCTTTAACCACACACTTTGAATTTGGAATGCTCTTGTGTCATGTCAAAACTCAACAGAGGCTTGCTGGTTGGAAAATCAAAGCTTCTCTGTTCATGGGACCTCACAGGCCGTCTAGTTCATCTGCATTATTCATAAAAAGCATGCTCCCTGTCCTCTCTTATCCTCTGTGTGTGATTCTGAGTGCGTGAATGAACCCACTGATTAACTGATTCTCCCCAGGGCTGGGGGAAATTTAACATGCCTGCTAATTCTCTCTGTCTGCAACCTGCGGCAGCATTAGCAAACTTGAAATGTATGAAGTGCATATGTACAGTCTGATAGGGTGTGCCAGGGAGGACAAGAGGAATCACAGAGACATGGAAATATTGTTTAAGTTGGTAGTGTTGTAAAGATGGCTAATAGGGATGGATGAGGCAAGATCTCGTGCCATAAGATCACGTTTGATTGTGCACACAGCAAAATGATCTTGTGACATTTAAAACAGGTCAAACATGGGGTGAGGTCTTGTTCATGGACCCAATCTCAGGTCTCTTCTAATATTGTGGGAATTGTGTCTCTTTCTAACCTTAAGACGCTGATATCAAATACTTCTGGGAAATAGGATTGTCACAAATATTTATATTATTGCATATCAGCATTTTTTTTTTTTTTTTAATTATAAAATATATCTTAATGGTGCTAGCCATATGCATCAACAACAACAATCTGATCTATTGTTTTCCCATATCTGATGTTAGCAGTTCTTGACATTAGCATTATGTGTCAGCCACACAGCATCTTTATCTGAAGCTGGTTCACAAGTCAATGCTGTAGAGATTAGATGTGTTTCAAGGAGAAGCTGAACTACTGATTAAAGACCATGGATGAAGCAAATACTGTTACGTGAATGAAGTTAAAATAATTATAATAATAACTTTGTAGTTTAATAAGCTTACACAACACATTTGTCACATTCTTAAACATGCACCCTTATTTAAAGAAGAAAATGGGTTCATGCTGTTTCCCCAGCATGTCTATAAAATATTATAGTTTATTTTACAATGTTATAATCATAACAAAATTACACAAATCCGGACAAATACAATCTCAGGGACAGCTAAAACTGTGCTATTTTTACACATTATAAAGTAAGGCTTTTGTACACTTGTGCCCTCATTTTATTCCCTTTCAGTACATCTTTATTTTAACTCTGATATTATTGTATACATGGCCTTATGTGTTGTACCACATTATTAACATATTACATTATTTACATGGATATTCATGAGACACACAATGTAATTATAGCAATTATAGCAATGGGCTAATTTCCATCCATTGTCCCGCATAAGCTTTCTAAACCAGTTTACATAGACACTGGATGCTAGGCGGGTGAAGAATCTTGCCAAAGGACACACTGATAGTATGCACTACCACCACTGCTGTGTGGTATTCCCTGTAGTCTCCCATCCTGGCACTCCCCAGGCCCAACCTTGCTCAGCTTTTGAGGTCAGACAAGATCAGGCATTCACAAGTTGGTATGCCCATATTCTGAATCTACTACTTCTGCAGTTTGTGCAGTGTAGAATGCATTGCACCGTCTAGTAGAAGTTCACTATTTGTAGCTACACCTACAAGCTGATCATTTGATCCTATTGCTTAAACTCAATATTAACTGCTGCATATACCAATCCGATCTCCACATGTACATGCCTATATTCACCACAATATATACTTGCAATAGTCTTAAAAATGTTACCCCCAAAAAACTTGTATGACTCCCACATACTCTCCATACCGTCCTTTCCCTGCTCCTCCTGTTGCTCCTGCCTAACCCTGTGCGTGCCTCTTTACTGCAGGGCGACAGTGAAGAGCGGCCTGTCCTTCAACGCTGCTCGCCCCAGTGACTCTGCTCTGTGGGACATCGTGGTAGAACCGGGCCTCGGCGCCACTCCCTACACCGTCTCCGTCTTCTGCCAGAGGAAAGTGGCTGTGACTGCAAAGAGGTCAGTGCTGATGTGTACGTGAGCAAACAGCCAAATGCCCACGTACTGCAGCGGCGGGGGGCTCCTGCTCTACACATGAGGGCTTTTATTGCCTGCTATTGCCTCAGAGAGATCAGTCAGTTTTACTGCCATCATAAGAGGGAGTTATGATCAGTTGACAGCACATGTTATTTAAGAAGTTGAGGCTCAAAAAGTTTTGCTTGATGATATTAAAGTTGTCACGATACAAACAAATTCTCTTAATATAAAGTTTGATACCACAGTGATAATTAAAAAGCACTCTTTTTAGTTAATACAATTTTTAGTTTTTTTAATAGTACTTTCTGTTTGTTACCATGTGGTCTCATACTAGTTCAGATAAAACTCAAGATCAGCCTAAAACTAGTTTAAAAATGTCCTGTTTATATGATTTTTCTTTTTTCTTTTTTTTTGTATCAATACCTGCTCAAATAGTATTTAGTTCTTCAGCCACCATGGCACTGAACTGTCCCGCTTATGAAATCAACATTTAATGCCAGTATTATTTTGTTTTTGATCAATATAAGGAATTGCCCACCCTTACAGTTTATAATGTCTTTGTGAAGGAAATTAAGTGTAGTATGGAAAAAAAAAACTACACCAGTTAAGTTCTGAGCATAAAACAGCATGATTTGATGCAGTTAGCACTGGCACAGTCTCATGCTTTGTTCAATTTAAGGTGAATGAAAGAAACTAGATGGTCGGTATAGGGTTGTCTCTGTCAGACAGAATATTCACCAGAGACTCAGGTTTAGGGGAAAGAAGCTGAATTATAGTTAATGCCCAAAATCTGGAGTGTCATTTTCCCAGTCTTGATTTATTTGGTATTTCTAACACAATTCCATTTTGTTTGAAGTCATTGTTAGACTTACCTTGAAATGATAGAGTGGCTTTGACAGGTTATCAGTCCTCCTGAATAAACAATGATCTTCACCCAGGGCTTGATGCAATGTTTTGAAAATCCTTTTGCTGGCCCAATTATTCAGCAGCAAAGACGTTTTATCACAGTGTAAAGTTAAAGGTTTGGAAATTACAAAAGGCAGTTTAATGTGTCTGTGATTATAGCAGTGTGCCTTCAGGTCAATTGCACTTAACAATGCTGCATTTATTTACTGGAGTAAATCTGAGCAAATCTCTTCATATTTTATTCAAAGAAAATCTGATGCCATAGTTATGCTTGTAAAATTGTATAGGATTATTTAGATGAATGTTTGAACCTCATAATCAAACCACTTAAATAGTTTACTTTTCATATCCATATATAATATAATATCAATAAATATTAATTAGGATAAGTATCATGGTCTGATAATCTCTTCAAATGTTCAGAGCAGATCTTTGCTAGAGTAAATCTCCCCAAAAGCACAGACTATTTAAGAAAATGTATTTCTGTCAACTGGACAAACATTTTTTTAATAATGAATACGGTTTGCCACTAATCCATTCAATTCACTCTTAAAAAAAATATTGGCTAATTGACAGAATTCAATTTTCTTTTGCAATGGAACCTACCTGGACGACTGATTATACACACATCTTCAACAATAACTGTAATTGCTTAAGCAACCTTGGAAATTGTATTAATATTGTTAACCAGGCTCAATTCCAACTTTGCTCTTTACCTGAACTGAGCTAATTCAACCGAACTCAAACTTCTACTTTCAACTTCTACATTTTTAATACTACACTGTTGACAGTTTCAGGTACTGTGAAAGAAATAAAACCTTTCAATAATATATTTTTCAAGCATGATGGCTGAATGGGACCTGATAGTCCTTTTTGTCTTTACAAGTCCAGATTTTTAAACAGAAGCATACAAATGATCAGCGCTTCTTTCACCAGGAAAATGATATCACTGAATCAAATATATGATACCTCTTCACTAATATCACTAATCACTTTGACTTATGTCTTTGTTATTCATTCACTCCCCATACTTTCCAATCTGGGCCATCACTCCCTGACCACCACCAACTGCACTCACACGCCACATTCATATAGAGGCAAGTTGGGTTTGGCAAGTGTCTTGTCTAAGGACACAACCACAGAAAGAAATGAACTATACAGGCTTAACTGGCAACAGAGATAATGAAATGAAGAGGGAATTTAAAAATCACATCACGTCATTTTTTTATCTGTATACAAAATAGGGCAGGGTAATTATTCAAATTTTAATCAAAAAGAATTAAGATTGAGATTCAGTCATGCCTAATCGTCAGTGATCAGCTTGGGTCTTTTTAATCGAGATTTCCACAGCTAAACCTGTCAGTGGTGGTTTAGATCAGAGTTCAGACATTGGAGTGTGGCTGGGCAATATGGTTAGAAAAATGTAATTGTGATCTCATTGACGAGAAGTTATTTTGGTAAAGCTGTCGTATTGTGATTATCTAATTTATTTGAGTGTAGCTGTGTGCTCCAACCCACTCCTCCTGTTGGTCGCCCTCAGCAATGTAGTGAGTGATTGACAGGTGAATTAACCAATTATAATGAGTTAAACTTTCAGAAGAAGCAGATGACTTAAATAATTTCTTCAAGGCAATTTAATGATACTAACTTTTGCATGAAACGTGATAAAATCGTAATATGTCTCCAGAAAATCATGGTATACATATACTTTGGAGGATGAAATTCCACTTATTTTTTGTGTTAAATGGCACAGATTAGAGTTTATATCATCTTTATTCATGGAATCAATACTGAATAAGAAAAAATAAAATCCAAATCAGTCAACATGAGAAAAAAGTGATCCCCTTTTTCACCTCAGTATCCAGCCCTAACAACATTAAGACCATTTATTTTACATTTATATAACTTCCCATATCTCTGTCTGATTGCAGTTTTGTTTGCAGCTACTGTCAAAGGCACCTCTGCCCAGCAACCCCTGTATATCCGCACAGACACAGCAGCCAGCGGTGGTCCGACCCACTTATTCATAATCATCTGTAATCACTGCTACGTTATCCAGGCTTAAGCGCTCGCACGTCCAGGAAGGGAGATTAGGAGGCACAGATAGTCCAAGTCTTGTCTCGTGCACTGAGCCTCATAACATAGCACACTGGCAGAAAGATACAAGGTTCAACCCGTCTGCTTTGAAGTGATGGTATATTCACACTTTAAAGATACAGGGATTTCCAGGAAAAAAAAATGACATTAACTGTGTCTGTGGACATCTCCTGCATTGCATTTAACCACAATCAAATCAAAATCGTATAGCAATTTGAATTGTTCCCACATTTAGCCAAATACAATTCTTCTGCGAAACCTTTCCTTTTTTAAAATATTTGGCGATGTTTTGGGTTTTTTTTTATGCGATTATACTGCCTTGTTTGAATTTAAAAAAGAAAAACAAATACTCTTTTGAGGCAATGGCAGTGTATTCTCATAAGGGAGCTGCAGGGGCAACTATGCTTTGCTTTAATGTAATATAGAAACATGTCAATTCCATGTACAAAACTCTTAAGAAATACTACTCATGCAGTACCAAAATGTTCTGAAATGACTCTTGTTTGATCCAATTTAAATGTCTGGCGCTGTCAATGGGCTCATGAGTCCACATGAAAACTCCAATCAGTGTTTTTCTTGTAGAGTTCTAATGATTCGCACACCGCACCTGTAAAGTCATGGTACCTCACTAATGCCTGTCATTATCCAAATGGTTGATCCAATAAATAAATCTGAGGCAGTGTTTTCGTTGCTTTTTACTCATGAAAAACATGCAATTTCTCTTTTAAAGCCCTTTCATTTGTGACCTAGAACCTCATATCAAGGTTCATTACGCCTTTTCACCACGGTACACACCATTCCGGCTATTTATCGTTGAATTCCTTTTAGTAAATAGCCCGGATGTGTCGGCTTTCATACCGTATAGGTTTATGTTTGTCCTTGCTACCACGTTTCTCCATCGGCGGCTCTTTTTCTAAAGCATATTATTTTAGTCATGCACAGTTTGTTTGCTCTATATGCAAACTTTTTTTATTTCAAAGTGCCATGGCTCCATTCTCATTCTGCTCCTTTCTCTCTTTGATCTGTTCAACTGGCAGATCTTCCTCCTCTCCCTCCCCACCATCAAATAGCATCACATGGCATTTCTTTGACAATCCTTTGACCAGAATACTTGGGCCTAGTCTCTCTGCCAGCACACTTAATCTTACTTTTACATTCTCACCTTTCTCTCTCATCCGCCGCTGGAAATGAGTCCTCTTGTGGGTTTCCTCACTCGCAGTTTGACGGCTACCCAGCGGTTCACAGAATTAATTTATATTTTTCTATTTTCATGGCCCTGCATCTATTTTCCCACTGTTTACATGGTTTTCATAATAAATGCATGAGAGCACACGCCTCACCTCAACTTTTTTGCTCATTCTTTGCTGCTTGCTTTATTTTATTTTTGGTATATGTCCACAAACTTTAAAAGGTGTGTAAGGAAATAGCTGGACTGAAGATAGATGTGAGAATTTCTGTTATAGAAAATGAGACAACAGAGTCCAGAATATAACAAACACCAAACTAATAAACCTTTTCTCAAATCTCTACGTTGCTGTTTGTCCATTTTCAAGTGCCATTTTCAAAACACCACTTCACACTTGCCACCAATTATTGTAACGAGGTGTCTCTGGCAAATGATTAATCTGTAAATGCATTAGTAGTAGCATCGTATTCTTTTTACAATTTATATCTTACAGTGCATTTATTGGAAGTCAAGATGCTTAAATATTGATACTCAAAGGAGACAGATTATTTTCTAACAAATGTAGATCATTCTTTAACATTTTGTTCATTGTAAATCAGAAATTTGATGTAAAATGGCTTAAAGTTAAAATGGCTTGTATTATGCAAAATCAACTTTTTTTGAGATTTCTATCATGTTATAACATCATTTCCTCTTCAGAACCGAGATCTCTCCCGGGCCCCATTTGAACCCCCCCTCACCTACGCTTCCACACAATAATTCGCCATAAATGTATAAAAGCATGATACAAAACAGTACACTTCAATTTCACAAACCTCATGAAATGTACGGTAGTTTAATAGGGGAATGCATACCGATTGTAATATTATAGCACTCTGAAGGTGGAGTGACTTAGCACAGAGAGCAAAGGGAAGGGAATCGTTGTTTCTGGCAAATGTAGCATTTTCAAAACAATAAAAGCTAACATGGAGATCTAAATATGTCATGTGTTAGCAGTTAATACTCAATAGAAGTAAAATACCCCCTCTTTAATAACAGAAATGAGACCACTGACTTCTGTTAAAAAAATAAAAATAAAATGTACAATTGATGAGCCCTGCCTTTTCATAGTTCCTCCATACCAAACACTGGCTCGTCATTTAGTTTTTTGTTTTTGTTTTTTATTATTATTATTATAAGTATATTATAAAAGTATATAAGTGTATACAAAATACAGTATATGTCATTTTTATCTTTTGTACTCACACAGGGGTCTTCTGGAGGTCTTGCAGCTGGACTTTGTGCCCAGTGATATTGCAGAACACATTGAGAGTCAGATGATCTCGTGGCGTTTGGAGATTCCAGGAAATGTGAAAGATGTGGGCCTGATCCGAATGTACACGGCACAAAGAGACTATGTGGGCCTTGCTCCGCTGGTCATGGTAAGAAAACCACACACAAAAACACTTTTCACGTTTAGCTATTATGAACATGACAAGAAAGTTTTTACAAAATGGCTCCACGGTTGAAAGGCCAAGTGATGGAGTGGTTACAATAGCAGTAATAACTTTGCCATTTTACTCTTTGGCCAGATTTGTCTAAAAGCTTTTGTGTAAAGACTTTTGAAATTTTTTGTATTGTTGTTGAAATGTTTTTCTGTGATTAGGAACATTTAATATTTAATAATATAATCTAAACTGCTAATACCACTAGTTCTGGGCAATGGCAGGAACAATGGCAATAATAATAATAATAAATAAAAAAAAATCATCAGACTAAATTCCTGCATATGGGGGAAGAGCTCTAGGTGCCCTTACTTACATAGGGTTTGACAAGCACCAAAGGGTGTCTGTTGTATTTTGGCTTGCTCCCTCTTCTTCAACCATAAACTGTATATACTTCAAGCTCTGGATGCAAGTGACTCCTAATAAAAAATCTGAGCTCCTCTCTCTGTAACTGCTGCTGTCAGGCTCGTCATTCTGGAATGTCACTACACCACTAGATAAATCAACTGTGCCCCAGTATAGGACAACCCAGCCCCTGCACTGCACAGGATAAGTGCATATAACAACATGAGGAGCACCCTGCTCCAGTGTATAACTCCCGATATAAGCTATACTGCACATAGGTGGGTTTGGTCCAAACGCTCATCCAATTTAATGTGGCAAGTCAGCACAATAAGCATCTCCTAAAGATTTTGAGCCCTGTTCAATTAAATACACTAGGGCTGTAGACGCTTGACTTTTGTACTAGCACTACTACGCCTCATGCATACTATGCATGAGCTATGTACTGACTCTGAGCGGAGAGGAGCTGGGGACAGCAGCGAGGTGACTAGTGAGACTCTTTCATAGGCTGAAATCAAAGGCTGTGGGCTTAGTGCCCATTTTCTACAAAGCCCCTTTTAGTCACTTTTTTATTTTTTGAAAATCCATCTCATATTCGCATTGTCACAGGCATAAACAATTAAGATAGAAAAACCTATGTATTGGTGAGTCGGGGGTCGACCTGTAACCTGCAGGATCTGCGGCCAACCAGCGGGTGCAGGCAGCTAACCAAGCAAGTGCGGGTGGGTGGGGTCTAAACGCTAACTTGATGTTACATAATAGTCCACATAATAAGGCTCACCTAAAGCCTGTTCTGGAGCCTTGATAAACAAATGAAAGCATAAGACTTCAGTATTCACATATAATATCTGCACAAAGAGGACAACTTTATTTGTTATGCAACTGACGCCAAATGAAAACAGTGAGAGAAGAGAAAAAAGTGCATGGTGTCCTGTGTGCATGGAGCAGACAAGCTATCAACAACAGTTTTGTATCTTCACATTGTAACTACACAAACAATGCTCCAGCGGGAATGAGGCACGTCACGTATCACACATTTAAAGCTCTTCACCTGGACAGAGTCGTCCGGAGCATGCAAATGCTGTGTCAGGTAGGCTCCTTGTTCCTGCATGATCAGGCTGCTTTAGTCCCAAACTCTCTAAAAGCTGCACTATATCCTGTGAGTGTGCAATTTCAAACAGGTCCTAAATAGTTCATCTGAGTGTAAAATCGAAAAAACAAAGCATGATTTTAAAACATTATCCTTACAAAACCCTCACAAGGTGCGCTCCTGCAGGTATGACGGCAGCTGCAGTGGCACGCAAAACATCGTGTGTGGATTTAGGGGCAGGCCAGGTCCCATTATTTGAACCTATTTCTTCCGGCCAGGTGGGTCTGGTTGGATTTTAACTCTGGTCTGGAAGGGCAGGTCAGAAAAGCTGACTGGCACATCACTACTGTGTATGGATTCATGGTATGAACGCTCTAAGTACAGCAATGAAGTGTGACACATTTCTCGCTATACTTTACATGGATTAAATGCAACATAAAAAAATGAGGCTAGTTGTTGGCCTTTAGTGTTGTACTGTCTGAACTCAGCTCACAGACAGGGCTACCAGTTTGAAATAACAAATTTGCTCAGTTTGCCTTTAGTTGTACATTATTAATAATGATAAATGATAATCATCTATGTGAAGACACTGATCACATTAATGATTTCTCACAATTATCAACAATGAGCAAGGAGGGAAACAAATATCAGTATTCAGCACTTTAACTTTACTAATCTTAGTAATTGTTAAATTTCAAGATGACACTTACATCACTACATCTCATAGGAAAAGTGTCCCATTTTCACTATCCATTGACAAACCTTTTTAACAAAGCATAAATAATATACATTGCACCATGTTTCATAAAGTTATCAATTATGTAATGTTAAAGAAAAATCAACGTACATATTTTTAAATAAATCTCGGCTGCTTTGTGTGACCTTTTCACCAGAAAAAAGACTTGCTTACCCAAAGCTGCCCTTAGCTCAGGGCTTTTTCTGCCTGTAGTGTGCGTAGCCGTGGGTAGTTGCCGTGGAGCTTTGTGAGACGTAGTGAAGTGTCCACATTGTGCCGCTTTGCCATCACCACAGTTGCCCCGCAGATGATACACGCGCAGGTTTCTTTTACAGTCTTAAATCGTTGTGAAAGTGATCTCTTTTTTTCTGCCGTGTTTTGGAGTAAGAAACTGCATTCAGCGCGCATCTCCGCAGAGCTCGCGAGCGGAGCACAGGTTTTGTCACACGCACAATACTGACCTTTGAACTGACTAGGTTCAGCTTAACTTATCTAAACTTCATGTATAATGAACATATGTTTAAGATATTGTCATTTTTAAATCTATATAAATGCAAGGGTGATGAAAAAATTATTATTATTTATTATCATTATTATTATTTTAGATTCAGTTCATTGAACCGGCCTACGGGTGACTCATGTAGGCCTTGGGGGCGACATGGCGTCCACGGGCACAGTGTTGTTGACCTCTGGTCTAGTGACATCCCTGATTCTGACATTAAAAGTGAGTTAGTATTAACTTGCGCTCCATGATTCTGATGTTTTTTTATTTCCCTATTTTGTCCCTAATTTAAGATATGAACATTAATAATAGACCAATCCAGTGCCTGCTTTCAAGTAGGTTGATCTCATGTTCTTACAAGCGTTAGAAACAGGTTGACCCCTCACCACACACTTTATACACTTTTCTTACAGGTTTGCTTAGCAAAATTCTCATTCATAATGGCCAAAAAAATTCATATTATTAATCTCTCAATCTCAGTTTTATATTTTTTTAAGAATGCAGTTTATGAACAAGGATTCCAAACCACATGCTTTTATTGCCATAGGAAATACCTGTTGATTAGCAGATACCAATCCAATAATTGCAATCAGTGATTAGATCTCGATTTGAATACATTTTGAATAAATCCCCCGCCCTACCTCAGAATAACAGTTACTTTCTCATCTGATCTTACTATATTCTAAAAAGCAGAAAAATGTGTGTTTTATACGGCCCCATAAAGTTAGGTGTATATACATGACAGGTCAGAGCCGTGCCATAAGGTGTGTCTGCGGGCAGTAAATATAGTCCACCAAGGCCACGGGCTTCCCGTACCTCACTCAGTCTTAATGAAATTGGCATCAGCTGCAGATGTGAGCGACAAGTTTATGCGCCACACTTAATGATTCTCTCCTGAGATAAACAAGGTGACTCCATTATCATCTCATATAGCCGCTTCAGCAGGAATTAAACAGTTTGCTTAATGTGCACTCACACATAGGCAGGTAATCCTAATTCTATAAGCATAAAGGACTGCAATTAACAATAAGAGGTCTTCAGATTAGCAGATCAGGTAGTTGGTGTTTTTGCAGTTAATTGTTGCTGTAAACTAGATGTTGCATAAAGATAGTGGAATAAATGTGTACTATATTTTTTAAAGCTTTGTGTTTGCATTTCCTTGTCCTTAAAATTCCAAAAGATATACTACTTATAAAACTGTGAGAGGCAAGAATGGACATTTTAGACGGCATGTTGAACCCTCTGCAATACTCTGTGAAGATGATCAAAGCTAAATTGGAATCTGGGATGAGATTTAGTGAGTTATTTTATGCTTTATTAGTCCTCATAATCCAAGCGCCTAGAGGAGCAAACATCGCACTCCTGGGACATTACACTTGTCTGTGTTTGGTTACACTGGTTGAGTTCTGATTTAAAGGCGCTGGCCCGTTTACCTTCCTCCAGTCAAATTGCTGCAAAGTTGTTGCTTATTCCAGGCAGAAACACACACCTGCACTGAATCCACCAAAATACGCTGTACTAAAACCTGCAGTAATGCAAAGTGCTTTCGATTGGTTTGATAAATGATGGCTACAAAGTGGAGCAACATGTTGTTTACTCAGCTGTGGCCTTTTGGCAAGATGCTGGACTGTGCTTTTCTGACCTCCTGGCTGTGGTCTTTCTACATTTAACAATGGTCAAAAATAATATACAGAGGGTAAATACAATATTTCCCATATGTGTCGTGGTATCAGACTACTAAGAAGGGAAAAACTTCAGCTAAACTTGATCCATGATGTCGGATTAGATCACACCATTAAATGTTAAGATTTCTCACTGCAGGACACTAGCAGAGCAGCCAAGAGCAGATATTGCTTTCTGATTGCGCTGGTCTGATCCAGTGGCTTATGTTTCGGTCAGTGTCACAGGCAGAACTAGAGCATGTCCTTTTGGAATTGCGGTCAGCAGCTGTCAGAACGACAGAGTTCAAAATGTAATGCAGCCAGGGAACATCTGCACATGTTGAGTGGACAGAAGCTTTAGTCCACAAGCAACAGGCAAAAGAAGCACCCACTACCCCAAGCTTCTTACAAACTACTTGGCATCACCTATGTTAGATTAAAGATGCTATCAGCGGTCTTATAAAGTGGGTGGAGCTGGAAAACAGCACTAGAACTCAAGTTAAATAAAGCTACATCAGGCTTGGCGACAGGAGTGGGCTCTTAGCAACTAAGCACCACATAAGATGTTAAGTATAAAGTGCAAAATGAATGTAATAATGTTTGGGCACTGCATAAAAGTGCTGACCCATATCTATAATGGGATGGAGCCGCACGTGTGTGTCTGTGCATGTGAGATGTACACACCTGCACCACATCGTCAGCCATGTTATTTTTTGCCCTAGCACATTTGGATAAATAATTTTGTGTGCAGACAACACATTGCTTTATCTGTGGATTGTGTTGACAATTAATGATTATTCTTTTATTAAATTAAATGTTTATAATTATGCTGCATGGTCACATCAGTGTTGCTTGTTATACAAGTGCACAATTCATTCAAAATTTAACACCATCAACTTTGCACTTTACATAGTAAATGCTAAAAGAGAATATCAAAACAGTCAATTACCATTAAATATGGTGGTTTCTGTCAAATACTTGTTCAGATGATGGGACTGTGATAAACTAATCCTGTTCTGAGTTTTCTAATTACACAGTGTAAAGATTACCAACGTTTCACAAATGCGGTAGCAATGAAACATGATGATTTGGTGCTTTTAAAAGTCATCAGTTCCAAAGATGAAATGTCTGGCTTGTTCCTTCTGCTTTCAGGCACTCTAAGTAGCTAGTATTGTATCTGCCCTGTACAAGTTTAAGTATGCTGCATAATTATCCTCTTTGTGATGTGATCAATGTAGCCATCACATGCATATTTGAATATCCTTTTTACATGATTCTCATTTTTATTCCAGTCAAAGATGTACCAAGGTTACAGTTAAAGCCTTATGCAATAGTGATGCAGACAAAAAGCCAAGAGCCTGTTTGTCTGTCTTCTACTCCATGTCAAGGTCTTTTGGAAAGGGTTTTCATGTGTTACTTCGAACCCCCAAGAACAGCCTGTAGTTAAGAGTATAGACAAAAACTGTGAACCTAACTTTTGACTTCTTAAAAAAGTGAAATTAAACATGCAAGACCTCTCTGTCCTTAGCCCATGTGCAGCTGTGACAGTAAATAAAGCTGCAGGTATACTAACCTGGATGTTCTTCATTCTTCTCCCTGTGCAGAACGCTGATGTTTTAAACACTGCGGTGCTGACAGGTAAAAATGTGTCTGTCCCCGTGAAGACTCTGGCAGTGGAAGCAGACGGCTCTGTGACCGATGTAACCAAATACACCAGCTGCACATCCATGCAGCAGGACGTGCTCAAGGTAAACATAACTTTACTACTACTTTACATTGTCAAATATATAGATCAGAACTGGAGGGCTGTTGAAGTGTCAAAAGGTAATGTTTTGACCTTGTTTTTTATTGCTAAGGTTTATGTAAATGCTACCATCATGAATCTAAATGAGCACAAAATATTACCTTTTCCTTTGGCATAAAATGATCAAGTTGAACTTATTTTTATTTATTTATACTAGTACCTTTTATTTAGGCTTGTCAAAAAATATTGAAAAATCAGATACTAAAACTTATCAAAACTAAATACTCATTTGTGCAAGTATCAGTACATAAAAGAAGAAAAATCCCAAAAGTCACAGAACAAACTTTTACCTTGTCTGAGCAGCGCTAGAATGATCGTGAATGATTTATTATCTAGTGTTGAAATTTACATTTTATTGACATTATCATTGTGGTATTGAAATTGGTATAGAGTATCAGGCCTGTTCAGTAGTATCAACATTGAATTAGATTTTTTTGCAGCAATACTCGACTAATAATAATTTTCTCACAATTGACCTTATTCCTCCATTGTCATTTGAGTTGTATTGTTGTTGTATTATTTTGCATGGGGCTGCCGATCTAAATAAGTTCTACACACACTCCAAAGCTGTTTTAAAGCCCCCCGCAGAATAGTTGCAGTGTCGACTTGATGGTGCACATGAACATTGAACATTCTGACACAAAGCAACCTACTTTTATATTATATTTTAACTGTGAAACTTCTCCAGATTCTCCAGTTAAATGAATGAGATTTCCACTTCCCAATGGAACTGCCACCACAAAAAAGCACAGTTTGGAGCATTTAGAGACAGAAGTTGGAGGGGCTTAATAAGGTCTCTTCACATTTCAAGACATGAATGCAATGTACTGAACATGTGTAGAACATTTAGAACTTGAAAGCTAATTATAGATACAGTTTATTTAGTGTTACATTGGACTTCTTATAAGAAGTTATATATTTGGCAATATATTGGATTTTGTGTCAAACTTACTTAAAGAAGTTGCTTTGCCTACTATCTGTGAGTTAGAAAGCTGGACTGGCTCCGTGCACATCCTCTGTGGTGTCAGGGGAAAAGCCCATTGTAAACAAACCTCTTTCCCAGTCTGCAGAAATACAGTACTTAGGGTGTTCTCGCAGTGCACTGTTTTGGCATTAGACAGATGTAATTGTAGCATTGGGATCCATGATGATATAAATGTGCTTGTGGAAACTACCCCACTATGAACTGTTGTATCCCAGTGTGCTTCTGGATGAAGAACAATGCACTACAATAATGCTTCAAATGTGTAATTATAAAGGGATTTATACATTGGTTTGCAAAGTTTGTCTAAAATGACCTTTCCCTCGGCACAATAGATTGCACCTACTATTTCTTCAGTCCACTGAGTCCACTTTCTATCCTTACCATTTCTATAGTATTTGTTCTGATTGTGTTAGTTCACCATAAATCACAAAATACAAAACGTAAATTATAAAAATTTTTGACTTTCTTTTATTCTGATTCTACCATTTCATTTTGAATAAACAGAAAGAAATTCAAAAATTCCCGTCCCCATATATACTTAATCAGCAATGACTTTGACATACTCTAAAGTAGATACGGTTATAATTTGTGGTTTGCATTGTCTAAAAGCTACTTAGGGTTATGTAAAATAGCATACCTTTGGCCAGATTGTTGCCAAAGTGATTTTTTCCCCCTTTTCATTACAGTGAGCTTTATTTTTTACAGTTATTATATGTTTTAAGGCTGTAAAACACCTCACCACACACTTTATACACTTTTCTAAAACAGGCATTAGCATTTTCGCACATTTCTCTCTTGTTTAATTACTTAATAGTGACTGACGTGTATTTCACAGTTCTTCTGACCGTGCCTCTTCGTCCTGGCACCACTCCGCTGTAGTGTCGATTGAACATTTATGTAAATTTGGCTGAATGCATTCTGTACTGTACAAGAGACACAGCACGGAGGAGACTCATTACTATGGTCTACAGTCCCTTAGCCAATCAGGAAGCAGAACACAATGCATGTTTATATAATGTAAAAAACATGCAACATCGCACACAAAAAAAAATCTGCAAAACAGTGAGACCGCGAAAGGTGAACCGCGATATAGCAAGGGACCACTGTATGGCAGTTGTGGTTGAGAAAAAGATGTGTAATTATTTTTCCTTTCAAAGTGCAAAGACGATAACATGTCCTCTTATCCCCATAAATAACACTGTATGGATGTAGGTTGCCAAGCTGCATTGTACACTAATGGGTTACCAACAAGTCGACAAGGATAGATTCACACTAGTTCAGCCTTCTAGATGGATAGATATTTATCTCACAGCGTACTTAATGTGTCTACTGTATAGCTGTAGTAAAAGCAGTCCATATGGCGATACTGTCGGAGTTGCAGATCCCACCACTATGTCCACAAGCACGCTGACCTCTGGGTAATGGATCCATGTTAGTGGGGCAGTAGATGGAAGAGTCACAGAGTGCACAGAAGGAAAAGAAAAATACTATTTAATCATTAGAAAACCATGCCAGACTCTTATATAGAGGCTGCAAGGTGATGTGACGGCTTAGAATTTTTACACTGATTGATGATACAATTTTTACTTTAAGGCCAGCTTAATCCAGTTATTTTTTTTGTCACATCTGCCCCTTGCGCTTGTTGTGGGCAGTGGGACCCTTCTTAGCGCAATGGCATGCTCTGCACATTGTGGCCAAGCATTTTACAAGTGCCAAAAAAATTCAGCTGCAGACATTTAATTGCCTGAGTCAAGAAAAAAGACTGGAGGAATGGTTTTGTGTGGTTGAAAAGCCGTGTTGATGGATTCTTAAATGCAAATATGCATAGTGGCTGCACTTGTCAGAGAGAATTTATTTGGTCTCTTATTGTAACATGTATATATCATAGAGAATATGTTTTGTTATGTTTATTTTTGTGTGTAATCAAAGCTTTAGGCATTCAGCATCCAGAGCTGCAAAAAATCAATACCACCATGATAATCAATACTTAGACTAGAAAACATAAATAGGACAGAGGACAAATGGGCAAAGAAAATTGGACTAACATTTTGGAGTGAATATGTTTTGTTCCTCATCCAGGTAGATTATTCAGTTCTGACTTGAAACTGCTGATAAATAAATGTTGATATTGATAATGGATTGCTATATCAGAGCTTTAAAGAAGACATATTGTGCTTTTATCTGCTATACTGTTATAATCTATGAACCCTGTGGATCATTATGTTGTATTTTGGACATTTTGGATTTTAAATTGTAACATTTATCTAAAATTAATAGAAACAGGTCTGCTGATTTGTGGGTTGGAAAATTGCAGTGCCCAATGATATAATAGGAGTCAATTACTGACTGCCCTTTTATAATACAGCTCCCTAAACTTGATCACAACTAACTGCCCAGATCACGCTAGAGCTCAGCAGATTTTTTTTTCATTTGTGCCAAAATGACTACTACTACTGGCTGTTGAATCTTACATGCATTACCATATATGAAATTAAAATTGGGAACTGAAGTAAGTAAAGAGCAGTGGTTGTGGTGAAAATGGGGGTTGATCGGTGCATTGATGTTTTGAATAGGAGTCTATAGATTACTCAAACATGGCTGAATCACTCAACTTCAAGAGGGTAAATGAGAATGGGAAGAAAAAAAAAAATTGCAACATGGTTCTGAAAAATAGCTTTTGTACAATGTCTCCTTTAAAGAAACTACAATTATTTTGTGTTGTGAAATTGTATGTGAAAATTACATACTAATCCCTAAAGAAAGAGCATTTTCCTTAATATTGAAAGAAATAATTTTACAAATTTTAGTATTGTGGCAGTACATTTTCAAAGTTCTACTCTATTTTTAGTGGTTGTCTAAAATTTATATATGGTTTCAAATTTTCAAAACTCAGAACATGTAATCAAAAACCCAAAAATATCTTGTATTCCAGAGACAACACAGTAGATAAAATAAGCACCAAAATACAAAGAACATTGAACACACTGAAATGTAGCAGGTGCCTCTCGAAGTTCTCTCCCTGTTCAGCCTGTCTTGTTACTTCTCAGCCTGTGTCCAGCTGCATAGTTTGCCTACTAACCTGAGATTGTCACTCGGTAGAGGGTGTCTGGGGGATAAGAGCCAGGGTCATTCACAGATGTCAGAGGGGAGAGCTTCTTCAACAGTTCTACAAAGGTTCACTTCTGCTCACTTTGGAAGTCATGGCATTCGGATTGTTCTCACCTCTCCCCATGCTCGCCCCCCGCCTGCCTCCCTCACTCCAGAGCACTCTATTCTCCAGTCTAGTGCTCTCCAATTACCTCTTTAGAGCCACTGGTTTGTTAAGATAAGTGAGGCAGTCGAGGAGATAGGCCTCCAATCTGAAATAAAACACACCAACTGCTGTGCCTCACCTCATTGCTCTCCACAGCACAAGCTGGAACGGTCCCACCTACAGTAGAGCTCAGCAGGGATAGGCCAGGGCCATGCTCATTTATATTCACTCACAGCAAAGCAAGCACTTAAGTTTGACTATACATATAGCACATATAGCAATTGCACAAGCAAAGCTGAAACGCATGCATACATTTTTTTTTCCCCCCTTTTTTAATGAATTCTTTACTAAAATTCTCATCTTTACCTTGGAAGCACATAGCCGAACCTTTCTAGTATTTTCTAGTCATTTTGCATTGTGTTTGTTTGTTTTGTTGTGTTTGCACATTTCGTTCTCCAGACCCTGTTGCATCTGTAGGTGCAGAAAAAATAAAGAAATACACACAAACATCATGTTGAAATGTGCGCCACAGAACCTCTCTTCAGTCCCCATAAAAAAAAATGGATGTCTCTGCTGTCTCAAAGTGAAATATTAGCTTTTATATTTATTATTGTCTAGGTAAATTGGTTCAAATGTATTCTTATTTACAGTTACAACTTTCACATTTCTCATCATACTTTACTGTTAAGGTATTAGAAATCAATGCAAATGATGGAGATGTCAAAAAATATTACTTTCACTGTAAATTGTGACCAAGGATCCCCCAGTATGGCAATTATCAATGTCTGATATAAATGTAGTCTACACTCTAAAAGTATTAAATATATATGTTAAATATTGTATAGAAAAAAAAACAAAAAACTAGCTGGGTAAGCAAGACCCCTCCCTTACTTCCTGTTCAAATTCAGGAGTGTCTGGGACCTCTCCAAATAACTACAAACAAAAAACTATATAAAACTTGAAGTATGTGTGTTACTACTAGCTGAAAACATTTCTTCTAAAATATCCACATATTTCTCAGAACAAAATCAATAACTTCTCTTACCTCAGCTTTGTGCAGCTTTAAGAGAAGTCTGGAATGTTTCTCATTTCAGTTATTTTGCCCATAATTAATCAGCCATGTTTGTTATGAACATAACATGGGTAACCTGCCTGTCAATCAACTCCATCTGGACTCGAGAAGATAAAGTAAGGTCACCAAATAATAGATATAGGTTTTTGTACAGTGTGGAAAAATAGTGTGGTCTTGTCTGGTAAGGAAAAAATACTGTAATATACTGGCTGGCTCATTTCTACAGTCAGTTGCTTTGTGATTTTTTACTTTTGCACTTTGTCAAAAATTTCTCCCAAAACAACAACAACAAAGTTTGCAGTGCTTGGCCTGATCCTCCTCCTGCTGTGTCTTTGTTTTAGGTCTCGGAGCGCTGTGACTATGTCTATGTGGATGGTAAGGAGACGATGGGGAGGAGCTCAGTGATGGTCAACTTCACTTATGGTTTCCTGAGCGCACAGCTGGAGATGAGAGTGTGGATGCCACGTCTGCCCATGACTATCCAGATAGCCGACCCAGAGCTGAGTCAGATCAAGGGCTGGAGAGTTCCCATCACCACGGGCAGCAGGAGGTAAGGCCCGCCAGCCTGGAGATAAAGGAGGACTGTCTTCTGTTGAAACCCAATTATATAAACTTCACTTGTTGTTATTGTGAAACTTTTGCTTAAATGTGCAAAGTTTGAAGTTCTCTATGTTCGTACCAAGCACAATACATTGTTTCATGGAAAGGCAAGGAGACTTTACGATGAGAGAAAACATTCTTAAAAAAAGCTAAACTTAATGGACCTCTATAGAGACGTATTTATACTGTACCTCATTATGGTATTTTACAAGAACTAACTATACTAATCAATGCACTGGTTCAATTCACACATGACAAACTTTACCATAGTACAAGTACTAGAATTGTACTTGATCCCTTTTAACCTCCTGAGACCTGGCGTCCTCATATGTGGACAACAAGTTTTTTGGCTTGTCTAGGCCACAGTGCAAATTATTAGATGAAGAATAACAGCATACAAGAACAGCAACAATGTAAATATATTATATATGTTCATTTTTAACAGTTTAGAATGTTGTTTTTTCTTCCTGCTCCTGTCAGCAGCTCTTCACATGAGACACATTGTTCCAAGAGGCATAATTGTTGTTTCTCATTTCGTTTTTACATTCAGGACTAATGTTGCTGTGTTCAGGGTCTTAATAAATAGTTTTTGCAAATCATTATTCAAATGTTTTATCAAAATGAGTAAAATGTCCACATATGAGGACATTTGATTTACATATTTTTTTCTCAGAAACTACATAATATAAAAAGATAATTCTTTGTATTTAGACTCATCAGGTCCCAGCCAGCTCAAATAACAAAAAGAAATTAATAAAGCATGTCATGCAAGAGCTCGGGTCTGAGGAGGTTAAAATGGACAAATAATAATAAAAATAGCATTTCACACCAAAAATAAACATTCTCCTTATTACCACTAAAACAAATTGTAAATGTATGCTTAAATGTAAGCTTTTAAAAATACCATGATTTTTCAAACCTGCATACAAAGTTTGTATCATGGAATAATAATTTCGTCACTGGCAGTTGTTTCTTCATGACACAGTGTCAAAAAGGGAATGCAGCCAGCCATGAATGTGTTTTGTGAATTAACAGACAAGGCTAGAGCAGGGACAGCCCTGGCAGTCCGGAGAGAAAGGTTAGCCTGGACTCATTCAATACGTACAGTAAAGTCATTACTTTTCACTCAATACTACAATAACTACAGCTGCTGCTTTTCTCTGGGGTAAAAAATGTCACTGGGCTTTTCAGTTCTCATAACACCCAATAGAGTGATTCAGGCACAACCAAAGTTACAGAATGTAGAATGTGAAAACTGTGTATGGTTACTATTGGTAAAAATGTCAAAGATACAACTGCTCTTAATCAAAGTTCTCTGTTGTTGCTTATTCAGTGCAGTAAAGTAAAATTTCCCTTGATATTATTTTAGCTGGGTTCAAAACACCATATTTATACTAATACTAATACTTATATTAATACTAATACTAATGCTACTGCCGCTGCTGCTACCACTACTACTACTACTACTAATACTAATACTAAATACATTAGTCATTCACTCCACACTCAGTGATGGTAAGGTAGTATTATAGCCACAGCTGCCCTAGGGCAGACTGATGGAAACAAGGCTGCCAGTCTGTGCAATCAGTCCCTCCGACCACTACCAGCATTCATGCACACATTGTATTTTTTACTAGACAATGTGGATGAAGTGTCTTGCCTAAGAACACAATGACAATTTTTGCCACTGGCGCACCTGATGTTCCCAGCAGTCTTCCACCCAAGCACAAACCAGACCCGGTCTTGCTTAACTTCTGAGATCTGACGAGATCAGGCTTTGACAAAGAGGTTTGGTCACAGTTTAATTAGGGCTAACGATATTCTCATATTAATTAGCAGCTTAGCAATCTATTTAGTGACTGAAATATGAGTATATCATGATAATCATGGTATCAAGCTCCTAAATATTATTATTTGATTGAAAAATATGTAAAAACACATCTTCTTCTGGCTCTTTGCTTTAAGGGCCACTACATATAAGATATTAATGTTTGTCAATCTCGCTTATCACTAATTGATTTTTTTTCTTTTGAACAATATTGAATTCAGTCGGTATATTAGGCTCTTAAATTGACCATGTACTCTGTAAATATGATAATGATGTTTATCTGAGCCTGTTGTGCGATGCCTGGCAGAGCACAAGTGATAATGAAATAATCAACACTACAGTATGGAAGGATTGCTCATTCCTCCTTTGACCCGCTTACCACACATAACAAACAAGTCTCTGTTTGTATTAAAAGTTTACAGAAGTCTATAACATTTGTCAAAGCAGGGCTTTGACAAAGCCCTCCTTTTAATTAATGTACTACGATACAGCTGAACCCAAGGTCAACTCACTGATTATGAAGAAAGAGGCTATTATAGACTGCACACGTTTGTAGTTATATTAATTAAGACTTGGTACATGCATAGAGTTCAATAGGGGCTGAACATTTTCAAATATTTAATGACGATTACTTAGCTGATTCTATGAACGACATTGTAGAAAGAAAGATGCCACCTACTTGTTTTCATAGAAATGTTATTGCTTTTCTTTGAAAGTCCCGCAACAGGACATTAAACTTATATTTTTGGAGCTAAGCAAGGAGCCATTACCAGGCAAAGTTATAAGTCAGATCTGTGCAGAGCTAACTGTAAGAATGCCTATTTTTGAAGCTATTTTTGGGCAAAGCAAATATTTGTGATTGAATAAATACATGATGATTTAATACCTACTGTAAGACTTTACAGGCAAAACAATAACATCTTCATAGAGATTAGCAGGTGGCAGATCTACCAGAAAAGTTACATAGTGCACCTTTAAACAAGCATAATGTTTTACAAGGAAGGCATTTTTTATTCCTGTTCTGTTTTTGTGGATTTCTCTCAGGTCAAACTGGGACAGCGAGGAGGAGGAGGAGATGAGGAAGGGCAGAGGCTGCATGCTGCAGTACCAGCACTCTCCCATACGAGTGCTAACTCCTTTCATAGCCCAGTCTGACGCAGAAACCCTACCTGTACCTCCGACTCAAGAGGAGCCCGTGGAGTACTTCATGGGACCAGACTGGCAGGTACTAAGTAATAAGTAGAGAATTTTAGTGTCAAGTTTATACTGAGAAGAAACATCACAATTTTACAATTATTCATAATTATTAACACCATGACCAAACAATTGTGAAATTCTTAATTCACTTCCTATCGTATCATATACCGTAATAAATCTCCATTTTTCTAGTATGTGACCAGCTTAATGAAATCAAATTTTCTGACTAATATCACTCTCCTCCGGTGCCATATCAAGTGACAAGGGCGGCCATGGAATAATAAAATAATGTTAATGTGATTTTTTTGTTTTTGTTTTCTGTGACTTATAACACCAATTAATCCAGACTGGACTGACTTGCAATAAACAATTTTGGCCAAGAGTAAAATGTGTGAATGTCAGAATCAACATCCATCCATTTTCTTGTGGTTATCCGGGGCTGGGTCACGGGGGCAGCAGGGACTCCCAGACTTCCCACACCCCAGACATGTCCTCCAGATCCTCCGGTGAGACCGCAAGGTGTTCCCAGGCCAGCCGAGAGACATAGTTCCTCCAGCATGTCCTGGGTCTTCCTCGCGGTCTTCAGGAGGCATCCTGAATAGATGTCCGAGGCACCTCAGCTGCCTCCTTTCGATGTGGAGGAGCAGCGGCTCTACTCCGAACTCCTCTCATGTGACCGAGCTCCTCACCTTATCTCTAAGGGAGCACTCAGCGACCCTGCGGGGTCAACCCATTTTGGCCACTTGTATCCCCAATCTTGTCCTTTCAGTGATTACCCAAAGCTCATGACTATAGGTGAGAGTGGGAACATAGATTGACCGGTAAATCAAGAGCTTTGCCTTTCGATTCAGCTCCTTCTTTACCACAACAGACCGATACAGCAACCGCATCACTGCAGATGCTGCATCGATCCACCTGTCAGTCTCACGCTCCATCCTTCCCTCACTCGTGAACAAGACTCTGATATACTTTAACTTGTCCACTTGAGACAAGGACTCATCACCCACCCAGAGAGGGCAGACCACCTTTTTCCAGTTGAGAAACGTGGCCTCAGATTTGGAGGAACTGATTCTCATCCCAGGTGCTTCACACTCGGCTGCAAACCACTCCAATGCCTGCTGCAGGTACAAACTCGATGAAGCCATCAGGACAACATCATCTGCAAAGAGCAGAGATGAGATCCTATGGTTCCCGAACTGGACCCCCTCCAGCCCCTGGCTGCGCCTAGAAATTCTGTCCATAAAAACAATGAACAGAACCGGTGACAAAGGGCAGCCCTGGCGGAGTCTAACTTGTACCGTGAACAGGTCTGATTTACCGGCAATGTGAACAGAGCTTCTGCTCCGGTTAATTTTGAGGCTACCTCAAACCGACAGTTTGTCTATAGGCAGTTTATGTACAATTTCACCCAGTAGTATCAATTCTATAACTGCCCACTTTGCATCTGTCTTCCAGGTGGATGTGACCAGTCTTGTGCACAGTTCTGTGAAAGTAGCAGATCCAGAGGTCGCCAGAGTGTCTGATGGTGTAATCCTGCAAGGACGAGCTGTGGGCACCACCACTGTAATGGTCAGTCCTAAAGCACCATGCTGTGAGATGTCCATATGTGTATTGCTACATTGCACCTGATGTCATTAACATACCCTGGGGGTGTGAAGCTAACTAGAGGCAATGCTCTATCTAAAGCTCTGTTACCCAGTTTAGACTTTAGAGGTTTTTTTTTACAGGATTTGACTATAAATAAATGACTTAGCCAGAGCTACAACAGGTGAGCTGATTTTGTAGTGTTAAACAAGTCACTCTCAAATAACGTTACAGTCAGAATCTAGCTCGCATTAGTCAAATGTTTTTTTTCAGTTTTCATCTTTTTTTCTGTTGAAAATCAAACCTAAACCTGACTATGAACCCTTGTACTGATCTCATTCTCCCAAAAAAGTGTTATTTAAATCCATTTTGTATTTTTTTTCTGAAGTTTGTTGTGCTTTTTGCAGGTGGTATCCCCAGTCACTTCCTCTGTGCTGGCAGAGAGGACCATCAGGGTAGTGGATGATAAAGTCAGTGTGACAGAGCTTGGTGTACAGCTGGTCTCGGGGCTTTCTCTGTCTCTGCAGCTCAGCCCCGAAGGCAACAGGGCAATAGTCGCCACGGCAACTATCCGGGAGGTCATTACACAGCTCAAACAGGTGGGTATAAAAGTGTCAAATATGTGTTCACTGGTTGGAATTAGAGAGTTATAAATGCAATTATACTGTATACAAAAAAGTAAGCAAGAATAAATATTGGGCCTAATTGGATATATTCTGGAGTATTAAGTTTTGAATGTGTTTGACATGGTTTAGTGCTTTCATTTATGACACCCATATCCTCAACTTTGCTATACCCACTTTGCTATCAAAAAGTTAACAAGAAGCATGTTTTATGCAATGGACATATGTATCTAGTATCTAAGTGTAATGAAATACGCCAGAATCATGTCACTAAGACACGATTCTGTTTGGTGTTGCAGACATAGCCACACATCATAATGAATAGCTGAATAATGCCACAGAACACAGCTTTGAGCAACAATGTAATTTTTCACACCATGAGAGCCCACAATGTCTTTTATTCCAGCTTATAAATTATGTCAGTGTTTTCTACCTACCTCTCCTACCTTCACAAAGATATTTTCAGTTAAATGTTGGATATTATTTTCACTGTATATTGACGCTTTTCTTTTTGATTATTTATTCATGTCTGTATTATCTATTAATAATCTTTTGTCTATTCCAAAAAGCAAGCCTCTGGCAGAATGTTTCTTTGTGTGTGAGTCATGCGTGTAAATAAGTACTGCCACATAAAAAATAACCCAACCTAATATACTCCCTACTAGAGCAGTTGCTGTTGTTTGGATAGAAACACATTTTTTTTTTTTTTTTTTGGCACCAACAACTATCTGTAAGCAACAACTAACTGCCTGGTAAATCCATAAAAATCTCCAGTAACACTTTATACTACTACTCTGTACTACTCTGCTATGGCACATCTACAACACATTTATACATTTTTTCTAATAATTGTTAATTAATCATGTACGAAAAACTACTTACTCATTAACAAAGGTTTAATAAATCATTACACAGGGTACTAGATTTTACTATGTGAAACTTTTACTTAAGTATTTTGCACGTGTATGTGTACTTTTACCGAAATGACAAAAATGCATTGCTTTTTCCAACACTGCCTGTGCCATGCTAACACATCTTTATAACCCAGCTATTCTCACCAATAGCACTGCAAGTTTGAGTAAGACCTAAATGTAAATGTACTTGTCACCTCAGACCAAATGCATGCAACATTGACCTCAGGAGTGCAATATGTGAGTTTCGATTGTATTTGAAACTCCCACTGTGGCGCCCTGGTGTGTAGGAGAGCGAGGCAGAGGCATACAGTGTACAAGCATGATCATTTTAAAAGCTCCCTCACACGCTTAGCCTTGGCAGACTGCCCATGTATACTCCAATTCTTCTGCTACAGTGCGGACCAGCAATTAGTCCAATCTGGGGGGACAGCTCACTTACTACACTCTCTCACTGTGGCTGCTCTGTCACTGTCAATAAGAAACTATTACAGCCATGCCACCGCTGATGACCAGCCGATTCTGTCTGCCATGGCAAGCTGTTAATGTACTGCCTCGGGGGTCTGGGAATGTTTTCAAAGCAAATATGGGTTATGAGAGTTAGCCCAGTGGCTTACATTAGAAACAGGAAGGGGGTCATAGTGTATTAATGTAATTGGACTGGCTAATTCAGCTCCTGGCACGACCCATGTCTTTTTGTTAATTTGCTGTATTAAACTCCCTTTATCCACTTTGCCTAAATTACTTTCCCAGCAGTGATTTCGCAGAATTATGATCCAGGCTGCATCCCACAGAGTGTAATCATAAAGATATTAGCATTCATTTTGTGTTATTAAGAGTTATTGGGTTATCACTGAAAAAGGGAAAGTAAGCTAATGATTTTTGTTGCGCATTGACCTGTTTTTCTTTGTAGAATTTTTTTTCTTCTATTAAAGAAAACAGTTTATTTACTGAATGGGGTATTTCAATAAGACTTCAATTTCTATAAACAAAGTAGGACTGTAGTGACCCGTATGAGCTTTGAGGGCTCATACGGGTTGTTTTTTTTTTTTGTTGTTGTTGTTTTTTTGCCCCAAACACTTTTGGTAGAAACCTTTTTAACAGATTTTGATGATTGGCCAAATATCCCTTGCATTGCAGAACAGAGGTGCTTTCAAAGCTAAATTCAAAACTTTAAATTGATAGCAAATTGATCAAGTTTTACTTTTCCAAAGAAACAAAAAGAAGGGCATCTGTGTTGTTGTTGTTGTTGTTGAGTCCATGGCTGAAGAAAATTTCAGCTTTATTGCTTCATTTTTCCTCAAACACATTTGATATGAGTTCTATTTTCTTTGTATTTCGATCCTAGGAAGCAGTGGTCACCTGCTGGGTCCATTTCAGCGATGGGGCGGTTGTTCCTTTGGACCTGTTTGAGCGCTCTCTCTACTCCTTGAGCGTCAGCACTCCTGATGACAGAGTGGCTACTGTACGCCGCACCCCACAACACACATTTGTACTGGCTCAAAGTCAAGGGGAGGGCCAGGGTGCGCTGGTCCGTGTGGAGCTGAGGATCTGTGAGGACTGTCAGAAGTCCAAGAGGAAGAGCAAACTGGTGGTGGGCACTGGTCTGCTCCAGATTAACTTTCCGAGTAACAGCATATCTGCAGATGAAGATGAGATAGGGATAGGCACTGACAGCGTTAAAGGTTCCCCATCAGAAGTGGTGGGCGAGATTAAAACATCCCAGCGTGCTGTAACAGATGGTGATAAGCGCTTGTTTCAGAGCACAGTAACTGATCCAACCACTCCTGTGGAAATAACCGCTTCCACCATTCTATCCACCAGATCTGTGCTGCCACATGTCATATGGATCAGTAATACCAGCAGGGCCACCAGAGCCACTACATATGCTGCAGCCACCACAGTCACAACAGTTAGCCCCACACTCAATACACCACAGAGTATCACCAAGCCCACCACAACAGCAGCAGTAACAGTGAAAGAAGGTGGCAAAAGCTTCGGTAGTATGGTTGAAAAGTCTGATTTACCTGCTAACAAGGACATAACTAAAGCTGAGCTAACCCCTAAGAAGGAGCCACCCAGATCCAAAACTCCTACTTTTATCGAAAGTGATCTGATAAGGACATTCCGCTCCATGTCTGACATAGAAATAGGCATGTACGCTCTGGTTGGAGTATCATGTGTGGCCATTTTAGCTTTCCTGCTCAACTGTGCTTCTTACACCTTGTGCTTTCGTAATCAGAAGACACCTATACAGGCCCCGCCTCCTCCCCCAGGCGACCCTAAAGATCATAAGCATGACTGGGTGTGGCTGGGGAGCGGCAACAACCACCACCGCAACCCACCACCGCCAGGTACTCCAGCCCCCGTGGGTACGCTGAAGCGAGAGCGCTCTCTAGAGTCACGCCATTCAGTTGACTCAATGGGACATCACCATCATCATAACATGGAAAATAGCATACCGACAGTGACCATGCCTGCTATCCCAGAGAGAACTGCCACACTGGGGAGGTGCCGTACAACCTCCCAGCAGCAGTTACCAGGCAAGCCCATCGACCCCATGGCTAACCGCTCAGCCACATTGCTATCCACACCACACCGTACCGAGCCGCTGCACTCGCCAACCAGTAAGAGAAACCAGGTCCAGTTTACCACCTTCACCACACTGGACATTAAGCACTTGGCTGCCCTGAAGAAAAATGGTGTAGACCTAAATTGGGCTAACCAGCAGGTGCAGCCACCCCCACCACCTCCAGAACCTCAGACACCCCTCCCTGACATGCCCTGGCCTGTAGTGACACCCGTGGGAGAGCCCCAGTGAGCAGATTGGAACTGGATAATATGTACCAGAGCTTGTGTCCAAAAAGGCTTTTGTAAATGAAATGGAAAAATAAATTGTTTCTGGCTGATGTGTTTATTGACAAAGACTGTATGAATAGAATGTGTAAATAATCACTGTAATGACATTTAAATACAGTGGGAAAGAAATACATAATATATTACAGTGACAGCAGTTTGAAATGTTGAAACATTTTTATGTGAAGATTTTTTATGTACTATGACAATAATACAACAATATTGTAAATAGTCCTATATTTATACAGTGTTATTCTCTGCCTAACTTATACTTACTTACACATGATTCTTTGGTTTTTGTACACTCTGACCTTTTCTTTCCTCAAACAGCAGATGTATTTCTGATTGTCAGGGTGAATGTACTAAAGCAGGGTGATTTCTTGTAAATGATTCTATGTTTTGTTTCCAGCTTTTCTTGTTTTAATATTTGAGTCCTCCAGAGAATACCTGAAGAGTGTGTGCAATTTGTCAGACAATATGCAGCGTTTATTAAGTTACTGGCAACAGTTTTACCATATTCTGGGCTGGATTTATTCAAATCAAGTGCGTGTTATGCAAATATAGTCAGTGCAGACTTTAAAATGGACACTTTTTTGAATTTCTTAACAAAGTTACCCTGGCCTTCCTCCTCTCCAGGGGAGTTTGCTACTCCAGATTGTCTATTGTTGGCCTCCCAAAACAGGAATGCAAATTTCACAGTGACTGATTTGTATGTGTAAATGAGAAACTATGATGCCTTTTCTATGTAAAACACCTACTTTTAACCAAACTGTGATGTATTTCCTACACTGGCCTATCAATAAAGACCTAATGGAGACAGTGGATATTAAGCTTTTGTTGCTCTTTGTTTTCTGAGCCTTTTGAAAAGAAGAATAGGCTGCATGACAAACACAGAGGGAATGGTTTGGCTTAAAGGCTCAAGCCCATGAATCATTGAGATTAAATTATGTTTAATCACCGCTGAATGTGATTTTGGCCTGATGTCATAATATACTAAAATGTCATTCTGACAGAGACATATTTGATGTGCTCTCCAATATCGGGACGTGCTGCTGCAGCGGTTTTTTCTATGTGCTCAAAATAACCAGGACTTGGAGACATGGAAAAGACAAGCAAGAGAGAGAAATTCTCATTTTGTGCCTTGTGCCAGTGTCCTCCAAGGAAAACATATTTTATCAATTTCACAGCTTGCATAAGATAAGTCTGAGCCCATTTGTCTCTCTTCCTCCATCTCCCTTTCCCCTCTTTCAGCATGTTTCTGCACTGAGCATCAAAACACAGCTCAAAATGACAGTGTTGGAGCAGCTGCATAAACAGTGTCCCCAGCTCACATAGGTCCAGATAATCTGATGGCCCACACCTCTGGAGCTGTGCTTCCTCACTGCACAACACACACACACTGGACTGACAGGATTGATAAAAGCAATTTTAATAACTTCCTCCTAAATTCTGTACCTACGGCCTGGCTTTTTGTGTGAGTCCAAAGCTTTAGTCATTCCAGTCAATTTATGGTATCTGTCCTGCAACGATAGGAAGAGTAAACAAACTCTCTGAGAGATAAGCACTTTTTCAAGGCTGTCTCAGGGATGCATCATTGGCCAGCAGCTTTGATTGCAGCCTGCTGCATCATACAGGACACACAATTTAAAAGTCCACATTTCTATCGTTTTCATGGGGACCAAAAGACTGCAGTGTTGACATCTGTACTGATGGCTGAACCTTTATAGAAAACGTTCAGGTGAATATTCTTACATATATTACAGAGCGTCAGAGCATTATAAAATACATGTAGCTCTCGCTGTCTTTTAAAGCAGAAGAGGAGAGTAGACTTCTTGGTGTCACTGCAGCACCCTGGGCTGTAATCTGGAGCATCAGCTCTCTATTGACAGATTTAAGGGATTGGGGTCATTGTGTGGAAGGATTAGTGTGCATTAGTGGACCCTCTCTATGGTACACTCCTCATAATGTAGGCCACTACAGCCAAGGGCATGAGCACTACATGCCTTTGACAGGTTAGACACAGGCTCACTGCTCAGTGGGGAATGGAGTTGACTGGTGTGATGTAGGAGCAGAAGTCATGGAACTGCAGCAGAGAGTGAGGGGAAAGAGGGGAGTGAGGTGAAAGGGGGGGGGGGGCAGCTCATTAAACTAAGATCTGACTTTCTTTACTGTACTTCTGCTGTCTCTGTCAGTCTGTGACAGTACTCTCTGTGCTTCAGAGATAATGTCACAGATTTTTACACAAGTGACAAAAGCAGACACCAATTTCCCTGTGTTAATGAGACACACTGAAGACAACAGCTTAGACATGACAGGGGGATGAAAGGACCAAATTGACTCAAAAGGAAATCCAACCTGATGAAGCTGTGACTTGACAGTTGGAAAATGAGTTTGATCAAAATAGTTGCTAAAGATGATTTTTATAACCACATTTTAGTGGTAATTTTATTTTTTGCTGTTATTTCTTGTTTTTATACAAAAGAACTGAGTGGCATAATGTGGCATGGTCTTGACATGTCACTAAAAAGGAAATCATTCTTACAATGTTTTTCTTTGAGGTTCTTTATCAGTTCTACTGCTGATCACATTTCATATTTATGTTACAGTTGTGTTACAGACCACATTGCAGTGCCATTTTTAATCCATTTACAAATAGCTTTGGCAACTTCTGTGTTTGATTTCAGTCCATAAAATAATGTCAAATTTGTGGACTCAACTGGTCAAATTATTGGGCAGAAACCAGCTGCAGCAGTTTGATGGCCAGAGATGTATTTTTGCTGTTTATCAATGCTTCTGCAGAACGATCTTTTTTTTTTTTTTTTACTGAAGACCTTGGAGTAAACAAATGCATCAGAAATCCTAAATGGGATTACACAGCTGTGGTGCAGATTAAAATAGTCGGAGGGAATGGAGGAGCAGGCGCTTTCACTTTAATCCAGCCACAGATGTCCTGTGTGTGCACATCACCAAAGAGTCACTCACAGATTCTACTACAGCTCTGGTTCAGACCTATTCTACAGAAATGCTTTTAATGAGACGTGATACAACAGCCAAATATTAGACACTAGGGGAAGACTACTCTAATTGCAAAATCTCAATTATATTCTTTTTTTATTTCTTTTTTTCTAATCATTCTAATCATTATAGTTTTATGCAGTATGATGGCAACATCAAAATGGGTTTTAGTAAATGTGCATATGACAGTTCATCCATGCATCCATCCATCCATTTACTTCTGCTTATCTGGGGCCGGGTCGCGAGGGCAGCAGTCTCCCAGACTTCCCTCACCCCATACATGTTCTCCAGCTCCTCCGGTGGCACCCCAAGGCGTTCCCAGGCCAGCTGAGAGACATAGTTACTCCAGCGTGTCCTAGGTCTTCCCCAGAGCCTCCTCCTGGTGGGACATGCCTGGAACACCTCCCTAGGGAGGTGTCCAGGAGGCATCCTGAGCAGATGCCCAAGCCACCTCAGCTGGCTCTTCTCGGCTTGTAGGAGCAGCGGCTCCACTCTGAGCTCTTCCCATGTGACTGAGCTCCTCACCCTATCTCTAAGGGAGCGTCCAGCCACCCTGCGGAGGAAACCCATTTTGGCCGCTTGTATCCTTTCGGTCATTACCCAGAGCTCATGACCATAGGTGAGGGCAGGAACGTAGATTGACCGGTAAATCGAGAGCTTTGCCTTTCAACTCAGCTCCTTCTTTACCACAACAGACCGATACAGCGACTGCATCACTGCAGACGCTGCACCGATCCACCTGTCAATCCCACGCTCCATCCTTCCCTCACTCGTGAACAAGAGCCCGAGATACTTGAACTACTCCACTTGAAGCAGAGACTCACCACCCACCCAGAGAGGGCAAACCACCTTTTTCCAGTTGAGAACCATGGCCTCAGATTTGGAGGAGCTGATTCTCATCCCAGCCACTTCACATTCAGCTGCAAACCGTCCCAGTGCCTGCTGCAGGTCCTGGCTCAATGAAGCCATCAGGACAACATCATCTGCAAACAGCAGAGATGAGATACTGTGGTCCCCAAACCGGACCCCCTCCGGCCCCTGGCTGCGCCTAGAAATTCTGTCCATAAATATAATGAACAGAGCCAATGATGGAGGGCCCAAAGGACACCATGAGGGACCCAGTTGAATGCCTTCTTCAGATGCACAAAGCACATGTGGACTGGTTGGACAAACTCCCAAGAACCCTCGAAGACCTGTTGGAGAGTATAGAGCTGGTCCAGTGTTCCACAACAAGGACGAAAACCACACTGCTCCTCCTGAATCCGAAGTTTGACTATCAGTCTGATTCTCCTCTCCAGTACCCTGGAATAGACCTTACCGAGAAGGCTGAGGAGTGTGATTTCCCTGTAATTAAACACACCCTCCGTCCCCCTTCTTATACAGAGACCACCACCCTGGTCTGCCAGTCCGGCGGTACTGTCCCTGACCACCACGTGATGTTGCAGAGACGTGTCAGCCAAGACAGGTCCACAACATCCCGAAACTTAAGGTACGGGACAGATCTCATGTGCAATCAAATTTGTTTTTTTCAGCAACACATGTGAAAGTAAGGAGGTCATTGGTCATTAACAAATAAAATCAAATTTCTCTCACTAGAGCTTAGTGCTTTGTTCATCAATTTTGTAGAACTTCGCCATGTTTTTCAACGCACTGTAATATTTCTTTCCTTTATTTTTGACAATATGAATTGGCCATGCATATCCTTGATTGGCTAATCAAGCTGTCCATCACACCCTTCTGAAAACAGAGAGATTCACTTGTGACCAGACTTACTTCATAAAGTATTGAAGAATTGTGTATTCTGGACCCCAGGCAAATGTTTTAGTGAAACCTGTAGAATTCTTGTAACCTTTAATTCATTCTTGTAGCTCTTTAATTCATTTGTTTTATGTAAAACACACAGACAAAAATGTATTACATAAATGATAAAAAACTAAAACTAAACATTCACAATATTAACCACACACTTTAGGTTTAATTTGCTTTACATCTTACACAACTTTCCTTGAATTCATACTTTGCAGGCCTTTATTTTGTACCGAGCACATGAGTAGTGGATGAGTGCCTGGCGAGACTGTGTCACCATAGCAACATTGGGCATTTCTAATGGGTAGCACAGAGGTGCTCAGACTTTTTCAGTATGTGAGCTACTTTTAAAATGATCATGTCTGAAAGATCTACAACCTAATACAAAAATGTTAAACATATATTTATTTGTAAATGTTTTATGAATTCTTACATGTACAGTGCATTTTGATGTACTTTGCACAATGTCATGAGATAATACTGCACAACACAATTGAACTTCTTACATGTTCATAATTACTTGAATGATGATTACTGCTCTGATGACTTGCACTGAATAGAATCAGTGAGGGATGCATAGTTCGGGCAGTAGCTTCTGACAGCCAGGAGTAAAACCGTGACAAAGTAGTGCGACAACACATAGAAGTTTTACACATAAGTTTACGATCCTTCTTCCTATTTTGCTGACACTTTAAAGTGAGAATCTCCGTGCTTCTAGCATATATTTGTTTGGAAATGTGATCTTGTCTTGTGAAGTCTGTAGTAAACGGCTCTGTATATTCATTTAAGGCCTGGGCAGACATGATTTTTCCCCATTTGCTCTTTGTCTGCCTGCCTACATCTGTACTTGATTCCCTCTCACATACTCTGACTATCTCTCTCTCTCTCTTCTCTTTCTCTTTGCTCTCCACACCTGCCACTCTCTCCCGGACCCTCTTGATATTTGTTTCCTCACGTTTTGTGCTGACACCAGTGTTCTCCGTCCCTGGAAGATGGTGATATATGTGTGAGGCATGAGGAAGTAACTAAGTCTGGAACAGTTTGATTTAGAGGCACAGTAGAAAAGTCATCTTATTTCATTCTATTGGGACATACATGTTTGAGCGCAAAGCCAAATATGTTATTGTTACTTTTTCTGTACCAGATAAAAAAGAAAAAACACTATGTTATGTGTACTCTTGTAAAATAGTGCAACCAACCAATAAGAATAACATGTAAACATTGAGATTTTCTATTGGCCTTTAGCCCTGGGACATAATGGCATGCACTTGGAGGCATTTTGAGCCAGCAGTTCTTCAGATGGCGGGTAATTACTTAACCCACTGAGCCATTGTCACCGGGCATTCACACATTTTTACATAATTACATTTTTTCCCCAAGATAAAATAAAGCAAAGGTTAGGGCATAAGTGAAGAAAGTTAATAGTTGGACCCCCACTTCCTTTCAAAAACTTGCACCTTTAGCTGTAGTTAAGCTGTTAACAGTTGCATCGTATAAACCAAACAAACATTTTTTTATATCCACTGATAAATGGTAGTTGATCATTTTTTTGCAGTCAGGAGTCAGGAGGAGATGCAGCAGATTTTTCAGTGCAATAAATGCTTTCTTTTAAGTTATCTGGAGCAGCATTAAAGGAGACGTATTACACAAAATCAACTTAATTTGTTGTTACATTTTTCTATTAAGATGAAAATATCTTGTTCCCTATGATTACCTTACTCTGTATTTTGGTTGAAAGAACAAAACAAAAACATATGTCTTCTTCAAATTTGTTTCTGATGCTGAGGTGTTGATGAAGTTGAAGAGGAAGAGGAAGATATTTCTTTACTTTCTTTATTTCTCTACTCTATGTAACCATATAACTTTCATAACTGTTTTCACTGAATACTGTCTTTCTCAGTTCTTTTCTTCTGTCTGGCCTTTATGATAGGAGACATTTGCCAAGGCCACATTTTAGTCTCTGTTTTTCACATTTTCAGACCTTCTTCATACTCACCACATTCATTATCTGGTTTGATGTCACAAGAAAGTCATGGTTCTTTTCAAAAAACCCAATGACAGCGCTCCAGTGGCAGACGCTTTTGTAATGCGACCCTCTATTCCAAAAAAGAGCCATTCAAATGAAAACTTGAGAAAGAAAAGTTTTTGACATTTTTACACAGTAAACAAACCATACTGCAAGTTATAAAAGTTAAATTGAGCAGACATAATGAGTTTATATTCAGGAGTTGCTTTATTACTAATACTTAAGGTTGAAAGAACATTAATTTAATTTCATCTTTTTATAGGAATATACATTAACAAGATTGTGAAATTGATTCTTCTATTTTCTTCCATGTCTCTCTCTATCTTAATGTGTTTCAGTGCTGAGCCTTTGTGTTAATTTTCTTATTCTTGCAATATAAAAAGGTGATTCTATTTAGATAGTACTAATTAAAAAGCATCGTATTTACTGCAGTAGTTGTGTCATTCTGTTCTCCACCTCTCATCCTCCCTTTCTATCTCTCTCTCCCATACTCCCTCTCTTTTTTCTCTCTCTCTCTCACACACACACATACACTCTCTCTCTCTCCTCTCTCCCCCTCCCTCTCTCTGTTTCTCTCTCTTTCTCTTCGACACTCACTCTCTTTATCTCTCTCACCCACACACATTCTCTTTATCTCTCACACACACACACACCAACACACATACACATACATTCTCCTGTTTCCCCCCCTCACTCTCCCTTTTTCTTCCTCTCTTTCCATTTCTCTCCCACACTCCCTCTCTTTTTCTCTTTCCCTCTCTCTCTTCTCTCTCTCTCTCTCTCTCTTCTCGCTCTCTCTCACACACACACGCATGCACATTCTCCTCTCTCCCCCTCCCTCCTTTTCACCCTCTCTCTCTCACACACACACACACATCCCCGTCCACTCTCCCTTTTTCTCCCTCTCTCTTTCTCTCCCACACTGTCTCTCTCTTTATCTCACTCACACACCTGCACAGACACATACACACACACTCCTGTCTCCCCCTCTCACTCTCCCTTTCTCTCCCACTCTCTTACGCTCCCTTTCTCTCACACACCCTCCCTCTCTCCCTCTGCCCTCCCCTTCCCTCACATCACTCACTCTTGCTTTCTCCTACTCTTTCCCACTCCCTCTCCCGCTCTCTTTCCACAGGCCTGTGTTTGTTAATGGGAGCGAGTGACAGATTACACCTGTACTGTTCACTTGACGCTAATTATTTGCTGTAGGGAAAGTTGATGCTGACAGTTAATTTGACTTTCTCATCCTGATTCCCTAAACGCACAATAATGTAACACTTTATCTGATCTGAATGCTACTTTTTACACCTGAGGTTACTATCTATTGTCATTACAAAAATAAATTATGTCAGTATATTTAATGAAGTGAGTATTTTATTAAATGGAAACCAAGACTCACAAGACTATGTTGTTCAGCTAATAATCTGAGAATGAAGTCAATATAGACCAATGGACATGTGGGGTAGGTGAAAACAGGAATTCTTGGAGCAATGGCTTCTAGAACGCAGGAGAATAAAGATTACTCAAACATGCACGTATCGTCAAAATACAACTCTCAATGGGTAAATGATGATGAAAAACAATTATAACACGGTCAAAAGTGACAGTTATAACATTGTCGATTCTACAAAAGTAATTTCCTGACCCGCATCTTCATCACTTACAAAATGAACTATAGACTGTTCTGATTTCTGAACCAACAACAATATGTTTACTTGTGCTTCCCCTTATGAGCATTGTGCGCATGTTTGACACTTCAAACAGCTCAAAATAAGCAGCTCAAATAACTGAACGGTTACACCACGGTAACTTTCGGGAGGTAGGCTTGTCACTGGCAATGATGCATAGAAAGAGAAAGTTAAAACCATACTTTGGAACATTCTCCATAGAGATAGATGCATTTTATGCCACAATATGGAAGATTATAACTAAAGGAACAACACTGCAATGGAAACAATCAGGAGAGGGCCATCTAGTCTCAAGCATTTTCTGTTAATTTTTCATTGAAAAACGTATATTCTAACTGTGCGGATTTGCCTCTCCGCAGATTTGACCTGTGGTGTCGCCTGCATGTCTCCATGGAGGTATTAGATAAGCTCACTGCCATCCTGCGGAGCATTCCAGACAAAGAAATAACAAGCAAATGAAATAGAGCCCCTTTAAATAAAGAGGCAAAGACAGTTCTATCTACAACATGTCTGTGTATTTCCAGTTTAAATCATAACATTTTTATCTATGAGAGTCCACCTGCACTTTAGTAGTGTATTCCTGCGTGAGCAGACAGGGAGCCTCTGTCTCTCATCCAGAGCAGAGCACAGGGCTGACCACCACACACAGCAGCCAGAGCCCAGAGTGCGTGGGAGAGAAACTGAGCTCAGCAGGCGGTCGGCTTCTTGCACACTCCTCTGATGTCCTGACACCCACAAGACACCCGTGGGTGCCGCACTGCATCAGACACTGCCACATTCACAGGCGCAGATGTAATTACATTGTGTTGCATAGATAGGAAAAGTGCATGAGACAGACTGGAGAATGGAGCATGGGCGAGCTTTACCTTAGCTATGACAACTCTATGAGCGAGTCAGTCTTTGATGGCGGGACTACTGTGTATTTTTATGTGAAATTTAGATCTTGGGTTTACAGACTGCAATGTCAGTCTTATCTTACTTTATGTATTTAATTTCTATCTTAAAATGTCTTAATACACTTGAGGTGTACTATGTAACTTTTGAGATGAAGAGTCCATGGACATGTTGTTGCTTTGCCTGGAACGTTCCAAAGTGTGGCATTAAACATCTATCTCTATGATGACAAAGGTGTCATCGAGCCAAGTTACAGGTCACATCTGTGGAGAGCTGTACTTACTCTAATGTCATATTGTTTGCTTATTTTTAAGGCGCTTTGATTCATTTTAAGTATTATCTAGATTATTTCTAGTGTAGCTGTGTACAATGGATAATGAAGTAACTTTGATTGGGTCTCACAGTCCCCAACTCCTTTTTTCGATCCTAAGTTTCATACTCATACTGTCAGTGTCCTTAAATATAAACTAGATAAAGTGAGCTATCTGTTTGGCACTTAAGCGTTGATGGCAGTCAGTGTTGTCATAGGTGTCATCTTAATAGAGAATGTATGACTTGTCCCATCTGCTGCTGTCTGGTAATCAATGAAATGCCACAAGAATACACCTCAAAGCTTGCACATGGCCACAGAATTTTAATCTTAACAAAAACGTCACATTAATCAACACTGCACTCTCTCTTTGTATTTGTAAATATGTTGCAGTTACAAATACATAACTGAAAGTGCATATGCCTTCCTTGGTTTGGAGAGATTGTACCTGGAGTAAATATTGTATCATAGTTCTACATAAGTAAGAAGCAGTTTGTGTACAAAAAGGTTGAAAAGAAAAGTACAAAAACAGCAGTAAGTTCTAAAATGAAATACTTGTACTTATGTAAAAAAAAAAAAAAAAAAAAGAAAAGTAAATTGCACCCCAAATCCAAGACAATTTACACACAAGGATGGCATTTTTCTGGCAGCTTAAAAGGTCATCTGTTCTTATTAATCTAATTATTGTGAAATAAAATTTTGGCCCTTGTTAACATTATGGTTGCTAGGTGACAGTTATGGAATTATTTTGTATGTCACATCTGCTGCCCTTGTCCGGGAAGTAGATTGATGAACTACAAATAAAAAGGGAAAATATCTATTTATCTCAGGGACAAATGATGCATAAAACACTATTGTATTTTTGTGCAAGGTAGAGCTTTAAAAAAAAAAAAAAAAAAATCATCAACATTGTCAACATCTTTTAAAGGTGCACTCTGTACATTTTCTGCCGTGGCTTTTGTCACCTGCTTGTCTTCGTGCAGATGTATCACTTTGCCTAGAATGTTCAGCAGTAGTTAATGAAATGCCTTTATCTTGCATTTATTTAGTTACAAGTGTTTTTATTGCTCAGAAATACACTGAAAAGCATGCATTCTTCACAGACTGGACATATGCTTGGTCTGGCAGCGTTGCTTTCTTGTCTCCACGAAGATTAAATTTAATGCCATACTGTGAAACATTTCAGGCAAAGTGATAACATCTACATGGAAACAGTCACCTGGCTGGCCCTCCACTAAAAAAAGTTACATTGTGCACCTTTAAATCATAAAATCAAAAAACCAAGGGAAGTAAATGTACACTTGTTGAATGAGAGCACGTTTACTCATTAACCAACTGCTCTGTGCAAACCCTGGCCTCTCCAGTCCTTGTTTTTGAAGACCATTGAAGATAAAGAGCTTCTTGTATTGAAGTAAAAGTAAAGTAAATCAATTGGTGCAATGGGCTTTTAACTGTGACTCCTGCCCTCTCGCTTAAGTCTGCCTGTGAGGCCATTAACCTGAAACACGCTCAGCCCTCATCAGGCCACTACAGCACATGCTATTAGTGCTTTCCACTGCTCCCAGGGCTCACCATTCTACTTACGTTCATGGGTTTACAAAGATATTACTGGCCCATTCCCCCTCACATTTGAATCTAGGAATAATATGAACATTTTAAGATATCAAGATGTGGCTAGTGTTGCTTCTGTTCATTAAAGGGGCAACTTTTATGAGCTTTTAACCATTATGGTAATTAATCAAAGTTGTACTTTATTTATTTAAAAAGAAGTAGACTCATGCATGCTTGGTTAAACATTGTTTTGTAGCCATTTTCAATAAAAAAAAAAAAAAAAAGCATAACTGAAAGCATGACTGAAATACCACTGCTTGTTACAGTGAAAACAGATAGGGCTAATAAATTCAGCAGTTTTCAACAGTAAGTCACTGGACCCGATTAAATGACTAAACTGTTCCAGATCAGGCTTGTGGTTTACAATTGGTGGTTTACAATTGTAAAATGTGATTATATCATACTCCCTGGTGGGGGAGATTTTCCTATGGATACACTCTACTTTATCACGAAATATCTTAAATTCACAAAGTTGATCATTTATATGATCTCAAGACTCAAGAATACACTGCATTACTACAAAAATCTGCCTTTAACAATGAGGTTTAGCTGCCCCCATCTACCGGTATATTAAATGTTATTGGCCTATAGAATGTAGTGTTATTTGAAACCCATCAATGAACACAAATTCATTAAAAATAAATGATTAAAATAGTACTAGAAAACTAACATAAAAAACAACATTATTTATAGAGCATGTAAGATTTATGTTAAATGCAACTCCGCATTAATGATAGCAAGAGGCCTAAAATCTCAAACCAATGCAATGCACTTTTTGCTGTATGACAGAAAAGAACATTTCCCAAGTAAAATAAAGAAACACACAAATTACTTGAAGAAAATTATGAAAAGTTTTGTAATTTTGGTTTGTAAAAAGCCAAATAGTAGCTGGTAACATTTCTGGAGCTGTACAAAAACTGTATTTGAATTCTGTCCCTTTGTTTAAAGTTAATTTCTCCTCGCACAGGCTTGGTGGCTGTGTAAATGCACTGTTTTACCAGTTGGCTTGGCTCATATTTCTCTTTGTCTCAGTGTTTTCATCAGCAGTGCTCTTTGTTCTCAGACTGGAGCTTTTGGCTGTGATTGAGCTCGTAGAATGGCAGGAGTGGACAGTAAGAGGCAGCCATCTGTCAGCAACGCACGGCGACTTTAATATGAAAACAAACATGGCAACGGAGAAACAAAGAAGTAGCTAATAGCATCCATTAAAGGGGCACTATGTAACATTTCTGAATGGTCTGCCAACTGCTCGTCTCCATAGAGATAATATTTCTTTGCCTGGAATGTTGCACAGTATGGGTTTAAACTTTTCTATTTCTTTAAAAAAAAAAAGAATAAAAGGTGACACTCTAAAGAGGCAACCCTGCTCACAATATGAAAGCAAAGGTGATTTTTACCAGCAAGATCAGTACATTTAATGTCATACTGTGCAGATGTAGATGGTGGACTTGGTACCAAAAAAGTTACATTGTGCTCCTTTAAGTAGCAAATGTGGAAAAAAGCAACTACAATTTCCAATGACTTTTACTTTTGTAAAATATTTTATACATTTTTTGTAGAATCTTTACATTGCCTAAGAAAAATGTATAGTTTTCAGTACCTTGGACAGTTCTCTGCAGACTAGAACTGTACTGACTACATTGTGAGTTCTAGTAGTTTTGACAGCACGTCAGTACTCCTCTTGTAGCCACAGCTGATCTGGGCAGACTGAAGCAAGGCTGCCAACCTTCACCACTGACCCCTTTGACGACCACCAATACCCATTAACTTTCTACATTCTGCTAGGTTCAACATTTTGGGAATAGCAATAATAGCAAGCAGGTGCTGGACTCTCTACCAGAAAAGTTACATAGTGCACCTTTGCAAAATACTTTTACTTGTGGTGTTATAATTAAGAGTCTTATGCATTGGACAGTTCTTTAGCAGAGTGAAAGTATCTTAGACAGAACCTTGATACATGCAACACTAGCAGAAAGAACACTTCTGACTACTGTCAATATGATGAGTACCATGGACAGCTCCTCAGTGTGGAGATCTCTCAGCTATTTTCTGTTCTAAAACCAAATCACAGTGCATTTAAAAAATAACCCTTTGTTGAAATGACAGTGATATATGGACACAGAATATTTCTTTTTCACATTCAAACAATTTCAAACGTGAACAGGTTGATCAATAACTACTGATATAACAGGACATTTTTCCTAAATGCTAAATACTCAATATCTCCATATAAGATTGAGTTTTAATATTTGGAATAGAGTATGGTATTAAACTCATCTGTCTTGTATTTATTTATGTACTAGTTTTTCATCTTAAAAACACACTGAAAAACTGTGTAGCCTCTCCACAGATTTGACTGGTGGCGTCACCTGCTTGTCTTCATTAAGATAAATACATTTAGTGCTACACCACAGGACATTGCAGACAAAGCAATAACATCTCCATAGTGACAAGCAGGGGTGCAGACCCTCCACCAAAAAAGTGACAAAATACTCCTTTATAAATATATTAAAAATATTTCACTGAAAGTACTAAAACTTCTGTATATATGTACATGTATATGTCATTCACTTTGTGTGAACTGGTCACCTCACTGAGTGTGCAAAAGAGCACATGCCAAAGTCTTATGAGGAGAGAAGTTAGTCATTTCCATATTCATGTGCAGAATTGCTTTCATTGTGTTTGACGCTGACCTGATCCTCCAGTTGGCCTTGGGAGTCTGCCGTTATTCTCACAGTCAATCTACAGCTGACACTTCGAAAATCACATTTTTTCTTGAGGAAAACAATGCATAAATACAAAACCAACAAAGCCACTCCAGAAAACTCTTTAGAAAATATTACATTTGGAATGGCTTCATTCCTTTTGTGAGCTTTCCGAGACCTTCGTGAAATTAACTGCAGATCCTGGGGTCAGTGCTTCATGTTTATAGCCAGCATCTGTGTGTTTTATGCAGAGGTGCGTTTTATGCAGAGGTGTTGATGGTGTTGATGAGGATGGTGGTGCAGGCACTAGCATCTGGATGGAGAATAAACAGAATGGCTGCATTGGGTCCTGCTCTGTCTCCCTACACTGGAGTCTCTGGAGCAGATGGTTCAAAGACGATTCCGACTGAAGTCAGCAGCAGAGAGAGAGGCAGTGAGAGGCAGAGGGAAGTGACTCGAAGACCATAGAGCAAAATAGAAGGGAGAAGATTACATTCTATTAACTACTGAGAAGTCATATATTCAGTGTTAGGAAGTAGTTAATTCATACAAAAAATACATTTTCAGAATACTCTTTCATTCAGTATTCAGTATTTAGTATTGATACTTTGCAGTTGTCATCAACATTCTCTGGGGGTGTGATGCTAAATAGAGGCACTGCTCTGTTTGAAGCTCTGTTAAATATGAGCTTTGTTTTGATGATAACAACAACAATACTAATACTAATACTAATACTAATACTAATACTAATACTACTACTACTACTACTACTACTACTAATAATAATAATAATAATAATAATAATAATAATACTTTGTAGTAGTAGTAGTAGTAGTACTTCTCACCATGCCTCTGGTCTGGTTCTCCAGGGGTGGAAGGAGAGCAAGAGACAGAAGTCAGGAGGAGGCAGGGCTGTAGTTTATTTAAGGCAGGTTTACAGCTCAGCACTAATTTGTACAAACATGCCTCTTTGCTCTCGAGCCAAGATTCAGATGAGATTGAAGTGAGTCAGAGTGGAATCAGAGCCAGAGGACTGCAATCTTTTGGTTTATTTTTATACTTTCTGCTTGTGACCTGTATACATTTTAAAGCAATTGGTTATTGTAGAAATCATTTTGTCAAGAGAGTTATGAAATATTATATAGTCATTATATATTCAATACTACATATAGGCCTGGAAATTGGATAAATGATTAGAGTTTGTTTATGACTAACAATTGGATTCACAAGCAAAATAAAGTATAATTATTATTACTATTACAATGCAGGTTAGATTTATATGAATACTCTTTATTACTGCAGAAAAAGAATGCAGCTTAATAAAGCATAAGATCATATCAACATTTTCCATATTATAGTAATCAGAATTTATCGTAGTAAATCTATGAAAACCCAAATTACATTATATAATTTGACTTCATTATAATGTCCATCTGAAAATGTGACTTTGGCCTTTCCCAGTCTCATGAGCCATCAGTACCAGTGCTCATAGGAGAAAGGTGCTAATAGTTGGCACATATAAAAGTGTTGCATTTAAAGCCACTCTAGGCCTCTGTGGGCTGTGATTCATAGTTGTCTGCTGTGGCGGCTTCCTCAGTCTCTAAGGGTCTCTTAATCTTGCTCCTGTTCTCTACACTAGTTAAATGACATTTCTCTGTTGCTGCCATCCCCAGACAGCAGCTAAAATGGCAGCCAGAATTATTCTCACATTTAACACTTTTAATTGAGCTTATCGGGCCCGGGAACATGTCCTTTTTGCTGAAGAAGCTGATTTAGGCCTATATCTAGTTCAGAACTGTGGAGGCTCCTAGTGGAGGCTTAATGTCGAAGGAGTGCCCTCTGTATAGGGTTAATTGAATCAGTAATCTGTTTACTCTCTGCCCTCAATTACAGACTTCATCAGAAGCTGAGTCACAGACAAGTCAGAGCACTGTCAGACGGAGGAACTCACTGCAGAAAAGTCCTTTTGAATATACAGCAACCTTTTAAAAGGACTCAATGTCGGTTTAGAAAAACAAAGTCTAGGTATTCTCACTGGTAAATTAAAGGTTTACACTCAGTCCTGGTTTGTGTCCAGTTTTAGGTGTAATGTGGATTAGTTTGGTTCCAGTGTAGTTCTGGTTTATCAGAAAATGATTTTCTACAATTAAGGATAACATTGCTGTTTAACTTTGGTCTACTGTTAGAGTAAAACAAAAGTAAACACAAGATATTTGAGGATAGAGCTGCCAAATTATTTGTGAGGAGCTTGAAGACAAACCTCCCGAGGAGCAGTGTGTCACAGCTACAGTGACTTGGCTGCCTTTGAATGTACCAGACATGTCCCAGAAGAAAGTAAGATTTAAAATGCAATTAAGGGGCAAATGTTTCTTCTTTTTTTTGTAATTTTAAAGCTATTTTACAACTTTTACTACATTACTTTACTTCTACTACTACTACAAATTATTATTATTATTATTATTATTATTATTATTATTATTATTATTATTATTATTATTGCTGCATAGCTGAGGTAAGCCCAACCAATAAAGTCACAACTTCTGACAGAACATCACATTCAATCTGACAGCATGCAGCACAGGCAGCTTATGTTGTTCACAAACTATTGAAGGATCTGTGCGTATTTACTTTCAAGTCAGTCCAGCAGATTTTGTATTGGTAGCAGCCACTGATTCCTGACCCTGACAGAGAGGAGCAGATAGGTAAAAGGGAGCAGACCTATGTTTGAATTTGAGAGTGGGTCTAAAGCAGAGGAGCAGACAGGCTGACAGCATCGGGATAATGGGCCTGCCAGAATCTCTCCCACACTACAGCCCCCCATCCCAAACACAATCTCCATCTTACACATCCACTTCCCCCTCCACAGCGCCCTAACCTACACTGGCAATATTTGTATAGAGATTTAGGTAAGGAGACAGACCCACAGATGGGAGGGCAGCAGGTTTGTGGAATGGCGGAAGATGCACCTATTTGCAGGCCAGAGCACACGATTCTACGCTAAAGAGCTCTTCTGCTCCTTAGTGGTTTGGTAATGTCTCCTGTCAGCTGTAGAAACAGGCAGTAATTTGATAAATGGCCAGGCTGAGATGAAGTGAAAATAAGGCTGACAGTGCACAGGAGCCTCGCCTCTCCTGACACACACAATCTGACTCCACTTAACAGCATGGTGGTAAAAAAGTAACGATTTTACAGTATGCTTGACACACTGTATTTCCCTATTTAAGTAAACAAATTCAATCAATTTATGGAACAATTTGCAATATTATGAAACCCAAATGTAACACTGTAACAACCTGTAATAACATATAACCCTAATGTAACCCAAATGTAAAATATAACCCAAATGTAACACTGTAACAATCTACAGAAACTCATAACTCCAATGTAACACTGCGTAACAACCTGTAATAACATATAACCCTAATGTAACATCATTTAAAGCACTGCAATAATATATAACCATAATGTAACATTGTTTAACACACTGTAATAACACACAACCCACATGTAACACTGTAACACTCCGTAATAACATGTAATGCAAATGTAACACTGTGCAACACTATGTAATACCATGTAACCCAAATGTAACACTGTCTATAGTAATTCATAACCCTAAAGTAACACTGAGTAATGACCGGTAATGAAGTTCAATCCAAAAGCAACATTGCACACTAACATGCAACCCTAATGTAACACTCTAACATGCTGTAATAACTATAAAGTGTAAACCAAATGTAACACTAACAAGATGCAAAAATATGGATCCCAAATGTAGCAATGTGTAATAACTTGTAATAACATGTAACCCGAATATAACATTTTGTAACACCCTGCAATAACATATGTAGGTATAATCACTCCAGGTAGATTTCACCATAAAAGTAAATTGAATTCTGTCAACTGGATAAAAGTTGAATAGGTTTTGCCACTCATCCAGGTAGCTTCTTTAGTTCTGACAGTTTTCTGGTAGGTCACTGCCTCAACTTATTTAACTCTGTAATAACATGCAACCTAAATGCAAAATCATGTAACAACCCGTTATAGCATGTAACTCAGGCCAGAATAGCCATGCAGGAAAAAATAAGGTAATTTGTTATATTTCAAGTCGTAGAGCTTAACCTCATAATATACTTTTGAATATCTAACAGACAGACAGCATGATATTTGGAGAGTGTTTTGTATCCAAACAGAAGTCCAAATTTGCTGTCTGGTGCCTGCTATAGCTTTAACAGATGGAGCTCACGGATGGATGCAAGAGAGTTTGTCAGAGTGTGGCATTATTTGTGATTTGTTCACTTCTGGCTCATGTTCATTCAGTGGTCGTTCTCTTGTATCGTTTTTGGCTTCACTTGTCCCCTGTGCAATATAGTGGCTCAATACTGCAACTCTATGTAAGTTTTATTTCTCTCCATGAAATTCTTCAGTAAAACGGTGAATTCCACTTGATGATGTTGAGGAAATGTCAAGTGCTGCGATGGCAATTGTCCTTGTCAACCCGAACAGAGGGATGTCAGCTTTCAGCCCCATGTTTTCTTTTGGCCTGCACAGTGTGTTTGTGACCTCTATTTACAGAGAGTTACATTTCCCTGTACAGAGGTGAGGTGTCACAGGTGGCAATCCAGAACAAGTCATGTGATAAATGACAGGACAAGCCATGATTAATACAGGAAACAAGTATTTGCAGCATTAGATATTGATGATACTAGCTTAAGGTGGTTAGGCTATTCAATGAATGGATTAAAGAGTGAATGGATTAAAAGCACTGGTCCAAGAAAAGTAATTTAAAGCATAACTTTTAGGATGTAACACCTGCTTTATAATTTGAAGTGGATATAATTGGAAGGACAACACATTAAATAATGCACAAAATCAAAAACTCTAAATTTCAAAGAGATGGACACAAACTAAACCATATCTGCAAGAAACACAAATATTCACATCATTTAATATTTTCAACATAAAACTTTTGTCACTTGTAGACTTACTCACAGTGGGAAGAGTACCCATAACCTTTACTCAAGTATGTGAATAAATACTAGTACTTCAATAAAAATACTCAATTTTATGCTGCCAAACAAGAAAAGTTTTTTTTGTTAATGTAACTGTAAATGTAACCGAATAAATGTAACTTAGTACTACCCAACTTTGGAACATATAAAATGCTATTGGATAATTAATTTTAAAAAAAGGTGATTCTAAAACTTATGTTATGCATTATGTTATATTTTTATTGTTATTATTTTTTGTTCTTCATACCAGAAGTTGTACTGTGTTTTGTTTGAGTAACTTTACGAACTTGGGCTGTTTTCCTTTCCCAAGCACTAAGTTTGAAAACTATAGTAGCAATTATTTTTTTGCTTTATTTTAAGTGCTCCACTTCAGCGCTTAACTGAACAAGGAGTGGATGAGACGGACCCTCTATGGTGGTGTCAGCACTGAATTAATTTTACTTGTAAAATAAGGAATCTAAAAGTATTTATAGGACCTAATTTTCCAGAGTATAAAAGATCTACATAATCTTACATGGTTGCCAGAGACAGAAGAGTAAAGCAAAGTTATTTCAGTATCAGCCACTGCCTAGGCATGCAATTCTCACTGTGAACAGTAACTTACAACTTAACAACTGCCACTGCATCCATTTGCGCTTGTTTTTATTGCCAAATCTTTTCTCTCCCTTTTTTCTCAACTTTTGTTATTAGCAGCCACAATTCTTGCTGTTGGTCTTGTCATGCCATTGTGCTGAAGAACAAAGCAGGCAGCGAGCAAGCCATCATTATCACTTCAGGGACCAGGGAACACACAACCCCCGCAGGAGGTGGGAAAACACAGGCCCAAAACACAAATATCAGCACACATCAAACAAACAGTAAAGAAACTCCAGTGAGAGGAACAGAGCGGAGGGGAGGTCCAACAGCTGCTGCCCTGTCCTCATGACCAGACCAGCATACCAGCTCCACAGGGACTCCATGCAGAACTAGTGTGATTTTATGCAGTGTAGTAGTAGTGCAGTGTTTTCCCTCAATTTCTATCAATGGATACATCTAAGATCCCATTCAGTGCTCTCTAAAACTTAGTCAAATGCGTTTTGACGTGACACATGTCAGGGGCTGTGTACAACATCAAGTTAATTTAAACCTACCATTACCTTGATGTCAGAAACACATTCAAACACATTTTTTTTCTAGTTTAAATCATTGGTGCTATTAGTTTACCGTAGTATTCAGCAGTAGCAATATTAGCTTGTGTGCATGAATCATTAACTTAGATAAGACAAAACATATCTAAATTTGAGCAACAGATTGTCTGTTCACTCAAATCACCTGCAAATTTGCACCAGATAATCTCCCACAGGGATTATATTGTTTAGCCTGATAAGTGCACAAATCACATTTGTGCATATAGTTATGTTCATATCCCCAGACCCATCTTCACTCAGATCCTAATAATGCCAGTGCTGCAAGTGCTGTCAAAGATTAACAGCACATAGCAAACTGTATGATTATATTTGTATGTGTTAGCATCCCACTAGCTTTACTTGGCTAGCTGAAGGCACATTATATTTTATTTATTCAACATGTTTCCTATTCCAAGTCACTAATCACTGTCTCCCTTGGCCTCACCTAGAGGAGTGCTCTGGTGTCAGCAGGATAAAGAAAACAATAGCACCTTCGGAGCCGCTTTAATTGTGCACGTCCAAGTCATAAATCACCTGGGAGCGCGTAGACGCATGTACGGAGCCGTGCATGCTGGGTAATTTTTCTGAGGTTTATCTGCGGCGGCCTGGTGACAAACAGGGCTGCACTATGCTAGGGGACAACTCAACAGCCAGAGTACACACAAATGAGAACAATACAGAGACCAGCACCTTTGTGGACAAACTCATTGTTTCCAACTTAATGTGGTGCAAATTAATGGCATGACCTGGTTTGTACAAACAGGCCGTTTTTATTCTTGTGATGTTGAGTGGTAGAACCTACTGCGGGTAACCTGGGTACAAATTGTATTACATTTTCTTGCATTCATATCCATTAGAAGTTGTGTTTATATGCTTGGTAGCATCAAAATGGACTAACTAGAAAGACCACATAAGAATAAAGCAGACTTCAGACAGTATTGAAACCTAGTAGAAACCCTGGGGCTCTAACCACTCTACCAATGTTCTTTCAAATACTTAATCATGGAAATACAATGTCTGCAATCACATAAATAAAAAATAAAATAAAAAAAAAAAAAAAAAAAAAAAACAACAAAAAAACAATTTGTTATGCAATTTATTGCTGATTCCTAGTCACCAAAATTAAAAGACAATTTTAAGGCAGTTTGCAAGTCTGATTTTCAAAGCACTTAGCTTTGGGCTTGTAAACATGCAATCCTTTCCCACAGCTAGCTCTCACTACCCAATAACATAGACGAATTGGTAATTTACACTCCCGAAAGTCAGAGAGTGCTTGTCTTCTCTGTTTTGTGTCAGGCCTAAAGGAATAGGATATTGCCCAGGGTATATCTCACCATCAAGCCAAAAATACTGTGGCTTTGACAGGTTGTAGCCACCTACAGCCCACAACAGGAAGGTGGACACTAGAATGATGACCAAATTATAAAAGATTCACTAATACAGTTCCTTGTTTTACAATTCACCCAAGATTTCCAGGCTGAATTGAGATACGTAGAGGGAAAGCTAATGAGCGCTGACGTTTGGTAAAGGCCAATCTCACTCTTTTCTCTCTTCATGCCCTGTCATGTTGTCACTTTTCAGTCCACGTCGGCAGCGATCGTAGTCGGGAGTGTATGTTGATATGTGACACTGCTATTGTAATTGGTGCCAAGAATTGTTGGCATAGCAACAGCAGGTAATTTTTTGGGGGGATAGAATAAGCGTATATGGGATGTCAGTGTAATAGTAGGGGTCTGCTATATTATTCATGACAAGGGCTGTCAGTAAGGAGCTCTGCGGTCCTACGATTCCAGAAGCACTTTATACAAGCAGCATGTGCAGGTCTGTAGGCTGAAGGGTGACAGCAGAGGCGGTGTGGGGCAGAGGCAATCAGAGTCCAGTGTGAGAAATGTATGCTGGGACATTAGCACAATAGTGTGAGGAGGGATTCAAGCAGCTGTACACATGTATTGACCTACACGAAAACAAGGCACTGATGTAATAGCACACGTTATATTAGTCATTCACACCTCACACACAGTTGTGGTGAGATACAAATGCCTGGCCACTCCAACCACTTGCAAATTTTGCGCTCACAGAAATATGTGCATGCACTTGGAACTGAGTTGGTGTAAATAATGAGTTTGACTCAATGATGTAACCAACTGCAATTGTTGGATGTAATAATTGAGATTACATGATTGCACAGTCCATAGCGTAAATAGACACATCACCTCTTGGCCAAACAGCAGAGGTTTCCGAAATGTATTCATAGACATGCATTGTGCAACTTGGGCCGATATACACATTGAAAATCATTGGGTATTTCACATATCTCCATGTATAATTACTTAATCCACATTTTTGCTGCTCTGGCACATTATTTTATATATATATATATGTTGATTGTGTTTGATTTGTTTTAATTGCTTTTAAGAATACATTTTATGATGTGTTGAAATGTGTGTGTAATGTAATGTAACTGTGCTGCTGTCTTGGCCAGGACTCCCTTAAAAGAGATTAGTAATCTCATTGGGACTTTCCTGGTTAAATAAAGGTTAAATAAAAAAAAAAAAGTGTATATTTAAATATGTATATTTAAATATGTATATTTAAATATATATATATATATATATATATATATATATATATATATATATATATATATATACATATACACACACACACACACACACACACACAACCTGTTTGAGGTGGTTAGCTGCATAAAGACACCTGTCCACCCCATAAAATCCATAAGACTCTAACTACTAACATGGCCAAGACCAAAGAGCACAAGAGACAAAATTGTAGACCTCCACAAGGCTGGAAAGGGCTACGGGGCAATTGCCAAGCAGCTTGGTGAAAAAACATCCACTGTTGGAGCAATTATTAGAAAATGGAAGAAGCTAAACATGACTGTCAGTCTCCCTCAGACTGGGGCTCCATGCAAGATCTCACCTCGTGGGGTCTCAATGATCCTAAGAAAGGAATCAACCCAGTACTACACGGGAGGAGCTGGTCAATGACCTGAAAAGAGCTGGGACCACCGTTTCCAAGGTTACAGTTAGTAATACACTAAGACCTCATGATTTAAAATCATACATGGCACGGAAGGTTCCCCTGCTTAAACCAGCACATGTCCGAAATGGCCCGGACTTGTGGTGGCCATTTTAAGTTTGCCAATGACCATTTGGATGATCCAGAGGAGTCATGGGAGAACGTCATGTGGTCAGATGAGACCAAAATAGAACTTTTTGGTCTTAATTCCAATGATGAATACCATCCAAAGAACACCATCCCTACTCTGAAGCATGGGGGTGGTAGCGTCATGCTTTGGGAGTGTTTTTCTGCACATGGGACAGGACGACTGCACTGTATTAACCTCCTGAGACCCGAGCTCTTGCATGAGATGCTTTATTAATTTCTCTTTATTTGGGCTGACTGTGACCTGATGAGTCTAAATACAAAGAATTATCTTTTTACATTATGTAGTTTCTGAGAAAAAAAAAATGTAAATCAAAAATGTCCTCATATGTGAACATTTTAATCATTTTGATAAAACATCTGAATAATGATTTACAAAAACTATTAAGACATTTGTCTTGAATGTAAAAACAAAATGAGAAACAACAATTGTGTCTCTTGGAACAATGTGTCTCGTGTGAAGAGCTGCTGACAGGAGCAGGAAGAAAAAAGAAAAAAAAAACCCAAAACATTCTATAAAATATTCTAAACATTCTAAACTGTTAAAAAATGAATATATATATATATATATATATATATATATATATATATATATATATATATATATATATATATATATATTTGCATTTTTGATGTTCTTGTATGCTGTTATTCTTCTAAAGATTTCTTCAGGAGATTAAGTAAAGGATGACCGGAGCCATGTATTACGAGATTCCTTCCCTCAGTTAGAGCACTGAAGATGGATCGTGGCTGGGTCTTCCAACTTGACAATGACCCGAAGCACACAGCCAGGATAACCAAGGAGTGGCTCCATAACAAGCATATCAAGGTTCTGGAGTGGCCTAGCCAGTCTCCAGACCTAAACCCAATAGAAAATCATTGGAGGGAGCTCAAACCTGACTGATCTAGAGAACATCAGTGTGGAGGAGTGGGCCAAAATCCCTCCTGCAGTGTGTGCAAACGAAAAACTCCAGGAAACGTTTGACCTCTGTAATTGAGAACAAATTCCACTGTACCAAATATTAACATTGATTTTCTCAGGTTCAAATACTTATTTGCAGCAGTAACATACAAATAAATTATTTTAAAAATCATACAATGTGATTTCCAGATTTTTTTTTTTTTTTAGATTATGTCTCTCACAGTGAACATGCACCTAAGATGAAAATTTCAGACCCCTCCATGATTTCTAAGTGGGAGAACTTGCAAAATCACAGGGTGTTCAAATACTTATTTGCCTCACTGAGTGTGTGTGTGTGGGGGTGTGTGTGTGTGTGTATATCCAGTGTGTGTATGTCTCCAGGTCCTGGGGATTGCTCTAATTAGGTCATAATTACATGTAAGAGATTCAAAGGTACAGTAAGTGGGCAAGACAAATTGCATAGGAAATGCCACATTAACATGTAATAAGACTGAACTCAGTAATCTCTAATTAGCTTGCCCTTTTGGAAGAGCATAGCTCTGATCCTGGGGAAGAGACTAATTGTCTGAGAAGGGTTCCAGCCCTTCAATGGACTGGTGCACTTGGCCTTAAACCTGTGTGCAATTAATGGTACTCTTATGATAAAGAGGAGCTCACTGTGTATTATATAAAGTATAACACTGTGTATATGGTCTTTTATTTATAGTGCTTTTTCGGCCCATTGTCCATTGACTCCACAGCTAATGGTAAGATACTTCACAGTTGCCCTCGGGTAGACTGACAGGAGAGATGCTGCACATCTGTGGCATTGATCCCTCTGATCACAACCAGAGATCTTGCAATTATGCAATCATGTAAATCTCAACTGATCAATTTTACTCTAATCTTATATCTAATTATTACTTTTAGATACTAGTTACAAATAAAGATGTAATTAATAACAATACAAATAAGACGCTATGTTTGATATTATTAGATATCTGCATCTTCAAATGAGTTGGCAAGTGATTTGTGCATGACGATAATGGTATACCACGAACAAATCCAAGAACACCCGACAAGACTAATCTACAGCTATACTCACTGGCAGAAGATGTATTAAAATCCAATAACTGCACAAAGAAATATGATGAAGAAGAGTCACTCCGAATTTAATTAGTCCAGCAGCCAGGTTTCAAAGCAATAGGGAAAACAATTTTAGAACACAATTTATAAAGTCAACATTGGAACAGTCAACTGGTATTCTTTTGTAACCCAACATTCAGAAAGAATGAGGAGAATTTACATTGTAATTCAGAACACTAGCTCTAGTCAACTGGACAGTGTCAGTGAGCATGTTGGACGGATATAACAGTGATTGTCTATTGGTTTTCAGTATCTTGTTGAATTTGTGTTGAATCTGACTGCAAAAATACAAAAAAAAACAAAAACAAAAAACAAACAAACAGTTGGTTAAATTATATAAGATAAAGAAAACCGATTCATAACACAACAAAAATGTTAACATTTAAAAAAAAGACAACATTTTATATGGTAATAAAAAAATGTAAAAGGTCTCCATTGATGTCTATACATTGTAATTGTAAACCAGACATGCCCCGTCTATAACAGCATGCATGGATCTGGTTTGTGGAGACCAGGCAACAAAAATAAGTAAAAGGGAATCAACAACACTTTTACAAAATTTATCTTTACACAACACTATCAAACTAAATCTCACTTATATACAATAGAAAAAAAGCTTTGAATTCTTCTCCCAAACAGGTGTAGAATGATGACTGGAATACTGGCATTGGAGTGGCTGTTAAACACACAGAAAGACAGAAAACTTTGCCCAGACTGAATCTGATCTACAACAGACCTCGATTCTAGCAACAGGCCTTCAGAAAGCAACAGACACAACAGTAAACAATGGTTTCAAAAGTACATGGATTAAAAAAGTGAATCAAAGATAATATACTTTATTTTAAGGAACAATAGAAAGTTTATAATTCTCCTTTTAACAATGCTCTGATGACGTGGCAGATCCTCTCAGGTTAAAGTTTGTAGTTACTGCTGTGGAAAGGCTAAATGGCCCTGTTCTGTTGTGGTGAGGTACTACATGTCCGTACCTTTAGTCACTGTGAGTTGCCTCCCTCTGAACCGTCCTCTGTATTCTGAAGGCAATCAGGTGAGTTTATCCTTTGTTCTATTACAAATGCAAAGTACCCCCTATGCAATATTCTTGATTGCATTCTCATTCAGCCTCTCCATGTAGTTCCTAAGATCCTTGGAGTCCCCAAGCTCTATGTCCGGACAAACCCATTTGATCTCACTGGTCTGCACCAGTGCTAAGGGGCTGAGCACAGGACAGCCATTACTGGCCTTGACATTGGAAAAGGTTGTAAACTTGACTCTTTTTCTCTTCGTCGTGGGAGAGTTCATGGACTCATTCTTATGATCCTTCCCACTGGAGCCACACCCTGCGCTGGCAGTGCGATGTAAACCCCCGTTTAGGAGCTGGCTTCCCTCCTCCAGGGTCCCACCCAACTCATCCTGCTGCAGACAGAGGCCCTCCTCTTGACCCAACCACACCCAGTCATGGGCGTGGGGCATGGTCTCCGGTGTCTCAATGGACAGCTGTTTGCTTCGGTATTTATAGGCATATGAAATGCAGTTAATGAGAAAGACCATGATGGCCAAGCAGAAGACGCCAAGCAGAGCGTACATGCCAATCTCCAGGTCTGTGAGACCTCTGGTGCGTGATGGTAGTAAGTCGTCAGTGCTGTGGCTGTGTGGCTGCTCAGCCTGGTCTGGATACTCTGGGAAGTCACTGGGGACCCGGGCTCCACTGTCTGCTGACAGGCGGCCCCCATTAGGCCTCCCAGGGGCCTGGCCCCTCATGGTTGTAGTTCCACGGTTGATTAACCCAGTTTCCATGTCAGAAATGGAGCCTCCGTAATAAGGTGGCTCAGGCCTTGTTCGCCTCTCCCCAGGCTGTCTGTACTCCTCAGACAGGCCCAACCTCACCTGAATATTGGCCATGCCAGTCCCCAGGACAGTGCTGCGCTTTCCCTTCTGACACTGCTTAGAGAGACTCATCTCGACTCGGACCAGTAAACCCTGACCCTGTCCTTTGGCCACAATGCTGGGCCACTTCCAGGCCTCTGTCTGCTGAACGGTCACCACCTTCTGGTCCAGAGAGGTGGCCGACAGAGTAAAGTGAGCAGGGTTGTAATTGTCCAGAGGAGTCATGGAGCCATCACTGAGCTGCAGCCAAGCACTGATGAAGGACTCCTAAAACACAGGCACACAAAGGAAACAGATCTGAGCACAACAGCCCTCACCCAGTTTGCAAATGATGCTCAAAATAACATAATTTGCAAATTTTCTCATATGCATAAGAATGACTCGAAATGTGCAACAGGTTAGAAGCAGAGCATCTTAATTACAGTCGACTGCCTTATAGAAACAATTGGATAAATAGACTGAATATAAGTTCATTCTTCTGTCTCCGGGGAGAAAGAGTAGCCTTACTCATTTACAATTATAATGAACATGAACAGAAATGCTCAGCGTTGGTTATGCAAATCAAGAAAGTAGCTTCTTGAAACCAAATCATTACAGAGGAGAAATTACTATTATTATCATTGGATTCATAAACTCCAATCAAACCTCCTCATTACGTACACAGATACTGATGAGAGATTGACCTGAGCAGCGACAAATTTCTTCTGGAGTTTCAGAATAATGTATAACAATAAATACAAAGATGATTGGGGTTAGTACCTGCTTGAGCGTCTCAATCACCTCCTGTGTTGTAGCCGTGGCAACGATGGCTCTGTTGCTGCCGGGGCTGAGCTGCAGAGACAGAGAGAGCCCAGAGACCAGCTGTACTCCTAGCTCTGTCACACTGACTTTATCATCCACCACCCGGACTGTGCGCTCACCCAGGACCAAAGACGTCAGAGGCGACAGCACCTGTAAAACAGTTGAAAAGGTTGTATTTACAGAATATTGCATAATACTATGCCTCACAACACAATAATATGGTTAAAAAAGTCATGTAGACACAACAATCATTTATCCTTGGTTTAGAGTTTGGTTAATAACTGATTCACTCCTCAGTCAGTCAAATTTATTGATGACTGATGACTGCCAACATAATACACAATAATAGTGACACATTCATTCAGTCACTGTGGGTGAGGTGTCTTGCTCACAGGCACAACTACTCTACGCAATTCCAGCACAAGGAATAGAGCTGTGCCAAATACATCACCTTTATCAGAAACAAGGGGGCTTATATCTTGGCCCTTAAATTAGTCTTAAACAGGGGAAATACTTTATGCTGTATGTTGATTTATGCTGTGAAAATGTATGTCATGTGAGGATATTACAACCTTTTAAGTTTGAATGCACATTTTGCATTTGTAACCAAACCTTACGGAGCTGGATTAAATATCTCGGTAAACAGACTTGCTTCACCCATCTACATTATGCATTCATTGCTGTTAAAGCATGTTGGTAGAAAATAATAAACTGCTCCTATAAAATACAAACTCGCACTATCTATTTTCTGCATGTCAAAATATTTCAAAGATACAGCGCACCGTTTCTTCCACTTTACAATTTTTTGTGTGTTATATTTAACCGACTTAAATAAGAAAGTTTATGCTAAATAGTTTATATTAGGACTCTGCAAACCTACAAATAGTGCACCTCCTTAAATTGCCAGAGGTGAAAACATGTAAATAGTTGCCATCCTGTTATGAACCACGAATCCCTCCCATCCACTCCAATTAAGCCAGCAGTCTGTCCCGCAGACTCCCCCACATGGACGCGTTTACCAGCCATAATCAACTGCCAGACCCCATCACGGCCTCATTTGTACAACCCTCTTCTCTCTTCCCTTTTAGTCTACCTCTTTCTTCTTTCCGCTTCCCACACAGCCATAGTTGCATCTTTAAATATAACCCAGCACCTTGGATGCAGTAAAATGTCCTTGTTATTTAAATATAAAAACTACATGCACGTTGTGAGTAGATACACTACCCAAGAGAGTGTCTTTTCTCACAAAGGTGAAAGTGCTGTATCTGATCTTTACAGTCTTACACTTTACTTTAAATTGTTTGCAAACTTCTGCCTCACATCTTAATAAATTACTGCAATGAGTTTATAAATGCTTTTTACACATTTAAGAGGCAGAGATGGGGTTTCACAGTAATGCAACAACTAGTATGCTAACAGCACACTTCCTGGTCCACACATTAAAAAAAAGGTTTATAATTAGATGGAGAAGGCATCGTCTCACTTTGAGCTGCTTTTACTATCTGTAGTGGATTAAGACCAAGTTTGTTTAAATACAATAATAAAATAATAAATAAATAAAGTATGCTCTGCCACTTTAAATACAGCCCTACATCTTAAAGGTCTTTGTTACTCTGCATGTATGTCATGTTGATATACTGAACAAAGGAGTTTCTTTTCTCACAAAAGTTGATAAGTATGGGGGCTTTTAATTAGTTTGTGTTTGGCAAAAAATGGATTAAACCTAATCACAGCAGCACATTTTGTTTGTTCTTCTCAGCGAGCCCTGGTGAACTGCTGAAAGGACTGAACTTTCCCCAAAACCAGAGCATGCCAGAATTGTGTTTGAGAGTACAGCGTCTGCACACACAGCCCCTCTCCTCACTGCTGCTGCATAAATTCTTCCATCTGAACAATCACAACTTCCAACTAAAGGAACTGAGAATCCTAATCACTGGCAGGAAAACAGTGTGGTTGCTTCATATCAGACCTTTGAAGTATTTTTATGATCTTACTAGTTATTTGACCAAAACTACATTCACAAGAGTAAACAAAACAGCTTACTCATTGCCTTCTCTTTTCTGCTATGGTACACATAAATCTTTAATATTCTTTTAAACATAAAATATTTCATTCACTAATAAATACTTTGGCTAAAGTATACTTGTATTAACCATGTATGTGTGCATGTGATAGAAAGATATGATATGGTTTGTTTTGGTCTGTTGACCAATAATATAATGTAAAACAACGTAACAGTAATGGTACATGGAGTTAATTCATGCTTCCCATACTCTGTAAGTAAGTACAGCTGCCCTTGGATAGACTGATGGAAGTGAGGCTGCCAGTCACTCTCACACACCACATCCATTCTAGGCAGTGTGGGTTAACAATTTACAATGCTGCCCCATTTTAATGTGTTGGTGTTTAATGCCATACCTTGGAACATCCCACACAAAGTAATAGCATCTCCATAGAGAAAAGCAGGTGGAAAACTCTCCACCATAAACATTACATAATGCAAAGAGAAATGTATAATTGTTTGTGGTGCTAGAATTATTTACAATTTGCAGAAAACTAACTTAAACCCTGGTAAAGCTTTTAAAACTATTATTCTTGCCAACAGAGTGAAATTGTCAAACTCTGGAAAATAAACCATGTAATGCTATTGCTTGGGGGGAATGTGTGCGGTCACGTAGCACTGGCCTGGAGAGATTTGGACAGGAATCATAGCAGTGGACTCTGACAGCTCAGAATAGACCGGGGCAGTCTGGGGAGGCTTTAATTGCCCTCTGGAGGTGGGCTGAAGCACCTGCAAACTGGTGTGAGAGAGAGGGACCGCCGGCCGCACGTCCACTGCAGGAATCTCTCCCCTCTCCTAGGGTATGGGCTTTGCACGCTCTGTAATGGGGTTGAGGTGAGACATGACACTTTGGAAAATTGGACAAAGGACTTCAACAGGGGTTAGGGGAAGAGATCTGACTAGTCCAGATGAATCAAAAGAATAAGCATGACATTTCAGAAAGAGTAAAGGGTAGAGGATCCAGACTGGAGGAGCAGACTGTGTGGAAACAGGCACATGTGGGAGCGGAACACATCCGTCTCAAGAACGTTGGATGTTGGAAAGGGACAATTGGTCATGTTTAATTTATCTATAATAACACTAATAAAAAACAAACAAACAACAAAACACTGCAATCTTGAGCATATTACCACTTATATATGGCATTGGTGTATAGTCAAAACAGCATTTCTTGCTAGAACGCTTGCCACTATTTAGTGCAAGGGTTTATAGATGACATTTAAATAAATTAATTTTAAAGCTAAATATTGCTATATGAATTATATAAAAAACATATTTAGTTATACATAACTAATTTAACTTTGTTGGCTGAATTAGGTTTTAATTGATATTTGGAGTAAAAAAATCAGCATTACTTTCCATCAGCATTGCAGAAGCCAGAAGCTTCAGTTAAGTCTGTTGTGAACATATAAACAAATTGCTGCCTCTTTACCTAACCTTTGACACACTTGTGGTCAATTGTTAAGGAAAATATTCCAGAAAAAGAGAACTGATTGTAACCCTGCTTTGTTAGTCTATTATTGAACCTCTCACGACTGAATACTCTCTCTTTAAACTGTGTTGTCATTCCCCTCACGAGTTAACCTTTTAACAGAGCAGGGCAACACAAAGTGGCATGAAAACAACCCTGACATTTTCAGAGCAAGTACTTGGATGTCAAATCATTAAAAACTATTCAACTAGAGTAATTAACATTTCGATTGTTCATTAATTTGGAGAGAAGTCTTCTTGACTCTCCCCTTTGAGAAGAAAAAGTAGGTTATGTGTTTTTGGCTACCCATTCATGTTTCACTGATTGTTATTCTTGTGCAAAACCTGGATATCAGTAACTTTGTGCCAAAATGGGTCCACGTTGGAAAAGTTAGTTTATCTTTCAAAAGCTATCACCATTTTAACTTTCTAATGAACAAGGTACAGAGCTAGTGCGAGTGAATACAGCCCATACCAACAGTCTTTAACCAATAGAAATCAAAAGCACTGGAATCACTCTTTTCTAAGCAAATTTAAGATTTTGATGTTTCATCCCTGACAATATTTTCAATCCGCCTACACCGACTGAAGAAAAATTCATTTCAAAGCCCCTCAAATACACCTGTCTTTAGTTGAAAGCCTGTCACATTTGGGTTCATTTATCCCTTTCCAGTGCTGTGATGTCAAACCTTGATTCATTTCCTTTGATCTGACCAGTGACACTGCTAACAGCACTCTATAAACACAGAATCTGTCTCAGCTCTGGACTGCACACATCTCTGGCCATAAACCACCATTATGATTCCAGGCCATTACTTTAACAGCGTGTTGCTCTGTCTTGTAAATGCCAAATTTACGTTCACTGGCGGAGGGAGCGTACTGGCAGTAGAGACGCTCAGGTGGAGGGCTGGATAAACAGAATCCTCCTGGTGTCTGTGTGGAAAGCCGAGAGGAGGTAGAGGCCTTTATTGGAGTACATGGCACGTAGGCATGTAGCTCGGTCAGTGCATGATCCACTAAGTGTTTGTGTCGGGCTGCAATCAATGGCTGCTTTTGTAACGCTCTCTTTTCACTGGTTGAACAACGGTACATTGCACCGAATTCTCCAGCTCTGTCTATGCACACAGCTGCTTGTAAAAAACAAGTATTTTACTATGACAGTTTTGTATCTTGTTATCTCATTCAGGTGTGCAATAAATTTAAATATTGAAGAAAAGTAATTTAGTAGCTCAATGTGTGGAGCACGGTACAGGATGTCATAATGAAGTTTACACTAGTCTAAACCCTAAAAAAATAGTGTATGTTCAGAAGGGCATCTGGTGTAAATCTGCCAAATTAGTATCCAATTGCAAAGGAAACGGGAAAAGGTGACAGTAAACATATTAAAATACTGTATAATTAAATATTTAAATTGGTAAAATTGTGATTACTGGGTAGTTCTTAAAGTGACTGCAGCTCTTGGATACAGACAGCACACAGCAGTCTCATTTTGACCCTAATTAATAAAGCATTTTTCCTTCACAAATCAGGAAGTGCACACTAGTAGAAAAAATTTCGCCCCCCCCTGAAAAAATAAAATAAATTAAATGATATAATGGAATTTAATTAAATATCAAATAGAAAAATTAAATTAAATAAACATCAAATGCATAAATTAAAATTAAATAAATATCAAAATAATACATTAAAATTAAATAAATATCAAATTAAAACAAGTAATTTAGCAATTTGGTACACCACCTTACATTATGCTCGGTGCTCGCTGGTTTAAGTGACATTCACAAAGTGGATGATTGTTGGCAATATTTGGCACGTTTATGCTGAAAAAACTCCAGCGTCTTATCAGCGTGACTGAGGTGTAATGAGGCGCCTTAACTTATTTGGCTTCATACTCTCCGCTGCCAACATTTTCAGACACAGCAGACACCGGTCTGTCCTCGTGTCCCACCGGAGTCACGGTGAAGCCAAGTGCTAAATACGCTTCATCAGACTTCCTCGTCTTATTTTTTGGGTGACTTTACCTCCGTCTATATCCGCCTTTCTTTTCATCCCTGGTAAAATGTTTTCCATAGCGTCTCTTTAGCAAAAGTGTTTCTTGTTCACTGCCCTGTGTCACGATCTGTTCGCTCTCTCCTGCTCTTTGCTGTGCGCGCGCTGCGTACAGTCCTACAGTGTCATACGAGGAGTCATACACGCCCCCCCCCCCGGCTTCTCGCCCCACTATTTGAGAGCCACTGTATTACACTATGGGGGTAAAGGAAAAAAAGGAAAGTAAAATAATTTAGTTATCATGAATTCTGGGTAGTAATTCATTGCTGGAATATATTTGTACTTCATTGCATGTATGATAAATGAAACTTGAATACAAAAATTAACTTAAATTTTTCTCATCTTTTTACCTTGACTTTGGTGCTACCAGAGTTCATCCCAATTAAGACGTTGCCGTCCGTCAGCTGAGCCACACTTGGCTGGTCCACTCTCAGGAAGTCCTTGACAAGCTGTGTGACCTCTACTTGCCAATCAGAGCCAAGCAGGAAGTGTGGCTGTCCCGGGCCGTCCTCTTCTGCCCCTCTGCTGTCTGCGGCTGCAGCCTCTGCCACAAAGTGAGTGAGCACCCGCACGCTGGTGCTCTGGTACTGTGGCACACAGCCGCCCTCCGCCCTGTCTGCTGCCTCTTCCTCCTGGTCATCTGTCACACGCTCATATCTGATGCCATTCACACCGAGAGGAACAAGAGGACACTGGGTAAAACAAGGCCACTGCAACGGAAGCCATTATTACTTTGTTGGTGCTTTAAGTTTGTGCAATATTTAAGGAACTGTATGTACAATTTTGATTTGAAATTTCATAAACGTGACCCATCTGTATCCCCAGATATGAGGTAAACATGATCAAATCTAGCTCTTACTGATAAAAATTCTAATGCTAATTTATTTATTATAAATACAAAAACCTTGGACAAGTTGTTATATATAATCAGAACAATTATCCAATCAGAAAGCAGAATTTGTTGAAACGAGTCTCTTACTTGGGTTGTCAGTTTCAATGCTTAAATCCAGCTGGGTTAATCCTAAACGGACTCTCTGATCTCTTCACTACCTAAATCCCCGCACCTGCAGCCAATCATGAGTCAGTCCTATGGTGCGGCCACTGAGTGAATCAAAACGTTCTGAGCGTTCACATGAGACCATTCCATATACAGAGAAACATTAACAGCACAGGCCACATACCAGCATACTCTACTTTAAGATAAGATTAGAAAAAACAATAGATTTATTGGAATCATTTAGGGAATTGGTGATTTAAAATAGCAAATGAAAGGATAATGTTGTTTTGTTAGTAAATTGTAAGTTAAATATTATTAAATATCAAAACTAGAATTTACAGATATGGGTAGCAGAAATAGTTAAATTATGCATCAAACATAATTACAGAAAGTGTTTTTGTCCTAAATCACCTTATTATTTTGCTCTGTGACGTGATTTTCAACCCCTTTAACGGCTCTAATGGTTATAAAGTGTCTATTTATTTATTACAGACTGGCTCTGACCTGACCCCTGGAAAGTCACATTTTAAAAACGCATTAAAGCCGTTTACAAACTGCTACCTCTCCTCCTTTTCATTTCTTTCAAAGGGCAACATTTCACAGGATGTCTGTAGATTTTCAGCTAAAAGCAAACACACAAAAGATATCAATCAAGAACCATTAGCTGTTCCCTGATCGGACAGTTCAGCATTGTTATTTGAATGTTTTCCCTCCGATTAGGTACACTGCTTTCTTGACTAGGAAGAGCAATCTCACTTCTGAAAGCAATTTAAGATCTAAAGTTTCAGCTTGTTTCTCTTGTTGTATTAGTGTCCGTTTTGTACTGGCTACTGCTAAAATTATATATTTTTTTTTATAACACCACACTGCACTTTTCATACATCCTCTAGTACCGATAAGTAGTGAGATGGTGTGAGCTGTGGGTGTACACAACAATGCTCTTGATTATGTTCTGACAAATAACCACACTTCTTTCTTTGTATCCCCTAGTCTTCCCAGTAGTTCTGTGGCCATCCCAGACTCCATCTCTCTCATTCATTTCTAACCCAACTTCTATGTGATGTATTTTTCAGCTCCACTCTCGCCCTCACCTTTCTTCTTCTCAGCACTGCACTGCTCAGCACAGTCAGCTGGCTGCAGGGACTGACACTGACAGCCTCTATTAGGTTTAATGAGGCATGGCCGCTCAGGCAGAAAAACAGGCTGACAGGTTAACATGCTGTGGCCCAATGGCTTGGCTTAGTTCCTAACCTCTGTTCCCTCCCCCTCTCCCTGGCCCTTAGTCCACACCAGAGAAGGGACGCCAATTCTGCCCCCATCATGACTAAGGTGACATTAGTGACGGGGGCACAACAGAGGAACATGTCACGCATGTATCAGGGAGGGACAGGTCGACCAAGGTGTCCCACTGTAATGAGTGGGCTAATGGTTCTGAGTGAAGGCTGCACACTATTGGACTATAGTGATGACAGGGCATTTTTATATTTTCACATAGTTGATCTTTTGTCAATTTGTTGTCAAAGAGAAACCGGATATTAAAAGACTCGATTTGTTTGCCTTGATAAATTGGAGCGTCTGTGCACGAGTCTATGTGATGCAGCAGTGACAAGGCATTAGTGGGTATTAGTGTTAGAGTGCCCCCGTGTGGGATGTGGGTCATAGCAACACACTTTCAATGATGTCACTCTATTACATGCGTCACATTCTAGTCTCTGGGTGGACAATGAATATTTTAATGGTGCACTGTGCAACTGTTGTGGTGGGGGGACTGCCACCTGCTCGTCTCTGTGAAGATTTTTTTTTCCTGAAATGTTTCACAGTATGGTATTAAAGTTTTCCATCTCTATAAAGATGGCAGGTGATTCTGTTAGGCTGAACTACAGGTCAGATATGGAGAGGTGATCCCACTTACAAGTAAGAATGTTTTTGAAGATATTAAAACAAGATATAAGAGTTTAATGCCATTCTGTTGAATCTCCATGAGAAAAGTCCATGTTGCAGAACTTCCACCACAAAGTTACATAGATCTCATAATGTCTTTTGCATCTGTTGCTTGCTGTTTAGCCCACTGAGAAAGTTAGAAATTGCAGGTATTGTATATTCCGTTTCAAAAAGTTAAAGATTTTTGAATGCTATCTAGATTCAAGACTTTTACCCAACCCTTCTATGCTAAGATACAAATTGAATTCAAGGTACAGTGAATGCATGTTAGGTGAAGGTGGCATCTTTACCTTCTGCTGCCCAGTGAAACAGGCACTCTCCAGCCCTTGATCTGACTGAGCTCAGGGTCAGCCACGTCAACGACCAGGGGGAGGCGGGGTATCCACACACTCATCTGCAGCTGGGTGCTCAGGAAACTGTATGTGAAGTTTAGAAACACCTTACGACTCCCACGGCTCTCCTTTCCATTCACGTAAACATAGTCGCAGCGCTCTGACACCTGGGGGAAAAAAATATTACAATTATTAGGGACAACTACTCTATCGTAGGCAGCTATTTTTCTAATCAATCCTTATTTTTTGCCTGTCCAAATTAGGATATCTGTTTACGTTTAAAGGGCATAACTTTTCAGGTGGATGGTCTACTGCCTGCTTTGCCTAAAATGTTCCACAGTATGGGAATTAAACATATACACATCCATGGAGACAATCATGTGGCACCTGTATGACAAGCTACAGATCAGATCTATGGAGAGGTGACTGTTCAAACTGAGAATACATGTTTTTAAAGGTATTACACCTTTAATGAAATGACTGCTAGATAAATTATGTTAAATTCTACACTGTGGAACATTTCAGGCAAGGTTCCAACAACTCCATGGAGACAAGCAGGTGACAGATAGCATACCAGAAAGTTTACAAGTGCACCTTAAAGGTTTAGGTTGACAAATTGAAATGTGAAAAGATACTAAAGAAATATGCAAAGAAATAAAAAAAAACAAAAAACAAAAATGTACTACTACTGTTACTACTCCCCTATCACTACTACCTACTACTAGTTCAACTTTTGTTTCTTTGAATTTGTATTTGAAAACATCAGAGGAAGAATTAAATAAATTAGTCCAGACCAACTTAATTTAGCTATCAAAGCCGTTTGAACTAGACCATGTCCAAACACAAAAGACACATTTTCATTATCTCTATCCCTGTATATATTTAGTCAATTTTGTCTTGTGAAGCTGGAGGGAAGACAGGCTTTGACCTCAATGCAACTCACGGCATTTAGTCTGCTCATTCAGTGTGCAAATGCAACTTTAATGTGCGCGTGTCCTGTCTGTTTAAAGTGTGCGTGCGGGATGACTTTAGTCCAACTTAACAGATGGTGCTGAGGAGAGACAGACCTGCCTCTCCCAACCCCACAGCATAATACAAGCTCAGAGTAAACACTGATTGGCTCTCCACAGTACAACTTTACTTCCATTTTCAGATGGGAGTCCAACAGTGACAAATGATACAGCATGTACATCAGAAGCATCTGTCACTATCTTGAAAGCACCAGAATTTCCCAATCAAATGTTCTTTTTTCCCTTTTGCTCAGTGCAGGCCTATTTAACAAGCTGTTGCCGAATTATGTTTGTAATCAGAGGATTTAATTCAAATTCAACTTCCGATAAACTCATGTTAGTGACTGGCTGTGTACTCCTAATTTACACACTTGTCCACTTTCGGCAAGTTGGCATTTGGGGTGATGATCAAACTAACTTAATGTCTGCCACTTTTTCTGATATAATGATTTGGACGTTTTTTAAAGAGGAACTATGAAATCCTTGTCAGCTCAAAAACAGCACTGTATATTAGAGCTGTGCAAGGAACTGTGCGCAATATTCTCATGGTAAATTTCACATGAGCTACCTGTGCTCCCAGATGTAAACGGGTAAATGGTCAAATTTCTCTTGCTGGTAACAATTGCAATTTTGTTTATAAAAAACTTTTGAGATGATATCCCATTTATTTATGTCATGATTTGGTGTTGGTTCTCCGGAGTATCCAATGAACCTCAGCATTGAAACTGCGTTGCCAGTTGCCTGACATTGCTTATGTTCTGGGCATTTATGTTGAAACACATTTTTATTTGGATAAGGATTAATTAATATGAGGAAAAAGAAGAATTGTGATAAATTGTGATACATTCTTGTCATATCCCCCAGCCTTATCTGACAAATACATTACTGATCCTTCTAAACACAGGAGAAGAGACTGCCAGAAGGATACAAAGTCAGCTCTGTGGTGCATCTTTAACTGAGAAACTTTGTGCATGGAATTGTGCAAAATCAATAGACACAACTGAATTTTAATCAGGATGACTGGCTGCACTCTGTTGATTGGTTAGTGCTTTTTGGAGTGGGTGGCGCTTGTGGAACTGAGATATCACCAGAGATCACTCATACAAGCCTTAATTACACAGAACCTCTTCAGGCATGTTTTAAATGATGAATTACAACATGGTACGAAGATTAAAAACTGAATTTTACATAATTCAGAGGGTTATGACAGTGTGCCTCCAAATAGAACGTGCAAATTTGTCATCAACTGATTATGTCAAGAAATGGCTCGATAGATCATGTGTTAAATGGTTCGTTAAATAGAGGCGTGAGGGTGATTGCATAAGTTAGCACCTATTTTACGTCATGCATTATATTACATTGCATTAAAAGGTACTACATTTTGCTAGTTGTGTAATTGGTTGGTTACAGTGATGATACTATCATGGTGGTTTAAGGTCAGTCATTTCATAATTTAAATGGGTTATGTTTATTCACAATGGCAGAATGCTCATGTTGATGTTTTGCAACTGAAAGCACACACATAAAAAGTACCACGCTCAACCTTCAGGGAAAATCCAAACAGCAGGTTACTGAAAAGAGCTGAGCTGAAGTGGAACAGCAAGAGGCCTGTGGCAGAGCAGTAAATATGGTGGTTATAGAGGGGGGCTTATGCAGTATACCTAGTATCTAAAGTGAATGGTATCTCCAAGTTAAAGAGGACATTATGCAAAAGTTAAATGAGTTCTTATAACAATGTTCGCTCATCATTAGCGTGGTAGACTGGCATTTTGATTTATGAATAAATCAAAATGTTGTGTAATCCTGGAGTAATCCTCCATCCGTCTTCTTCCATTTATCCAGATCCAGGTCACGGGGGCAGCAGTCTAAGCAGGGACTCCCAGCCTTCCCTCTCCCCATACACGTCCTCCAGCTCCTCCGGTGGGACCACAAGGTGTTCCCAGGCCAGCCGGCCTCCTTCTGGTGGGACATGTCCGGAACATGAGGGAAGGGAACAGGTGCCCGAGCCACCTCAGCTGGCTCCTCTCAACGTGGAGGAGCAGTGGCTCTACTCCGAGCTCCTCCCATGTGACTGAGCTCCTCACCCTATCTCTCGCTGGAGAGGAAAGTCATTTCAGCCGCTTGTATCCGCGATCTTGTCCTTTCGGTCATTACCCAGAGCTCATGGCCATAGGTGAGGGTAGGAACATAGATTGACCAGTAAATCGAGAGCTTTGCCTTTTGACCCAGCTCCTTCTTCACCACAACAGACCAATACAGCGACTGCATCACTGTCAACGCTGCACCGATCCGTCTGTCAATCTCACGCTCCATCCTTCCCTTTATTGTGAACAAGATCCTGAGATACTAGAAATTCTGTCCATAAATACAATGAATGGAACCGGTGACAAAGGGCAGCCCTGGCGGAGTTCAACATGCACTGGAAACTGGAGCCTTACTGCCAGCAATGTGAACACAGCTCCTGCTCTGGTCATACAGGGACCGGACAGCCCTTAGCAAAAGGCCCCGAATCCCATACTCCTGGAGCACAACCCCCCAAAGGACACCACGGGGTATGCGGTCGAAGGCCTTCTCCAGATCCACAAAACACATGTGGACTGGTTGGGCAAACTCCCATGAACCCTCGAGCACTCGATGGAGAGTATAGAGCTGGTCCAGTGTTCTGCGACCTGAACAAAAACCACACTGCCTCTCCTGAATTCAAGGTTCGACTATTGGTCGGATTCTCCTCTCCAGTACCCTGGAATAGACCTTAAGAAAGGCTGTAACTGGAACACACCCTCCGGTCTCACATCTTATACAGAGGGCCCACCACCCTGGTCTGCCAGTCCAGTCCTGCCCAAAATACCTCTATATGTAGGGTTCTAAAATGTCATCCATCTTTTTTTCAAAAGAGGTGGGTTGGACACGGGCAGCAGCAGATGTGACATACATAGAGATAATTGTAGTTCTGTTACCTAGCAACCATAATGTTAACAAAGGATAAAACTTTAATTAAAGACAAATAAAAATAGATTAAGTCAATGTTTAATACATCAGAACAATGCCTTCCTTGCAGATACATTCTTTATTTTGGATGGAATATGTTGATGAGCTTGATGAGGTATTCCATTTTAGAATCACTCAGTTACTCTCAGTTTTTTCCACAAACGACACTATTGTAAATATTTATGACAGGTAGTATCCCACCGAACCAAATCATTAATATAAATATGCACTTAAAGCCATTTTAGGACAATATTGTCCTTTACAATGAACAAAATGTAAAATAATTATCCACATACCAAAAAATAGGTTTCATCAGTTAAATTCACTTGGTTCTGTAAGGACTGGAGGAAGATGTAACCTAGAAAAAAACATTGCTTTGGCACAGACTGCACAACACTGTCACCATATAATGTAAATAGGATCAGGCCTGACATGTCTCATTAAAGCTTTAAGTTAGTGTAATCATTACATTAGTCTAAAGACATGGGTGCAGTGACTCACAACACGACATTGTTTCTATGACAGACATATTAAGTAATCAGTCAGACAGTTGTCGCAGTGGGCAGAAATGTACCTTTGTAATGAACACTGCAATATGCATTCTCTCGACTTGTACAGACGGATTTAGACAATTTGCAACAATATAGCCTCTAGGCATTTTTATTACTATCGCATTGTGTATTTTTTCATTATCTCTTAAAATAGCATGTTTAGCCCAACACAGTATGGCCTTCTCGCCGTATCCACGTGTCAGTATTGTGTAAATATTGTTTCCTTGTGAGCTTCTGAACTGGAATGATAATTTGTGTGATTTTTTGTTACAAAAGATGAGGTACTTGAAAGATGAATAGGTAGCGTTCACCTTCTAGAATTTTATTAGGTCCTAATTTCAGATGGAGGACAGGTTTTGATATCTTCATTTCGAGATTCCCTGTTTTTGAAAGAAATATTCAAATTTATAATCCACACAGGTTGAACCAAATATTAAATTTTATAATTTTGTGAGTAACTGAGAAAAACTGAACATATAATGTAAAAAAAAAAAGTGTGGACAGTAGTGAGGCTAACATGGAGACCCCCATCTACATCTTACCCGCTAAATATCATTACTTGTTTGGGACTGCCTCCACAAACTTCCCATATTAATCTTATTCCTTAAAGTCTGTTCAACTGACATACAGAGTTGAATGATGCCACCACTTTTGAAACCCAATGTGAAAAATGATTTCACTTTCATTTATTCATGTTGAGAGGAGACATTCAACTTTGAGCCAGTTTTCATGTTGGCCCATTAGACAGTTAAAGAGCAAACTCCACTATTGAAAAGTTACCTGTCCTCCAGCTAAGTTTTAAAGTATAAGGATTGATGTGAGATCATGTGAAGGCAATCTATTATAAGTGAAAGGCCAATGGATAAGAAGGGAAGAATGTTTACAGAGTTTGTCAATTGGAACTTCAACTTCACAACTAAAATTATACATTTTATATAACCATTTAACATTGTTTATAATTACTGTAAGATTATGCATCAGGTAATTTTCCTCAGTGCATAAAAATATCTACCGCGAACAAGCTTGTAATTGGCTTGTAATCCACCAACTTCAGCAATCAACAGGTTTTCTCATTTGACCATATTTTTGCATAGCTGTTAAAAGCTGGAACAATTTTAATGCAATCTAAACTGGAAAATACATCTAAACACCCACAATGTTCATCTGCAGAAAAAAAAACAAAAAACAGTTGCCTTCTCAAAACAATTTTTATTTCAGCAAAATATTTAGTGAAAAGAATTGTTAGTGGATGGGCAGGGGAGCATGCAGCCAAGGTCAGCGTCACTGTGTGGGGTACGTTTGCGGATAATTAAACCCTCCGAGATCCGAGCTTCTATCAGATCTGCATGGAGTCCACACGCACACACACTCGCTCCACAACACTAGCTCTTATCACCATTCTCTCACACAATCCAAAACAAGTTCATAATATTCTTTGCTGCGTGTTTCCTTTTGCCTAATTTGCTATGGACATGCTGGAAGACAGACATCATTAGGGAAAGCAAAATGATCCAGTATTATATTTGCGAACAAGAGCTATGTGTGATGATAACACATTGAATTTTAACATTTGGACAAAGACAATCGGATTCAGTTAAGTTAATTTATTTCAATTGTTTGCTTCATTGTGCATAATGAAGGGGTTTCAGATGGCAGCCTGTAGTGATTAATTGAGAAGGGGCAAGTACAAAGCTGATTACAAATCCTCGCAATTTTTTTTTGTGAATGGATAAATAACGTATAATAATAATCTTTGTCTTGAATCAATATTTGTTTGAGCATTTGTTGAATTTCAATTTGGATATTTATCCAGATTGGGAACCATATCAAGAAGCACAGCATTGGAGAAGCTGTGACCCAATCATCTCCATCAAAATGTGCCCTTTGTCAAAGCCAACATAATAACAGAGCAATAAAAAAAAAAAAAATACAAAAAAAAATACAAAATACCTGCTAAATGTAGTACCAGTATTTGCTTGATCAGTCTAGATTAAACATGACTTTACTAAATCCATCTTGTTTGTTTTTATGCTGTGGCACATGTGAGTTTTTGAGAATTTAGTACACAGCCGTGGAAAAGGGTAGGTGATGGCCTCGAATGTGGGGCAAAACAGGATAAAAAAAAAAAAAAAATCAGGGTAGTTCTGTACACTATTGTACAGTTTAAATCTGGAAAACCATTAGAACATGATTATTTATTTGTATCATACACACAGAGACACACACACACACACACACACATATATATATACACATATCTGTAATAGGTAAGCAGCTTGGTGTGAAGAAATGAACTGTGGAAGCATCTATCCATCTTCATCCGGCAGCAGTCTAAGCAAGGACTCCCAGACTTCCCTCACCCCAGACACGTCCTCAAGCTCCTCCGGTGGGACCCCAAGACGCTCCCAGGCCAGCCGAGAGACATAGTCCCTCCAGTGTGTCCAGGCCCATGTCGCTCTTTCGGGCTGAGCCCGACTGGGCCCCGTGGAGAAGGTCCCGGCCACCAGGCACTCGCACCCACCCCAGGCCTGGCTCCAGGGTGGGGCCCCGGTAATGCCAGTCCGGGCAACGTATCTGACCTTGATGCATTGCTCATCATGAAAGGCTTCTGAACTGCCCTTAGTCTGACCCGTCCCCCTGGACCTGTTTGCCATGGTTAACCCTACCAGGGGCAAGAAGCCCCCAACAACATAGCTCCCAGGACCACACGGGGGTCCTAGTGAATGACCTGCTCAGAGCTGGGACCAAAGTAACAAAGGCTACCATCAGTAACACACTACACAAACTCAAATCCTGCAGAAATCTGACTCAAATCCTGCAGTACCTGACATGTGCCCCTGCTTAAGGCAGTACATGTCCAAGCCCGTCTGAAGTTTGCTAGAGAGCATTTGGATGATCCAGAAGAGGATTGGGAGAATGTCATATGGTCAGATGAAACCCAAAAAGAACTTTTTGGTAAAAACTTAACTTGTCGTGTTTGGAGGAGAAAGAATGCTGAGTTGCATCCAAAGAACATCATACCTATTGTGAAGCATGAGGGTGGAAAGATCATGATTTGGGGATGTTTTTCTGCAAAGGGACCAGGACCACTGATCCATGTAAAGGAAAGAATGAATAGGGCCATGTATCGTGAGATTTTGAGTGAAAACCTACTTCCATCAGAAAGGAATGTGGCTGGGTCTTTCAGCATGAAAATGATCCCAAACGCATCACCCGGGCAACAAAAGAGTGTCTTCATAAGAAGCATTTCAAGGTCCCTGAGTGCCCTTGCCTGTCTCCAGATCTCAACTCCATTAAAAAAAAAATCTTTGGAGGGAGTTGAAAGTCCGTGTTGTCCAGCGACAGCCCCAAAACATCACTGCTCTAGAGGAGATCTGCACGGGGGAATGGGCCAAACTACCAGCAACAGTGTGTGAGAACCTTATGGAGACAGAAAATGTTTGACCTGCAGCAAGTGACATGTCCCCCTTAAATAAGCTAAATTTAAAACACAATTAAGATTCAAGCAAATATTTATAAACTAGCCAACAAAGGGTATATAACAAAGTATTGAGATGAACAATACTTATGTTTAACCATAATTTGTTTTTTTCTCATTTTGTCTCTTATAGTTGACATGTACCTATGATAAAATCTACAGGGAGAACTTCCACAATTGGTGGCTGACTAAATACTTTTTTGCCCCACTGTATGTGTGTGTGTGTGTACATATATCTATATCTATCTATCTATCTATCTATCTATCTATCTATCTATCTATCTATCTATCTATCTATCTATCTATCTATCTATCTATCTATCTATCTATCTATCTATATAATTACTAATATCAATGAACAATGTACCATGTATCACAGGATACATGTCTAGTGTGTGGCCCTAAAAGAATAGTATATTCCCTGTAAGACAGCAGTGAATAGCAAGTCTTTACCCTCAGAGCAATAACTGAAGCGTGCTCAAAGTTAGCACAAAAATCCATGCTGCTGTCTGCTTCAATCTGTGCTCACTGTTATATGGCCGAGGCAGGAGCATGTCAGGTTAGCACAAAATCAGGAACGCTCCCAGACTAGTGGAGTTTGTCTTCTCCAGACTGCCTTCAGATTTCTTCTCCTCACGCACTGGATTAGCTTTTAATATGCCTCAGTCATCTATTCTTCAAGTGTATTCTAACTTTAGTGTGCCGTGTCCCCTTAACTTTGCAGTACTTTTTAAATAAGCTGCCCTTTAATATATTCTTTTTTGTGTTTTTGTTGTGGAGCCTGGCAAGCCAAATCCAATCAGTTTCTTAGTTGAATAAAGATAAGCTAAATCATCTTTCCATTTCAAACTAAATCTAAAATGGATGCTTTCTTGTGATGTGGTTTCACAAGATTAAAGGTTGCATAAATTGGGTTATTCTTTAAAGGGCACATATTATTTAATTATCTTTTAATTGTGTTTTAATTGTGTAATCCTGTACTGTCCAGCATCTGGGGCTTGTGTGCTCAGAAAATGTCCCCTACCCCCATCTCCGCCCAGTTCCATACTCTAACATTTAGTCAGGTCACAGATATTACAGGAAGTGAACATTTTCCAGTCAAATAACGATGTTACTGATCACAATTTATTTTTATATAGCACTTTTCCACCTTCAAGGCATTCAAAGCACTTTAGATCAAGGAACCGCTCCCATTCAAACACCAGTGTACGCAGACATTGGGGTGGGGGAGTGGGGGGTGTTTTGCTAAAGACACAACAATAACATTTATCTGTGGAAGCTGCAATCACATCACCAACCTGTGGGTCAGTGGATTTGACCACTCTACCAATGATGTTTATGTCAAGGGTAGGATTCGAACCGCCAACCTTTCAGATCGGTGGACAAATACTACCAACTGAACTGTCGTCCCATGTTAAAGATGTGCTTTTATTTTGTGCTTGTGATAGCAATTATCCAAACATAAACCAGAATGAGCTTCTCACTCTGGGTTGCCAGATTCACTAAAATCAGTTTGCAATAAGCCTGAAATGGTTCTAAAGATATGATGCACCCCAAGTATATGACGGCTAATGGCATTTCAGAATCATTTGTGATTGTATTGTTTTTAATTAAACCAGCAGGATGTTGTAGCCATTAGGCTACTTTATTTTGTGAACATGTGCCATTGTTAATCAAATGAGAAGGGTTCTAATGGTTTTTAACTACCATCAATACCTGTACTCATTCACTGTACTTAAACACCCTTGCACCACTTAACTGCTGACCTGAACAGGCAGTAACAAAGAGAAAAGTTAAAATAATCATCACATGCAAAACAGATGCTCCGACACATGGCCCACTGACCTTGATAACCTGTTCATCTGTGGATTTGCATTCCACTGCCTCTGTAACGTCTGATACAGCCCCGTCTGTTCCCACAGTGACCACCTTTACTGGCACGGCTACTGTCCGCCCAGTGAGGACTGCTGTATTCAGGATCTCCGTGTCCTAAAAAAGAGAGAGACAAATCAAATGTATTTAAGCGGCACGGTCAACCTGCTGGTATAAAAGGGAGTTTTGAATTACTGTAAAGGGACTCATTGAGAAGTCATTGGGGTAAAACTTGCACTGTGATAACATTGAAACAAATAGCACAAATGGCATTTTAACAACTGATAATTGTGTGTACAACAGATGGCAAATACATTAAAATCACAGACAGGCTTTAAAATAAAATTAACATTTTAAAGGCAAAGGCCATGTGCTCGATTTTTCCCATGTATTTGAGCAAAATATGTCTAAATTTAATCTTGAAATAAGTGTGCTACATGCTGTTTGCATTTAATTGAAAGCATTTTATTGTCCGATAATCAGGAATTGTGCATTAGCATACTAGTTGTTGTTGGCTTTCATGCTTCATAGCAAAACTCTGCACTGGTCTTGTAAAAAGTGCTTGTAAAGTCCTGGGGAATAATTAGGATGTTCAGAAGGCATAATGTAAGTGAGGAATAACTTTGGATGACTGCAAACCGTTCAAAATTAACAAGTTGCAGCACCGTTTAAGGCAAACTGGCAGAAAACCATGAACCAGGGGACCTCTGTAGAATACCATAGGTCTATGTTGAACCAAAAATCACATACAAATTTTATAGATTTGCAACAAAGGCTTTCTTGGGCAGAGCAGCTGATGCTAAGGTCGGAAGTAACAACCACATATGTGCAATACACCTTTTTTTAGTGTCCTTTAAAGCTATAAAGACATTTTGTGGTGTGCTCTGCTTCAAAATTGTACATCATCTTCTTGTAACATTTTGAGATAATTTAACTTTCTGAAGGGGTTTTGCATTAGCACAAAGTCATGGAAGTGACAAACTGTTGCTATTTTAACTCTAGCACCCCACCCACTAGAAAAGAGAATGCCTTATAGAAGAGCAGATAAAAAGAGCAATTAAGACAACATCTGTTAATCCTTGCTGCGTGTTACTTTTAGTACGGATTTATCTTTACGCAGAAGCCTGTTCAACACAGCTTAGTTTCAATAAAAGATTAGTAAGAGGCCTCACCCTTTCAAAGTGGTCTCCAGGCACGCTTTATTCATCAAAACCTGTCTGTGCGTTTCCACACACTCATGTTCTTTGGAAGAAAAATGCATTTAACTCAACTGGAGATAAATGAATCCCCAGACCATTGCACTACAGTCATTCTTTCCTTCATCATGACGGTGTTTCTATATTTTTATATCTAATGTCAGATTGTCAGCAAATTCCCATCAATAAAAAGTTTGACAATATGAATTTTGAATCTTACTGTCAAATTTGAACCAATATTAGCAAAAGCAAACCAAGACTTCTCCCAAAAAACATTAAATTTAATTGGAAAAAAAGATTATTCTTCATCATATTCTAATTGCTGTACTAAGACCTTAATGTAGGTTTTATTACAAAGTCACATCTGAGTGGTCCACTTAAGAATCACACTGAATAAACAAATGATGCTGAGAAGGGAGAATTCAAGTCACTAATTAAGTGCTGCAGTTCACAGAAAAACACCGCAAAAGGAAAAAAAAAAAAAAATATATATATATATATACTTTACTTTACTTTACTGTCCCCGGGGAGAGATTCCTTTCCACATATACAGAGCACGTCTGACATACACACAGATAAACACCAAATATCACAGTCACATAAACACATTACAAAAACAGACATTATGCCTCAGCGGGGCCTGTTGTTTAAAAAGGCAATGGCTGCTGGGATCAGGCTTCTACCGAACCGTGCCCTCCTGCACCTGATCGCCCTATACCTCCATCCTGAGGGCAGAGGGATTAGATGGTCCTGGAGGGGGTGAGTGGAGTCCTGTGTTATGGCGAGTGCAAAGCGTCCAATAGCCCGATTATTTAGATCTGTGAGATTGGGTGTGGAAAGTCCTAGGATTTTAGCAGCTGTGTTACTTTAATGAGTTTGGTCCGGTTTTTAACAGTAAGCATGTTATAGAAGCAGGTGGAACAGTACAGTAGGATGGGCTGAATGATGGATTTATACAACAGTAATAACAGGTGTGGAGAAACAGAGTCCTTTGAGTTTTCTTATTACTGATAGTCTTTGTTGACTTCTTTTATGAATGTCCGTGATGTGATGTTTAAATGCAAATGTGTTGTCAATTGTGACGCCAAGATACTTAAAACTGTCCACTGTCTCTACTGTTTGATTGTTGATGATGATGGATTGCTGTGATTGGAGGGGGTTGGAGATCAGTTCCTTTGTTTTACTGACGTTGAGGTGCAGATGGTTATCAGTGCACCACTGGGTGAAGTGGGTGAGTGTGTCCATGTAATCCAAGACAGAGGTGTTGTCACTGAGCAGGGCCAGAACAGCAGTGTCGTCATATATATATATATATATATATATATATATATATATATATATATATATATATATATATATATATATATATATATATATATATGAAAGCAAAGCAATGGAATAAACACTGTCAAAGTACTTTCACCTTTTAATGAGGCAGAAAGTTACCTAAAATGCTGTGCTAAATTCACAGCTAAAGAAGTTTAAGGTATGTGGTAGGGCTGCACAAAAAAAAAGATTAAATCCTTTAATCAAATTTTAATGCCTGCACTCACACTTGTACAACTGAACTGAGCCACATCACATGGCACTCTTTGTCATTCATGTTGCTGTCGTTTTACCAGAGAAAATAAGTCCAGTGGCATGAAATATCTCTTAAACAGTGAGGCCAATATGAGTCCTGCTGTGACACGCTCCAGGATTAAACAACAATGTAGAGGAGTGAGGACAACAGGAAACAGGAGTGAGGACAACAGGAAACATTTTTCATTCACTTTTTCCTCTTATCCGCTATCCTCTCCATGCACAAGACAGGGCTCGTAAACATAAATCTTGCTTGTGCCGTGCTTTGGCCCACCTCCTCCGACCAGGCCAAAGTCCCACTCACACTAGACAATCGTACCACATATTAGGGACTATTCGTGCTTGGGCCTGGTTCGATTAGACTAGTGTGAGGTCGCCCTTAGAGTTACAAATACAAAGAGCACATCACTTCTCAGAGAAAAGCAGAGGAGTTTAGCACAGGGCCAGAGTGGCCTTTGAAATCAGTGACGTCAAATTAAATGTTGTGAAAGTGCAAATTGCGTCTTTTTACCCCCAAATGAGTTAAATATCATCCCTTCCTAATACAGCATTGAAGTAAAATCACATTCTTTAGCTGCTTTTAGTTAAAAGAAACTTACCACAACAGCTTGAATTTAAACAATTATACATCTTTATGTTTTGACAATTTTCTGTATTTTGCAGAAAATGTTTAGTAGAGAAAAAACTGAAAATATATATATATATTTTTAGAAATAATTGTCCATTTTATTTTCAGCCATATGTGGCAAACTAAATATGTATCGTTTAAGTAATGATGGTTGATATTTTTTTAGATTCACCTTAAAGGGCACATATGCAAAATCAGCGTCCTCATCATTAGTTTCTCAAAGTTTAATTTAATTTATTCATGCATGTTTGTGTAATCCTGTATTGTCCTACATTTGAGGCTTGAGTGGTCAGAAATTCACCAACAGTCTTCACCCACCCCCTCTCTCCACCCACTGCTCTGTACTGACTTGTGATTATTTGTCAAATTAAGACTTAGAGCCAGTAGGGTTCAAAAACACAGCCATGTAAAAGACAATTCACTGCTTGCTACGATGAAAAGCCACTATGAAGAGGCAGGTCTTCTCAGTTCTGCAGTTTTTTAGTCACATTTCAATCAGTTTAAAATCAATATTGCAATGACAAAAAATGTAAAAAAAAATATCAACTTACAGTATAGTTCAATAATAAATGCCTAAAAGCATAATACACCTTCAAGACTTAACACATAAAATCTGACCACAACCACTTAGCACATTGAACTGCAACGCTGGGAAGTACCTGAAATACATGGAGTACTTAAAAAAAATAAAAAAAAATAAATAAAGAGTGAGTGGAGAGGGGGTGAGCATACGAGTATTGGTTGAAGATTGGTGTAACAGGTATACAAACTTCAAACTCCAGCCTGCAGCCAGGTGTTTGTAATCTGTATCTGAACTCATTGCAGCTTAAACTCCTTGTGGTTGTAAAAGTAAAGCTGACCAAGCTAGCTCAAGTGATTCACAACCTAAAAAACAATTATAATTTTTTCCATTGCAATCCACCCACACCTGTCGGGTCTTAAACTGGCCCACTAAAAGCCCACACAGAGCAAGATCGACTCTATTGTAAACCCTAATTCATACATAACTGCAGATAAATGGGAGTCCCTGAATGGCTGTGTAATTGTCTGTCCAGTGCAGAGTATTATATTCTACCAACCCACACACGTGCACCAACTGTACGTCCAAAAAACTATGAAGCATGACTCGGGCCTCATCTTATCGAAACAGCGTCTCATTGGTGAGCGGAGACCGAAGAGGAGAGGAGGGACAATCGATAAAAGACCATTACGCTCTTATGTGCAGTGGGTCCAAGGGTGGCTGATACACGCGGCCATGTGGATGAGTGATGGGGAAGAGTCAGACAAGCAAGAGCAGGCTGTATAGACTGAAGGGGACAGTTGGGCGCATTTAAAAACTCAAGGACACTAGGATGGTTCCACGATAGGAGAAAACAGAATAGTCAGATGATAGATGACACTTTTACATGAAAAAACAAAACACCATGATGATTATTTTAATCAGAATCTGGAATATGTTTTGTTGCCATTATCAGTGAACAGACTAGGAAGTAAGAACTTGCTTTGGCATTATGATGTAACATAAAACAATGAATAAAAAAGTAAATATACGGTATGATAGAACAAAAACACAAATAAGGGCATGCATTAGAAATAACATGCTTTGACTGAATATATACAAAATATACAGTATGGACAGAACAACAGTGCAACATTTTCAGTGCAAGTAGATTAATTAAGGTTCAAGTAAGTTAAAATGACAAATGTTATAAAGTATTAAAAATCAGGATGCAATCATTTCAAATTGTCAATGATCGGCTTGGGGCTTTTTAATCAAGCCAATGCTCAGTGAGTAAAAACATTGTTTGCAGCAGAGTATAGACTGTAGAGAGAAAAATAATAATTTTTAATTTAAATGGCACTGATTAAAATTGTGTTTGTTTATATTCAGGAATATTTATATATATATACACACATATATATATATATATACACACACACATATATATATATATACACACACACACATATATATATATATATATATATATATATATATATATATATATATATATATATATATATATATAATTGAATTAAAGAATGTGGTTACAAAATAAAAATGATGGATGGTTGCCTCGCTAAGCCTAATCCCAAGTAAATTCCTGGTAAGGTCACTGAACAGGGCAGGATTTTATTACATTTTTTTGTTGAAGAAAAATTTGTTTCTGATTTCATAACTGTGTAGGGATATGAACAGAGTCTGATTCCAAGGTTTTTTCTTCTAAAATATGCACGGTATCAACAAATCCTGAACAAGATCCTGCATGATACAGGAGAAGGGTCCTTAGACTGAAACAATGCTCTGGTCAGACTACAGCAGTGGTAATGGAGTAAACCATAATCCCTTTAAACACTGTAAAACATACTTCCAAATCTACAAAAGTAAACCAATAAATATCAAGTATGAGTATAATAGAGTAATTGTAGAAGAATAGTTTAACCTAAACATGTTAAGTGTTATCTTGTTTTAAATTCAGCCCAACTTTCCACTCAATCAGTCCTTTATACATGGCTATTCTGACTCACATGTACCATCTGCTCTTCCATTTAAGTCAACCTGAAGCCAGCTTGAGTTACTATAGGCCTAATTGTCTCTGCCATCTACATTACATGGTCAATTTACCTGCACTGCCGTTAGTCATTATTTAAAGAACAATACCCATTAGTGGATTTTAGCACCATCCCGTGTGCCTGGCTTTACCTACTTTTTTACCTCATTACATAACCAAAATTAGCAAAAAGTTCTCGTTTTCTTTGCACCTGTCAATCAAAATGCAACTTTCAAATAATGATAACACAAATTCAGAGTTGTGCCAGGAAACTATTGTGCAACTGGATTTAGACTTTTTTATTTGGCAACACTGGGTGATTGGTTTTTAATCATTTCTGGACAGTTATGTTGCCCCAGGACAAATAAATGAGCTCAGCTGCCAATTCTTAGACACAATTATTACAGCAAATGTATTCAACAGGTTATTCTACATGGATGGTTTTCTTGTGTGAGCAGTTATATGTGGTGAATAGTATTATGGATGGGAAATTATGTATGGAACTTCAACTTGCAAGATAAGACAAACCTTACAGTAGAAAACATGGCTGTTGTGTTCCTCAGTAAAGATGGTTTACTGCATATAGGGTACTGTACAAAAGCTTTATTTTGTATATGATGAGAAAATGATTTAAAAGGGCCTATATTACACTGTTTTCTGATCTATGTTATGATGTTGTTTCCTCATCACAAACATACCTGGAAGTTGTTTCGTTTCATTCACAGAAACACAAAAACCCTGCAGGGGTATTTAGGCAGGGTTCTTCTCTCATACCAACCATCTGTTCCACATTGTGATGTCATTTGGTAATAGAGGAAGTGCTTTACTGCATTTTTAAACTCCATATAACTCTGTGTACAATAGGTAAAAAGGTAGTTGAAAACTAACGCTTTATGACATCACAAGGTGGAACAGAACGTTTTGAGTTTTGGAGATATAGACACTAAGAATAAAAGGTTACTCAAATGTGTGTGAATGGAACAAAACAACTCCAGGTATGCTTTTGATGAGGTAGCAGCATTATAACATGGTCAATATCTCACAAAAGTCAATTTGGTGTAATATAGGGCCTTTAATGTTCATATGATTGGTTAAGTCTAGGCAAGACAACTGAGACAAAGACTATACCACACCAGTTACTAAAGTTACTAAGATCTACAACAATGTGACAAAGAATGGAACGAGGAATCAACAAACAACTTTAAGGATGAGGTATCAGGTATCATCAGAGAACATTTAGTATTCTATTCTTTGTAACTATAGATTAGCAAGTACTCATTGAGATAGATGGTTATAGATGGTTTAAATCAACTCTGCATTGATTTGCACCAGCTCCTGTTGTCCACTTTTGGATGACTAAAGAATCATGTCGACATAAAAATGATAATAATTATGCTAATAGTAATAATTGTGTTAAACTCAACTTGACCCATTACATGAATGTATGAAAAGAGGTTTACCTAATCTAATTCAAATACATATAGCATGTTAAAAGCGTCAAATTTATTCATGTATTCAGTGACACTACAAATGTCTTCTTCTAATACATTATGCATGACATGGGTCCATCGGTTCTAGCTGGTGTTAATGCCTGTTAATGCTCACTATTGAGAACATTATCTCAATTATCTTAATGAATGATCAGTTACTTCTAGGTCAGTACAGTGGCAAAATAACAAAACTTTTATACTGCAAAGTTTAAAAGAAAAAGTTTTTTTTTAGTAATTTTTTTTTAGCCAAGACTAAAATAAAAGCATTTGTTGTTTGTTTTTTTGTCCATTTTGGTTGTGTTTTGCGGCACTGAAAAACATGTGCCCTTACTTACTGAATGGGCTTGCACCTCCACAAACCTGACTCTTATTTGGCTTGAAAGAGGGCCTTCTCCTGCTTGTTTAAAGGACATGCTGTTCCTTTAGCTATAATATTCACAGTAAGGCATCAAACACATCTAACTGTATGGGGAATATTCCGATGTATGGTTTTAAATTTCCATGATATCAAGCAGAATATGTGCCTACAGGAAGTTATGCAGTGTTGCTTTAACGTAGAGTCATTTTTGTCCCTTAAACTAATTATGTAATATCAAATAAGCACAAACAAAATCAATTCAGCTTACAAACTTTACTTCTTCCCTTTAATCAGTATTCCTTGTGGATGTCTTTGCCAGCAGTGTGTCCAGAGGGATCACCTCAGAGGACCTGCATTTTGGTCTTTTTTTTTTTTTTTTTAGGAAGCCAGTGGTGTAGAGCAGGGGAGAGGGCTGCTCACTCAATGTAATCTTTTTATGGTGACGAGGAATCCACAGGAGGATGAGAAGTCAGGCAGTCACAGAGATGATTACTGCAATGACAAGGGATGTGTTCGAGCGGGCAGAAGAAAAAAAGAAAAAAGGAAATTGCTATTTTGCTTGACTAAGAATGCTGCCTATCATTTGAAGCTTTTTGAAAGTTTTAATTACCGCTTGTGACAGACGTTTTAATTCAAGTAGGCAGGTGTGTGTGCAATGAATAATGTACCGTACAAGATTTTTGGATTTGCTCAAAAACAGCTCTCTGCCGGCGGGCACGTGGGAGGCGCCATGTGAAAGTGCATGTTGCTTAAATTGCTTTTTTGAGTAGCAGAATAATCACCTCTCAAGTCTGGACACATTTAACACAACCAGAGGAAGGTTGAAGTGCTCAGATGTGGAATATGAAGTTTAAATCAAATACTGGGTGAATGGAAAGATAATATAATACGTACATACGCACATATGTACATACATACATACAATATATAAACACACATATACACTAAAATATAAATAAAGCATACTGTAAAATATAATGTGCAAAATAATGTGATAGTGTCATATGTACAACAAGAAATTTTAGATCATTATATTCTCTCCTCAGTCATACTTTGTGCCACAGCTGTCCCGGGACAGATTTATAGAAGAGTGGCTGTCATTCTGCCCATCTCAAAATTCAAATCACACAATTGTAAGACATTCATTTAGGCAAGTGCTTTGCCTAAACCCACAATATTACAAACTGTGAACAATTTGGCGAGAACAAACATACTTCTGCCATGATCATGATTATTACCATTGCTAAATACCATTTCTACTAGCTTTTCCAGTGAGTAAAAATATTTATAAAACAAAATTCTACAATTATGCAATTAAGTTTTGGTCATTTTTGTTTTCTTCAAAAATATACTCAAGAATATTAATATGTTGGTTTTAAAGAGAGCGTATTATGCAAAACTGGAGCTTTCTACCATATATCTGTTTCTACCATATATATGTCATCCATGTATGTTTGAGTAATCTAGCGATCTCTCCTGGGCCCTATTCAAACCCTGTTTATGGTTATGCTCGACAGTTTACCATAAATATATAAAAGCAATACACAACACAATACACTTCAACTTCACAAAACTGATGTGATGTGTAGTAGTTTCATTAGTGAAATGCACACTTATTGTAATGGGATAGTACTCTGAAGGAAGAGCAAAGGGAGGGGAGACTCAGAGCATCAAAAATGAAAGTGAATCTTATAAAATGTTAATGCGTTGTATTTGGCTGATATGGTATGTTCAAAACAATAAAAGGTAACATGGTGATGTGATGTTATGTGTTAGCAATTAATACCCCCTCTTTAAAGACATGTCTCATAGTAAGAAATCACCAGTGACTGACATTTCAATTCAAATGTATTGATGTATTCTTTAACCTGTTGGACTGACAATCTGTTGCGCTTTGCTACTGTGTACTCTGAGCTCTGTACGCTTTAAACCAGATTAAATATTAAGCTCTTGTTGTTTTTCCTCTCTCTGTCTCTGTCTCTCTGTTGAGCGGAAATGCCAAAGTCAGCAGTGCTAAATTGGCCTTCCCTGATAACGCCTGTTCATTTTCTGCCCAGGCCTCCGCCGCTCCCGGAGGCCATTTGATTAGAATGTACCCGAGAGCTCCAGTGTGCTCGGTCTTTGGCCTGAGCTGCCTCAAAGCAAGACAGACTTAAAGGGTGAGAGAGAGGATAGGCGAGTACTTCGAAATAAACAAAAAAACAACCACAGCGATGGCATGGACAGGCTTAGCTTCACCCTAAATCCTGAGTGGCAAGTGGCATCTGGGTTGAAGACAAGTTGGATAGCAGGAAAGAGGGGCGAGATGTATTAAGATGCAAGCTCAGCCTTCTGCTCACACGCTCACACTCTCTCATAGATGTAATGGTGGAGAAAATGAGGGGTGTCTAAACAGCTCAAAGGCAGCTTGGTCAATGCTGTACTTGTAGAGGCAAAGGGACATGGCTCATCGTAACATATGCAGCACAGACCAGCGCTATCTCAAAGTATGTTTTCTGGGGACAGAATGCGGGTAATTGGGGCTATGTTGGAAGTTTTCAAAGCACAGTTAACGAAAGCACAGTACAAACGGGTATTTATATCTAAGCCACTGGCCATGAGATTTACAAAATGGTTTGGACAACTCTCTGGTGACTAGAATGAGTTGGCCATGTTGGTCTTGTGCAAGCTTGTGCTAGGGCTGCAAGATTAATCACAATGAAACCGCAATTGCATTTTGAATGGTCGCAATCATCAATCATGTTTTTGTAGTTTGGATCTCTACAAATATGTGATAAAATGAATGGAATTCTTGTATATATTTAGCTGTTCAGAATTCAGTGTTCTCTTAAATGTTAATCCTCCAGGATTTGTTTAAAATGGGGGCTTAAAACATGAGACTTAAAACATAAATTGCAAATGTAATTCAAATGCAGTGTTTGCCAGACAAATCACAATTAGATATTTTTCCAAAATCGTTCAGCCTTAGTATGTGATCATTTAGATAACTGGTAAGTCATATTACTGATGCTGACACTGGCATTATCTACTATTGTACTATTAATATGGAATATTCATGTATACTATCATATCATATATCGTTACTACTTTTCAATACTCATCCAATCAATACACTGACGTTTGTATAATCTCCATGTAGGTTTGTCTGATCAAGACTCTGACAATGGCAAATACTCAAATCAATATTCAAAGGTCATTGTGTATTTCATGATATAAAACACTTGTTGTCAACAAGTGTAGAGCCTGAGGGATATCATGGTCAGGGGACTATGAGTTTCATTTCAGCTCTATTTTGGTTTAGGTAAATCTTGGCTAACCTTATGCTTAATTATTCTATTAATTCTATTTTTCCCCAATTCTCTCCACACTCTTGTACAATGCACAGCACAAACAGTTGATTTTATTTAATTTAGGGCTTGGACTAGTACGGGGTCCTTTTTGATCCTCTGGATCTTTGAGCCAGGTTCATAACACCATCCAAGTTATAAAGATTTATATGATTCTATATGCCTTTCCCTACAATGGAAAATGTGAGGGGGAAAGAAGTAAAGTTTAGTTAAGTTCCAAACTACAGGAGTAGTTTTCTCTCACAATAGTTATATTTTATCATGGTTCTTTCATCTATTCCTAGTAATTTCTTGCTTGTAGTTTAGTTTGTGTAAAGCTCAAATAAATCCTTACAATAACCTTATGAGTAGGAGTCTTACGCCTTTGCAATATGCTTAAGTAGTGTAATTGTAATGAACCCTCGTTCGCACATAACATAATGAGACCACGCTGGAACACCACTGAGTAAATGATTAGCTCTATGTGAATGTTCTGTTTGATCGCGTGACATCGAAGCTCCCTTTTAGACATGAGACTGTGGCAGGGGACTGACTTGCCCTGGAGACGGAGACGAGAAAACCACTTCGCATCTTTGCCAAAATTCACTTGTGGTTTTAATCTAAGATGAGAGAATTAATGTCAAAAAAGAAGCGCAAGGAGAGACATGGAGCTATGGAGTTAGTATATACACAAGAGGACCTAATTAAGCTCGGAGAGGCATTATAGCTCTGAGCAAATGGCTAATGCTGCTTGGAGGACACTCAGGATGGCTCTGTGCGCAGCCTATTAGCGTCCTGCCAGGCCATCTCCAAATACAATTCCTGACAGTGTGACTGATGGGAGCTCGCTGGAACAACTTTTTCCGATAGAGAGATATCGCCGCGTATTTGTAAATTTCAAATATGCACCTCTCTCTCTCTTATCTTTTTTCTTTGCTGCTGTCCAAAGACTACTTCTTATTCATTCTTGTGGCCAGGCTATATCACAAAGTGTCAAACATGGGAACAAAGTCAATATGGAAGGAGCAAGCGTTTGTGGAATAATTAGGATGGGCCAAATAGGCACTTGGCTGTGGCAAATAAGAAAAGAATTAAATAACCAACACTGAGCTTCCCTCGAATGGCTCTGATTATAATGTTATGAGAGCGCAAGCACATAGCAATTGTTATAGAGTGGAAAAAAAACAGTTTGTGTTTGGTGAACTGTGAATAAATATATTACCTAAATAAATTGATAAATATGTTTGTAGAAGCTGTAGAAGTAATTTTCCAGGAGAGCCACTATGCCATTTTGCTAGAGCAACATGTGTAAAGCAACATAGCAATAAGGCTTCATATTTGAATAAAATAAAATAAAAAATAATAAAAAAAAACAAACTTGTGCAACATTCTCAGTTACAACAAAATATATCTTGCATAATATAAGGTTCAAAACTTCACATATATGCATTGTTTTGACCTTATTCTGCCCCACCCACATTTACTGTAAATGCGACTAAACTGCACCTTCTCTGTGGTGGCACTTCCAGTTAAGCAGGAATCCCATTCATTTCAATGGAGAATTTGGGAAAAGATTTGCTGCTAAAATATGAGATAAAGTAGGTTCATTTGTGTAAAACATTGTTGTTCATATGACCAACAAGACAACAATACACCACTTCTCAGGAGGCTTTAAAATGGCTTTGTAGTCTTTATACAACTTATTCGCTGTCAACATTGGCAGCCCCATGCAAAATAATACAACCCAAATGATGATGGCGGAGCGCCCACGGGAACTTCCGGATACATCAGAATAAGAATCAGTTTTATTGTGAACAAAAGTGCCATTATCAGTGAACAAAATTCACAAACTAAGACCTTGTTTCGGCTTTATGGTAAGAGTAATAACCATGGTAAAATAAAAATAAAGATATGCATTAAAATAAGGTAAAAATAAACTTTGATATACAATACAAAATATACAGTATGGGTAGAACAATAGTGCAAAAACTATCAGTGCAAGTAGGTTAATTACATTTGTTTACGTGACAGGTGGTGAATAAGAAGAAAATGAGAAAAGAAAACCACAAAATGAATAGTATAAGCAGAAGAGACACCATTAAAAAAAATCTAAATAGCTTGAATGTGTTTAATAGATTTTTTTATTGTGTCATATTTTGATCAATGACAAAGCTTCTGTTTATATTTCATTTTCGTTTATTTATGCTGACAGAGACGATATTAAACTTTTTTTTTTTTTGTTCTATGCAGAAAGGTTCAGTAATTCTAGAGGTATTAAGCAAAAACAAGGTCCATTAATCCACAGTCCACCATATTGCTGGGTTTCAAGAGACAGATTTTCCTATTGATTACATTGTACTTTGCCATGAAATATCCAAAAGGTAAATTCACAGATGTTGAACGTGATCATTTCTATTAGTGACTAGACCAAAGAACTCACTGTATTACAACAAAAATCATCTGAAACACAGCAATATGGTGTCAATATGAGATGTCATGTGTACACAACCCATCGCACATGCAGCACAACACCGTGACACTGCACAGCTTCTAAAACAAAAACCTAAGCATATGGAAGTCGCAGTATTTAACCAACTCCCAATTATTCCAAACACAGGCACTCAACCGCGCAAACTAATACGAATTAAACCACCAATATGGGCTTCTGTGATTGTAATGTTAGGGGAGTAAGCATAAAGCTAGTGTTATTGAGTGGTAAATAGAGTGACTATGAATAAAGGCTTAATGATAGCAGTTGGTGTAGTGTAAAGAGCGATGGGGCCACATTCGCTCCTGCTCTAATGAGAGAACAGAGCTAGCGCGCAGCGTGAAAACAGATCAAATATTTATGGAAGGGTGCCGTAGAAGTCCTCTCGGTTGGTATGTTGCTACATGTTGGCTTTCGCTAATGAAACGTTTTTACTTCCTCTACCCATTTTTAGTCTAGGTGCCAGGTCGCACTTTTGTACCCACACAAGCTACAATCCCTTCGGATTTGCAGTTAGGTTTGCTAATAAATACGCAGGCACAGTGGCATTTGTAAACTCTTTGACACCAGGATTCAATTGAATTTCAAAGGGTGCAATTTTCCCCCATACGAACCAAGTGCAACATGTTCACTGCCTCTGTACAGGTAAAGTGATTATTACTATGATGGCGTCTTTTTCAATCTACAAATGTGCAAAGTATCCAGGATATCAATCTTAAATAGAAGATTTTGTTGGGTCAATACATTTACCTCAAAAAAACTCACAAGCTTCATCAGAAATGTGGCTGACAAAGCTTTAATTTGAAACCTCAAGGATTCTGCTGCTGATGTGAAAATATGTTAGTGGGAAATCTGGTATAATTAGTACAATCTATGTTTTCACTTGAAACACTTTCGCAAATCGAACAAAAAATTATTCTGCTTCTCAGTAAACAATTGTATGTGCTTCCTCGCTTTTTAGGTTATTGGATAAACATAAACATGAGCTTTAAATTCAGACTGTTACATAATTCGCTATGGCATCTTATCCTGCATAATGAAGAAAAACGACTAGGAAAACAATCAAAGCTGCATCTGAGCAGTGTTATAATTTATTGCTTTGTACAGTTGTATGTAGAAAAGATTAATTCTAGTAAAAGCATATTTTTTTTAGCTATGTAGCTGCTCAACTGTACTGTGCCCCTGGGCATGAAATATTCTTTTGAAATAAATTTGTCTTGTTAAACAGCCAATGGTTCCCAAATTTGAAGACAAACATTGAAGTGAACTATCATACCAAACCATTCATTGTTCATAATGAACAAATGGTAAATAATGACTCAGACACACCATATTTTCTGGACTAAATGTCATACTTTTTTTCATAATTTGGCCGGGGGTGCAACTTATACTCAGATGCGACTTATGTGTGAAATTATTTAAATATATAATTTCACGTCTTTATTGTCACACTGACAACTGCGCAAGGGCACCATTGGCCTGTTTACCAGTATGGCAGCCATCTACTTCCCGAGCGACACCGAGCATGAAGAATTTATTGGATTTAGTGATTTGGAGTGGGATAGAGAGTAAACTTGTTAGGTTATTTTTTATGCTTTAGTTATTTGATCAACTGTTAATATCTTATGTAAACATACCCTATTCAGTTTGTTGTCTATGTGTTACATTAGTGTGCTGTACTGCTATTCAGCCTGTTCTCTATTTTATTGTTATTATTCTAACTTGCCTTTAAAGATAAAATGTTTGTTCTTGGTCTCGGATTTTGTAAAATAAATTTCCCCAAAAATGCGACTTATAGTCCAGTGTGACTTATATATTTTTTCTTACGTATTTTTTCACTGGTGCGACTTATACTCCGGAAAATACTAATACTATACAGTAGTAACTTCCTAGTTAAGGAGGTATGAATTAAGTTGTTACAAAGGATGACACAATGTTAAGAACCTATTTGTTCATAATTATTTTTACACATTTTCTTCAAAAATAAAAGCATACATTAGTAAGTAAAAATTATCACTTTTGCACAAGCCAAGCAGTACCTTTTACAACAGACCAAACACCTGCCACTGAACTATCATTATTACAGCATCAATAGACCTTGAGCACCAAAAAAGAGAAACACTTCGCTTCTGCCACTTTGCCACTTTGGTTCTTTTTGTGCTCGTCTCCCTCTAAACTGCCTCTTGCTCTGCCTTTTACCTGGCGCTCCATGCAGTCCTGGAGCTCCCATTTGACAGACCAGGTGCAGGGGAAGTGTGCGCACGTCTAGTACTCCTCTGTAGTGGTGTCAACCCGAAGTGATTGAGTGGAGCGTTTTCATTGAGCATGGTTCTTGACACCTTATACATGGATGAGTGCGGCTGTGACTGCTGTCTCCCCACATGCCCCTTTAACAGAGGCAGAAGTTAAGTTGTGATGTGCACTTTAATAACAGATTTCACTTCCATCCCAGACCTGCTAATTAACTGTCATTTCTGATTTGATAATAACAAATCCAATCTGTTAGCTTTCTACTAAAAAAAAAAGAAAAAAGAATGGCATTATGTAATTGCACAACGCATGTCATCAAGTTGAAACTTTCTTGATCAATATAAGGTTTTGCATCCAAATGTTTACTTCATGCGTATCCATGGCTTTCAACTCTGAAGTGTAAATTATGGCAACTGTCCCACTTTTCCATGGATACCATAATTAAGGAGAACTCCACTGGATGCCCTCAATATTTTATAGAGTAGACTATGCCATTAAAAGAAAAAAAAAAGAAAAATGATTACAGTATTTTCCTGGCTTAAAGTTGCACTTTTTTCATAGTTTATCCAGGGGTGCGACTTATACTGAGATGTGACTTACTCAAGTATATAATTTCACATCTTCGTTATTGTCACACTGACAACTGCATGAGGGCCCTCTAGACTTGTGTACCAGTATAGCAGCCACACGGAAGCGGCACTTCATCTACTGACAGAGCAGGCAGAGTTATTCAGAAGCCACACCGAGAATGAAGAAATCAGTGGATTTAGTGATTTGGAGTGAAACTTGTTAGCTTGTTTTTTTTTGTTTTTTTTTTGCTTTAGTTATCTGATCAACTGTTAATATCTTACATTAACATACCAGACACGTATTCAGTTCGCTGTCTATGCTTCTTGTACCTGTAAGAAAATTTACTTGACTCATTTTCTTTTATACATTTCATATTTAATTTCCATTTATTTATTTCCCCTTCATTCATAAGACCATAAAGGTGAGAATTTTTCATTTGGAACAATTGTAAATGTTTAGTTTATTATAAGTCTAGTTTAAGGTCGTGAAAACTATTTCTTATTTTCCGGTTCAGTCTTACGAGCGAGGTCTTACCCGACAGAGCACTATTTAAGAAACAATTAAAAAGTAAAATATAAAGTTTTTGGTTCACTAACAGGCCAAAGTGGTATGTATATTTTCCATGCGTTCATATGTATTTTTTGTCTTATGAGCCAGAGCTTCTGTTATATTTTATGTGTTTGCTAGTTCTATGGTGTGAACTGTGATGAAGACAGACCACAGTAAACATCAGTGAAAAGAGCTCTCATGTCTCTTGTGTTTGTGGACAAGCCGGCATATGTTATGTTAGCGTAGTTATCTGATTAACTGTTAATATCTCACGTTAGCATACCAGGCACATATTCAGTTTACTGTCTATGTGTTATTTTATTGTTATTATTCTAACTTGCCTTGAAAGATAAAATGTCTGTTCTTCGTCCCAGATTTTGTAAAATAAATTTCTCCCAAAAAATGCAACCTATAATCCAGTGTGATTTATGTTTTTTTCTTCATTATTACACATTTTTCCACTGGTGCGACTTATGCTCCGGAGCGACGTATAGTCCAAAAAATACAGTCATATTAATCACCAAATGAGTAAACTGCATTCCCAGTTCTTTAGGCAAAAACTGGCTTTGTTGAGACCAGCCTAGAACTGATTAGGCCTAAACCTAAACTAAGCCAGGACTAAACCAGGTCTACAGCAGACATAAACAAGGTCAAAACTAACACCCATGTAATTAAACAAAAAGCAGGTGTGGAACTGAAAACTTTTGCACAAATTGTGGCACAAAAGCAGACAATTTGCCATAAATGTATCCTAGCCCTTGGTGAACTTCCTCACCTCCAACCACCCCAATATCATTAATAATTACATAAGCCAGTGTTGACTTATATAATTAACTGCATAAGCACTTGTAACAAACACCATAAATTAGCACAAAGCTTCATTTGTCACACCTGAAAGCTTTTCATACTTTGTATTAAAACGTCAACTTGCAACTAAGCAATAAGGATCCTGCTGTTCACTGGAGTGTCTTGATCTACTTTTAGAAGTACCTGAAGAGCCCCGCCAACCTCATTGTCTGATTGCACTTCTCTGAGGTAACAGACACAGGACAAGAAAAAAAAGTAGAATGTCAAAAGTAAAATTAAGTCTTCAGGGCATGTGTGACTGGAAACTATTAATTATGACTAAAATGCATCCTTTGCCACATTTCCTCAGTAAAAGTTATGGATAGCTCAAAGGCATGGGAATTTTACGTGGCTGACTGTAAAGATAATAAAAACCACTCTTATCTCTTGGCTACATACATAACAGCTTTCATTTGATAAATTAATTATAATTGCACTATAATGTATGTTTACATGGCAATTACCATAACTCAATTAGCTTTATTTAGAACTCAATTAGCTATTTAAATCCAATACAACGACATTTGGATTTTTGCACAACTCAATTAAATTCCCAGAAACATTGTTTTGATTGCAACACTAACTTTTTTATAACCCTTTTTTGCTGAGTGAGAGATCTCTAAAAAATATGTTTAAAACAATGTAAAATATCAGTTTAAATTTTAATGTGTATATAAAACAAATAAAATATAAACAGAACCAATTTGATCATACCGACAATGCTTAAAGAGGGGGTATTTCACTTCTATGAGGTATTAACTTCTAACACATAACATATTTAAATCACCATGTTACCTTTTATTGTTTTGAAAATGCTATAATTGCAGAAAAAAAAAAAAAACATTAACATGTTTTACAAGTTTCACTGTCAATTTTTGACAGTCTGGTCTTCCCTCTCTTTGCTCTCTGCGTTAAGTCATTCCCCCTTCAGAGCGCGATCACAACACAATCAGCATGCATCCCACTAATGAAACTACTGCACATCACATCAGAGTTATCAAGTTGCTGTTCACAGTTTTGTATCATGTTTTTATATATTTATGAAGAACTGTCGTGTTGCAGCATGGACTTGTGGGCTGAACATTGCATAAAATCTTACAGCAAACTATAAGTTTCGAGTAGGGCCTGAGCGAGATCACTAAAATACTCAAACATTCTTTGATGACAGCTTTGCCCAGTATGTTCTGCAATATAGCATTAAAGTTATCAATCTCCATGGAGATAAGATGGTGCATCAAGCCAAGTTGCAAGTCAGATCTGATGTGAAGCAACTTGTGCATGTTTTTCAGGGTGTTTTTGAGCAATAAAACACTGAATACACGCTAGAGATATGTTTAATGTCAGACTGTGGAACATTCCAGGCAAACACTACATGAAGGCAAATGAGTCTAGAAAAATTGTGCACCTTCAATTCCGGGAAGTAATCTCACTTAGTGCAGTTACATCACAAAGGCTCATGGTGCAGTCTCTTGGATGTACTGTATGGACTAAACTACAACCATTCAAGCATGACGAAAGCTGAGCTACAATGACCGTGAAGTACACAATATGAGCTGCTGTCATTCACCACTGCAGGAGAGTGCATCCCTGTCATGTATGCACACATGTTTGACTGTAGATAATATGGCTTCAACATTTTAAATCTTTGATAATATTTTCTATAACAAGAGAAGAAAAGTAGAGAAGACTAACATTCTATTTAAGGGCACAATAATAAAAATATTACTGTCAAAAATATAAAGCAATACGCAATATCTATAACCGGTGTTGGGAATAACACTCTTTACATTGACAGTAATATCTAACATTTATATTTAAAGGGGCTCGTTAGTGTACTATGCCTGCAGCTGCAATTGATCAGATAACACTTTCTTGTAAATTCATAGGAGCTGCAAAGTTTTTTCCCTTTGTTTTGTAAACTAAACAAAACAGAGATAGGGAATTGAAGACAGAGACTGAATAAAAATAAATAGATCAACTGTAAAGGTGACCAATCAGATGCAGTGTTAGGAGAGTGTAAAGACTTTTCTGATATGTGGTTTATATAAGCGACACGAGGTCTTGAAGACTCATTATAAAACACATGTGGAAATATGCTGCATACCAGTGAATTTTAAAGATGTATAAAGTTAGCTATACAAAGTGTGAGGGTGTTTACAGGTCGCTGGAAGAATGTGAAACAGGAAAGTGTGTGGATACAGCAGTCGGCGTACTTATCAACTGTGTCGTTATTTTAATATCTATTTGCCAGTGTGCATGCTCTGTTATGTAGCATGCGTATGTTTGTTCTGATATCAGTGTGTGTTTGTTAATATGATGTTTGGACAATGTCTGCTACTTAAAAGGTGACAGTTGTTTTCCCTGCATTTCTAAAATACAGTCAGGCAGTTGTGCGTCGTTATAATGCTTTTGAGCTTTGTGGAGAATAGCTTATAATTAACACTTCTTCTTCTGGGTGTTTTAGTGATTTGTCAAATAAAGCTGAATAGAGCAAAATTTTACTTGAACAAAAAAAATATATATATATAATTTGAAGAGGTTCTTTTTGTAGTAATTTAATAGTTAATTAATCTGGCAATTACTTTGGATAACTATAACTAACAACCTTGACCAATGCCAATAATTGTTTTTTATGTTGATCACAATAATTTATTCCTGTGTGATCATTTATTTTGCTAATCATTGTTCGTTTTTAATAAAGAAGCATTACCTTTTCGGTGATTTCATTTAGCTGTCAAAATGGCATATTGAAATATCAGAAACAATTTTGTCACGCTCAAGTGACTCTTACCATGGCTAGAGGCACGATCCCCCCGAGGTCCTGCGCTGCCATGCGGATGAGGGTGAGTACCTCATTGGTCAGGCTGCGTGTGAGCGGGTACTCCACCTGCCAGCTTACCTCCCGGGTCCCCTCTACTGCCATCAACCCGTTCACCTCCAGATCCACTTGGAGCACTCTCTGGTACCCCGCTGCCTCCACCCTGCGCACACACAGACGCACAACAGGATTTAGATAACCCAGAGCGGGGCACAGAACGCTACACAAGAAATGGAAAGGTACCGGGGAAGGTATAAGGAGACAGAAAAAAGATGGTGCTCAAATTGTAAAAGTGGGAATAGTGGAGATAAAGGCATGAGTGAAAAGTGTATGGGGAAAATGAAAAGGACAGGGGACAATGAAAAAGTACTGCCATAAATGGGAAAAGGGATTACACTGCACATATAGGGAGGATGTTGAGATCAGAGGTGGAAGAAATATTCAAAATCTACACAAAGAAGAATACAGCGGTTTCATTCTTTTTCTTTGAGCTGGACGCCTGTCCTGAAAGCACAGTGGCTTACACTTGACAGCAAGAAGGTTGCGGGTTTGCCTCCCTGTCTGGCCCCAGCCTGTGAAAATGCATGTTCTTGTCGTGTCTGGGTGGGGTTCCTTCAGGCACTCCTATTTCCCCCCATTAACTCAATATGCACAGTGGACGGTCCTCCAGCTACGTAGTCCTGACCAAGAACTGAAGATGGAGCCCCAAGTGCTGTACTACAATAGCTCATTGCCCCCAACAAGTTGCACTGTTTGAGAGATGGGTCAAAAGCAGAGAAAGAATTTCCCGACAAAGGATTAATAACATATACATAACCTTACACAACCTGCCTACACCAGTCTGTGGCTGGTCTCTTTAAAGGAAAAATGGTAACATATTCTTAAAACAATGTGTGAAGCAATTGGCCAACTTAACACTTGATAGTTTTTCCATATTATATCACAGGTTGAAGAATAGCTGCAGCATTTACGTAGAAGGTAGTAAAAATAAGAGTACTCTACTATTACTACAGTCCTACTTTTACAACAATATCAGAACCTACTATTGAAAATCTCTATCCTAAAAACTGAGAAAAATATACACAATTATGTTTAAATAAACATATTTCAATGTACATTAGTTTATGAAAACAAAAATCTAATTCCATCTCTGACTGGAAATATCGCAGTTGAGATGCATACATTCAAAAAACAACAAAACAAAAGACAACCAATACCATCTCGGTCACAGTATTCAAAACCATTTCAAAAAGGATTCATTCCAAAACATTATGAATTCTGCAGCGTCTGATGTAAGCAGATGTTTCTGAGTTTGAGCAACCAATTCCTCATCAGAGCCAGATATGAAACTAATGGCATTGCTATTGGAATCCATTCTCACATACACGCAGAACCATGATCTTGGCAAAAAAGCAATTTATTTTTCCTCGCGCAATATGGAGCTTCTGTTGCAGAGATTGTCAGGGCCAGGCAAATCATTCTCCCTCAGCTGATAGAGATACAAACAAAGCAGAAAAAAACAATGAATGCAAAACCCTCCGAACTCACTGGATTTGCCCTGTGCTTGGTCTGCGTACATATTGTTCATAAAGCAGACAAAACATGATATAATACCTCTGACGGTAACCACGATTATGTACAACAACTTAAGGATACAATTTGCACTTCAGAATCAAGGGGCGGAGACCCAGTTGGAGCATAGTGTGAGATTTAAATGGAAATGGACTCCACTAGGTTGTGTTCATGTTGTAGAATTGAATGTCAATATTTTAGATGGAGGGCAGGGGCTTATATAGAACACCATGAGAAATTCATTTTTTTTTTTTTTGCAAAAAATGTCATGATGTCAGTTTCCCTGTCCTCCCGTGCTCTCTCCCCCTCCCCTACCTGTGTGTCTGGAGCTGGGTGGAGTGCCTGACTCCTCCCGTGCACACCTGGGGTGCATCAGCCTAATCACCACCACCTGCTGCTGAGTACAAGAAGGCTTGGCAGTCTACACTCGGTGCCAGACCGTCCGCGTGTAAAACGTGAATGTTTCTAGCTAAGCTTTGTTATTTGGTACTTTCCTGCAAATGCTCATTTGGATTTATGCACCCTCCAGATTCCTGCCTCCACTCGCCCAGCTCCTGCCGTCACGTTCCAGTCCCGGTATCGCCTCCTGCTCGTCTCGTCTCCGGCTCGTCTCGTCTCCTGCTCGTCTCGTCTCCTGCTCGTCTCGTCTCCTGCTCGTCTCGTCTCCTGTCCGGTCCTGGTCTCTGGTTTGTCGCCCGCTCCCCGCTCTGGTCTTCGTCTGCTCCGCCCGCCCTGGTACCGCACCTGCTTCTATCCCCGTCCTGGTCCTGTCCTGCCCGCCTCTACCTGCACCGCACCCGCCTGACCCGTCTCCCGCTCCCCGGTTCCTGTACCTGCTCTTGTGACCTGTTTAAAGACTGCATTTTCACCGCTGTAAATAAACACTGTTAAAACTGCTCTGGTCTGCATCCTTTGGTCCTATCCGCACCGTTACGACAGAACGGTCTGGCCACTATGGACCAAGCAGGCTCAGATCCGGACCAGATGCGCCGCCTCACGCACTCTCACCCCGAGGCGGTGCTGGGTCAGCACGAACAATCCATTCGAACTCTATTGGAGCTAAATCAGACATTGTCCCAGCAGGTGGCACAGCTTAACCACCAGGTGGCCGCGCTCCTCGTCACCCCGCCTGCTGCAGCTGGAGCGCCACCACGCCTCCCGGAGCCGAGAGGCACGGATCCGGAGCCGTATGCTGGACAACCTCACCTCTGTCGCGGATTCCTGTTCCAGTGCGAGTTCATGTTCCAGCAATGCCCTTCTCGTTTCAGCTCGGGGGCCACCAAGATCCGATATATATGTGGATTACTCCGGGGCAGAGCTCTCCAGTGGGCAGAGGCGCGCCTAATGAAGACGTCTGTGGATAGCCTGGATTTTAATGAATTTGTGTCCACGTTTAAGCTGGTGTTTGACCACCCGCACTACCAGGACAATGCTGCCTCCCGGTTATTGACTCTCAGCCAGGGCTCCAGGACGGTAGCGGATTATTCCATTGAATTCTGGACACATGCGGCGGAGCTGGACTGGACGGACAGCGCGCTGCGGGCTGTGTTTGTGCGGGGCCTGAACGAGACTTTGAAAGATGAATTGGTTTCCCGGGACGAACCCCCCGACCTGCGGACCCTCATCTCCCTCACTCACCGTATAGACAACCGCCTACGGGCTCGTCGCCGAGAGAGACGCCGGTCACCGGTCCCGCCGGAGCCACGCGCTGCCCCGTCCCCGCCGGATGAGCCCATGCAACTCGACAGGACCCTTGTGTCGGCCGAGGAGCGTCAACGGAGGCGTCGTCTGGCCGGGGCTTGCCTCTACTGCGGTGAGCGCGGACATTATGTGGTCACTTGCCCAGTTCGGCCAAAAGGGGGGGCCCACCAGTAGCACTGGGAGTACTGGTGGGCGAGCAACACATCCTGGACTCTTCTAATAGACTGCGGCTCAGCGCCACCCTGTGCGTTCGCACAGAGACCTTATGCGTTTCCGCCCTTATCGACTCCGGGGCTGAGAGGGACTTTATTGATGCCCAAGTCGCGGAGCAGCTCGGGGTCTACCTGGAGCCCCTCGAACGCCCCTTAAATGCCCAGGGGCTCAATGGACGTTTTCTGGGGCACATCACTCACATCACAGAACCTGTCACCGTGATTCTGTCCGGCAACCACCAAGAGAACCGTCAGTTTCATGTCCTGTCCTCCTCCGCTTCTCCTCTGGTCCTTGGTTACCCCTGGCTACGCGCCCACAACCCTGTTTTCGATTGGGCCAGGGGCGGAGTTTCGGGCTGGAGTCCCGATTGCCACGCCAAGTGCCTTCGGTCCGCCCTCCCTCCGGCCGGGAGGTCCGTTCCTGTCGCTGATCCGTCCCCAGACACCCCCAATCTGTCCTCGGTGCCTGCTGAATATCACGACCTGGGGGAGGTTTTTAGCAAGAGCAAGGCCCTCTCTTTACCGCCCCACCGTCCATATGACTGCGCCATTGACCTCCTGCCGGGTGCCCCACTACCATCTAGCAGGCTATATAACCTGTCTAAACCTGAACGCGAGTCAATGGAGGACTATATCCGTGGGTCCCTGGCTGCCGGAATCATCCGCCCGTCCACTTCACCCGTGGGAGCGGGGTTCTTCTTTGTGGCTAAGAAGGACAAATCCCTGCGGCCTTGCATTGATTACCGGGGTCTGAACAATATAACCGTGAAGAATAAATACCCGCTTCCCTTACTGGACTCGGCATTTACGCCCCTCCACGGTGCGACCATCTTCTCAAAGTTGGATTTGCGGAATGCGTACCACCTGGTGCGCATCAGGGAGGGAGACGAATGGAAGACGGCCTTCAAGACACCCCTGGGACATTTCGAATACTTGGTTATGCCCTTCGGTCTCACCAACGCCCCTGCCGTATTCCAAGCCCTCATCAACGATGTGCTCCGTGATTTCCTTAACCGATTCGTCTTTGTTTACTTGGATGACATCTTGATTTTCTCGCGGTCCCCCCAGGAGCATCATCAGCACGTTCGCCAGGTTCTCCAGCGCCTCCTCGAGAATAAACTGTTCGTGAAAGCTGAGAAATGCGAGTTTCACGCAGAGGAGGTCAGCTTTTTGGGCTTCATTGTGGGGCGGGGCCAAGTAAGAGCTGACCCTGAAAAGATCCAGGCTGTCACTGAGTGGCCCGTTCCTACCAGCCGGAGACAGCTCCAGAGATTTATCGGCTTTGCCAATTTTTATAGACGTTTCATCCGGGATTTTAGTAGGGTTATCTCGCCCTTAACTAAACTCACCTCTCCTGCTTTGCCGTTTGCCTGGTCTCCTGAGGCGCAGACAGCCTTCGAGAAGCTTAAGAGACTATTTACCTCCGCTCCCATCCTGCACCAGCCCGACCCTTCACGGCAATTCATCGTGGAGGTCGACGCCTCCGACTCGGGAGTGGGGGCCGTGCTTTCGCAGAGGTTCGACCCCCACAACCGCCTCTGTCCCTGCGCCTTCTTTTCCCGGCGATTGTCCTCGGCCGAGGTCAATTATGATGTGGGGGATCGGGAGCTCCTTGCCGTAAAGCTGGCCTTGGAGGAGTGGCGCCACTGGCTCGAAGGGGCGGAGCAACCATTCATCGTCTGGACCGACCATAAAAACTTGGAGTACATCCAGTCCGCCAGGCGCCTCAATCCCCGTCAAGCTCGTTGGTCCCTCTTCTTCAGCCGCTTCAACTTTCTCCTCACCTACCGCCCCGGATCTCGGAACGTCAAACCAGATGCCCTCTCCCGCCAGTTCGCCCTGGAGGATAGCCCGGTCACCGCAGAAACAATTATCCCCTCCTCGTGTGTGGTGGCCGCGGTCCATTGGGATATCGAGGACACCGTCCGAGAGGCCCAGACCAACGACCCCGACCCAGGTAACGGCCCTCCAGATAAACTGTTTGTTCCCGATTCTGTCCGGTCTCAGGTGCTCCAGTGGGTCCATGCCTCCCGTTTCGCCTGCCATCCTGGTGCCGGTCGCTCTCTCTCCCTCCTCAGGAGACGCTTCTGGTGGCCCACGATGGACACAGACACCCGGGCTTATGTCGCCGCCTGCCAGGTATGTGCTCGGGCCAAGGCCTCCCACTCACCCCCTTCTGGTCTCTTGCATCCTCTCCCAGTTCCTCGTCGCCCTTGGTCCCACATCGCCTTGGACTTCGTGACGGGCCTTCCCCCTTCCCAGGGGAACACGGTGGTTCTCACCATTGTGGACCGCTTCTCCAAGGCCGCCCATTTCGTTGCCCTGCCTAAGCTCCCCACAGCCAAAGAAACTGCCGACCAGCTGACCAGTCATGTCTTCCGACTCCACGGCATCCCGGTGGACATCGTGTCCGACAGAGGGACCCAATTCACCTCTCAGGTATGGCGGTCTTTCTGCGACAGTTTGGGGGCCACGGTTAGCCTCACGTCCGGGTTCCATCCACAATCTAATGGGCAGACGGAGCGGGCCAACCAAGACCTGGAGTCGGCCCTACGGTGCACAGCCTCCGCCAACCCCGCGACCTGGAGTACTCACCTACCCTGGATAGAGTACGCTCACAACTCCCTCGTGAGTTCCGCCACTGGTATGTCCCCCTTCGAGGCATCGCTGGGATATCAACCCCCTCTCTTTCCCACGGAGGAGAGGGACCTCGCCGTCCCGTCTGTTCAGCGCCATCTCCAGCGCTGTCGCCGGATCTGGAAGAAGGCCAGGGCGGCCCTTCTTCGGGCTGGAGCGCGCACTAAGGCGACGGCCGATCGCCACCGTGTCCCGGCGCCCGTATACCAACCTGGCCAGATGGTTTGGCTCTCCGCCAAGACGGTCCCGCTGAAGACGGACTCCCGTAAGCTGTCCCCCCGATTCCTGGGACCGTTTAAGATCATGAGGATCATAAATCCATCGGCGGTGCGCCTCCAGTTACCCCCGTCTCTCCGGATTCATCCGACCTTTCACGTCTCCCAGGTTAAACCAGTCCGGACCAGCGACCTGTGCCCTCCGGCCGATCCCCCACCGCCCGCCCGAGTCATTGACGGCCACCCGGCGTTCACCGTCCGCCGCCTGATTGACGTTCGTCGCCGTGGTAGGGGCCTCCAGTACCTCGTCGATTGGGAGGGTTACGGTCCGGAGGAGCGATCCTGGGTGCCCAGGGCACGCATTCTGGACCCCGACATGGTGAGAGACTTCCACCGCGCTCATCCTGACAAGCCTGGGGGTCCACCAGGAGGTGGACCTTAGGGGGGGGGTACTGTCATGATGTCAGTTTCCCTGTCCTCCCGTGCTCTCTCCCCCTCCCCTACCTGTGTGTCTGGAGCTGGGTGGAGTGCCTGACTCCTCCCGTGCACACCTGGGGTGCATCAGCCTAATCACCACCACCTGCTGCTGAGTACAAGAAGGCTTGGCAGTCTACACTCGGTGCCAGACCGTCCGCGTGTAAAACGTGAATGTTTCTAGCTAAGCTTTGTTATTTGGTACTTTCCTGCAAATGCTCATTTGGATTTATGCACCCTCCAGATTCCTGCCTCCACTCGCCCAGCTCCTGCCGTCACGTTCCAGTCCCGGTATCGCCTCCTGCTCGTCTCGTCTCCGGCTCGTCTCGTCTCCTGCTCGTCTCGTCTCCTGCTCGTCTCGTCTCCTGCTCGTCTCGTCTCCTGTCCGGTCCTGGTCTCTGGTTTGTCGCCCGCTCCCCGCTCTGGTCTTCGTCTGCTCCGCCCGCCCTGGTACCGCACCTGCTTCTATCCCCGTCCTGGTCCTGTCCTGCCCGCCTCTACCTGCACCGCACCCGCCTGACCCGTCTCCCGCTCCCCGGTTCCTGTACCTGCTCTTGTGACCTGTTTAAAGACTGCATTTTCACCGCTGTAAATAAACACTGTTAAAACTGCTCTGGTCTGCATCCTTTGGTCCTATCCGCACCGTTACGACAAAAAAATATCCAAACTTTTTATCCACAAATGTTAAACCTGATCATTATTTGTTAAAAAATATTATGCTTTTGTCTGCTATATAATATCTATAATACCTGTGGATCATCAATTTAATTTGGGGCATTTTAAAGATACCATTTGTACTCTCACATAACATAATATTCTCACTACAAGATGTTTACTAGATGCTATCTGATAGTGTGCCAGCTTTGGTCTGACAGAAGAAGACCAGAGAGCACATTTGAGCCTCAAATAAAGGCCAAAATCAACTTACAGATGGTAGTTTTAAATCATAATGATCTAAAAGGATTTAATAAAAGAAACATAATTCCAGTTGAAAAGCTGTGGCACCAATTTCCGCCTGCCCCTTTACAGTCATCACAATGTGCAGCACAGCTGTACACAACCTATTCTCAGAAAACTTTCCTTGTTCGTATGGCGTACCTTTCTTTGCCATTTCTGCCTTTTTTTAAAACTTAAAACAAGGCAAGTTTATTTGTATAGCACAATTCGTACACAAGGTAATTCAAAGTGCTTTACAGAATAAGAAAGACATTAAAATCACACAAATCAAAACATAAATAATCACCCAATCTGCAACTCTCTCACCCACTCGTTTGCACCCTTCAAAAAACTCTCTCTCGCACTCTTTAAACACTGTCTTGCTCAGTTTAAGAACTTTCCCATTACTTTACAAAACTTTCCTGTCACTTCTCAAATACTTTCCTGTCACTTTAATATGTCTAATAAAAGTCCATCAGTCCATGTTTCTTTTGTCATAATAAATTTACCATTAAAAAAGAAGAGTGCAGAATCAAAACCTTTCAGTCGTATGCACAGCTAAACAGAACCGTTTTGAGCCTGGATTTAAATATTGTCAAAGTAGAGGGCTGTCTCACATCTTCAGGAAGACTGTTCCAGGTTTTAGCTGCATAAAACTGAAACGCTGATTCCCCATGTTTAGTCCTGATTGGGCACCAGCAGGAGGCCGATCCCTGAAGTCCTCAGAGTGTGAGATGGTTCATATGGCACTAACATGTCAGAGATATACTTTGGACCTAGGCCATGGAGAGACTTATACACAAGCAGAGCTGCTTTAAAGTCTATTCTCTGAGCTACAGGAAGCCAGTGCAGAGACCTGAGCACAGGACTTATGTGCTCATACTTCCTGGTTCTAGTCAGGACCCGAGCAACAGCGTTCTGGATGTACTGCAGCTGTGTTAAGGCTCGTTTGGAGAGGCCAGTGAGCAGGCCATTACAGTAGTCTAACCTACTGGAGACAAATACATGGATAAGTCTCTCTAAGTCTGGCTTTGACAGTAGGCCTTTGATTTTTGCAATGTTTTTTAGGTGATAAAAAGCTGCAGATTTTATTGATTTGATGTGGCTGTTAAAGTTCAAGTCTGAGTCCATTGTTACCCCTAGATTTCTAGCCTGATTTGAAGGTTTTAGAGAGAGACTGGAGGTGACTGCTGACACTTTCTCTATGTTTCTGTGGGCCAAAGATGATGACTTCAGTCTTGTCTGAGTTTAGCAGAAGAAAGTTGTTTTGCATCCACACACTGATCTGTTGGATGCAGTGGCAGAGTGAATCCACTGGTCCATATTCACCTGCTTCCAGTGAGACATAGATCTGAGTGTCATCTGCATAGTTGTGGTAAGACACATTATTGCTGCGTATTAACTGGCCTAACGGCAGCATGTAGAGGTTGAACAGCAGGGGTCCCAGGATTGAACCCTGGGGCACCCCATAGGTCAGGGACATTTTATCTGAAATACATTTTCCAATTTCAACAAAGTACTCCCTGTTTTCTAAATAGGACTTGAACCAGTTTAGTGCAGCATTAGTACAGTATTTGGTGGTCTATGGCATGTATAGATTTAAATTAATAAAATTCTAAAAATAAAATCTAAGACCTGCCCAAATCACCACACAGATGTCTGAGCATCATGACCTCCAATACTATTTGAATAGCTTTTTATCTATTTATATTCTCATTAAAACCAACCAAACATACATACTAGCAAAAGCATATTGTATTATTCACAGTCAATCACAAACTGAGGCTGGGGGTTCTGTTTCAGATCTTTTATTAGTCTTAGTTCAAATCTCAAAATAGCACTACATGATACAGTGCTCGATTATGTGGTTGTGGCACAATTAAAACGTATCTGGAGCAGGTCCAAGCTGAGCATAAGGAGAAGATGAGTGGGAGTGTGAGGAAGATCCAAGCTTTTCCCTGAAAATATTCTGGCCAGACTGGCTCCACTCTCCTTATGAGTGCACACATCACACACCAGCCCACTTCAAAGTGCAGATTTAAGGATTCACTCGGAAAAGTGAGAGGGACTTTTTTCAAGCTTAAAGATAAGTGCGCATATAAAAGCGGGTTCAACACCAATTCCAGATCATGTGGAAAAGAGACCGTTTTGTTCTAAATAAAACAGTGGGTTTTCTAATAAAGCAGAGAAACTTTAGTCTGTGTTGTGGAGGTGAATGCAAGCTGGTATTTTTATAAAAAGCTTGTTTGTGCAAGACAAAACGGAGACAAACTACACTGAACTTTGTGCAAAACTATTTTAATGACGAGAGATTTAAAAATAAAAAGTGGCCACAGGGCTCAGAAAGTAGGTTGAGTATGCGCTAGACTAGAGGAATACTAAAAGACAAAGGTGCACCAAACAATAACATGCTATTTAACACACTCAAATTTCAATCTGACTTAGAAACCTGACTCAGTGAGCTGAGACTAAAATTGGAGCGACTAAAAAGTTGAATATTTTGTTTATAAGCAAAATCACAACAAAACTATGGTAAACTGACATTGATCTCTGTTCCAAGAACATTCCCAAACCTTGAAGGAAAGAACTAAAAGTTAAAGAAAACTCCAGATGCCCGCTTCTTAAATGTTCTATCAGCAATCTGTCTTCCTCCATACTTCAGGGACTGTTTTGTGCTAACACTGAAGAGGATTTGTCCAAGCCTGTAAAAGCCCTCTTAATTGGAAAGTGTTTTGTCATTAACATATTGCAATAGAATTCATTGGGGAGAACGTCCATCTATACACTGTCCTGAAAAATGCAAAATGCTTTCATAAAAGGTATTTAACACAAGCTAATGGAATATTCAATATGCAGGTAAGCTCCCTGCATTGAAAAAGGATTTACACTGACCCAAACATGAAAGTAACAATGGTGCGCTGTTAGCATTTCTGTGATCGCTACTCTCGCCTATTCTTTGCTCCTTACAAGTTGTGAAGGTTTCTAACAAACTTCCATCCATTTTCTTTTGCTTATCCAGAGCCAGGTTGTGGGGGCAGCTGCCCAAGCAGGGACTCCCAAACTTTCCCCACCCCAGACACTTCCTCCAGCTCCTCTGCTGCAACCTCAAGGCGTTCCTAGGCCAGCAGAGAGTCATCATCCCTCCAGTGTGTCCTGGATCTTCCCCAAGGCCTCTGCAGAGGCTGCACTGATCTGACGGCAATCCTTCCCTCACTTGTGAACAAAACTGCGAGATACTTGAGCTCCTCCACTTGAGGCAGGGACTCTCCACCTACCTTCAGAAGCATTTTATGACCAGTTTGACAACAAGGCCAAGTGCTTGAGAGTGAGCGTCTGGTGTCCGGGACTTTCCCCACATGGCTCGACTGGGCACAGCCCAAAGGAGCGACATACGGCTAGACATAGTCGACCTCACCTCCATGCATAGTTTGGGCTCTGGAACCTAACTCCTCCTAATAAACTAATTTCAGCAAAAAAAAAAATAAAATAAAATAAAAAATTTAGAAATGTAAACGTGAAGAATGAATGTGCAGCCCCCTGAAAAGTAAATAATTTAGCTTGGTGATGTATTAAAAAAAAAAATCAAAAAAAAAAAAAAAAATCAATACTTTAAGTTCTCTATGTAACTTTTCTGGAGGAGTTGCTGCTTGTTACCACAGACACTTATTTCTTTGCCAGCAATGTTCCAGTATTGCATTAAATGCATCTATCTGAGTGAGTGACTACGCAAAGTTACAGACCTGGGGCGTCATTCTATAAAGACTCTGTACACACAAAACAAGGTCAGAGTTGGTATTTATAAAAAAACAACATGAACGTGAAACATTGTGCACCTCCACGCTAAGGCTGGAACTGGTGTGGTACACACTTTTCAGAGACATGGATTAGAGGTGAGGAGAGTTGAGAGGAGCAGTGAGAAGAACAGAGAGGAGCTGTGTGGAAAGCAGAGAGAAGAGCAGAGAGAAGAGCTGTGAGGGAGAGAGCTGGAGAAAGCCATATTTGGTGGAAGTTTGAAAATGTTCATTTTGACTTTATTTGTAAAGAAAATCTAATTGAATGTGAGCATTTACTCTCAAGCTTGTGTGTGTGATACATGCGCAATTTAGGGAATCGTAATTTTACAAAGTCTTGCAGTCATTAGAGTGCATAAGGGTGCACAAAGAAATATCAATATATAAGAATATAATTTGCCTCTTCCGCGTGTTTCAGTTGTTTCAAAAAACACTTATTTCTACATGTTTAGATGAGAGGGTAAGTCATTGTTAAAATGTTGGCCAAGAGAAGCAGAGTTCACTTGTCACTATAAAGGTATCCACGTGCTTGTTCCGTGCGCCTGTGTCCTCTGCTGCAGCATCTCCCAGAGCTCTTCTTTACCCCCGTGTGTCATTATCGGCTCATGTTTAGGCAAATTTCATTCAGAACTCACTTTACATTGCCTTTTATTGTAATATAAATAGGACAATGCAAAAAATAGCAGATTTCTGCTGTGGGTATGATCTATGAAGAGGAAAGTACTTGATGCACTGCGAACAGAGGGTCACAATATTTTTCATGTATGTGAAATTTGGGTTATTTTCATATGTATTGTTTTAAGTATATTTTGATGCAGTCATTCATAAATGAGGCAAGAATGCATCCTTTTTTAAAGCAATAAAAACACAATTTATTAAACAAATAGGTAAGTTTAATGCCATACAGTGATACACTTCAAAGAAATAACATCTCCATGGTGGACCCTCCACTGGAAAAGTTAATTAAACCATAGTGCCCCTTTAATAAATCCATGATAAAATGGTTGGTGAATTAACTTTGGACGCAAAACCATGTAAGTTTATTTACATGGATGAATGAGGCAGACATTAAAGAAAACCGAAACACTTCTTACAAAGACTATAGTTGCTGCTGTTGATTTATGCATTCGTGTGGCGCACTGCAGAAAATGTAAGCCTTGGCTCTGCTCTTTGATATAGATTTTTATTTTAATCACAGATAAACATCAAAAGCAAGCAGGGAAGTAAACCGCTGAGAGCAAACATCCCACACAGCCATGGGATACACTTTGGGTTTGGACACTGGCTAAAAGGGATGTTACAGTTTCATTCTTTTGCTCCAACACCCAAAATGTTTATTATTTTCAACTTTATTCCAGAGGTGGGTAGCACTCATTTACATTTATTTAAGAAACTGAACTTTTGTAGCAGCATACTTTTACTAGTACTTGAGGGTTTTTTTTCAGGTTTTTCAGTTTGTTTGTTTTTTAGTTTTTTGTTTTTTTTTAATTGAAATAACAGTACACTTTTGGTGAATCTTCCCACTGTAAGTAAAAAGAGTGCCAAAAACTATTATAACTATTATATTGACAATAAGAAATTATTTAAACATTCGCTCAACCGAACTGCTCCTTCATACATAATGTAATTATAAATAAAATATACTAAATATACTAAAGTTTATGCAAGATTTTATTTACATTACCTTCAAATTATAAATAAGATGTTACGCCTCAAGAGTCACTGTTTGTTACTTTTACTTAAGTATTTTGATTTGAATCATTTCTTGTACCACTACTTTAACTTCTACTTGAGTAATATTTTGAAGTGACGCTACTCTTATTGAGTACACTTTTTAGCTACTTTACCCACCCCTCTGGTTAACTCCACGCATCATTCGTCTTTTATTTCCAGTACTTTCTTGGACACGTGGGAGGTGGTCTATATTGCGTGGGTGACTGCAGTGATTATGTACTTTGCGCTTATGGTGTACAATTACGGCCAAATCAATTATCTGCAACACACAGTCTGGATTGAGAATGGAGCCGCAAACAAACAGGGCTTTAGTGCTGAATACGACAATGCAGCTCTGGTTCTCCATAAATACAATCTGTCTCCCTCCACAGTGTCTTTATCACAGGGAGGGCTTATGCTGTCTCTTCATTCTCTACACGTTTTAATAGCCATTTGCTTTTATTAAGGTTTTCTTGGGTTGCGACAAAGTAGAAGATACAACTTTAGAAGAAATCTAAAGAATGATAAATAAGGAGGCAATGCAAGGACAAATACAGACGGTGTAAAGTGTTAAGTGCTTCAAGATGAACGTTAAGGAAATGTCAAGTCTGAAACAGTTAAAAGTTCAAGTTTGTCTCTACAGCAGTCAATTATGTATTGCTGGAGAACACTCAAATTTAAGAATGCTACAAAGTATTTTGGAAAAGGCAGTTTATTATTAAGGAATATACCCTATGCAGATGTTTAGCAGAGCCTTCAAGTCTTCTCTAAAATGTTAAAGACAAGGTATTTTTCGACTTTTTGGAGCCTTCTACCATTTTATAAGATTGCTCCTGAAGAGGTTTCAGATGTCATCCATGCTTGTTGGAGTAATATTGCAATCTCTCTTGGGCTCTACTTGAACCCTCGTTGCAGTTATCAGTACAATCCTGTCCAATACTTTACCCATCCTCCCGCATGACAATTTTCCATACATTTACAAAAGCATGACACAAAACAATACACTACAACTTCACAAACTTGATGTGATGTGCAGTAGCTTCATTAGCGAAATGCACACGAATTGTAATGTGATGACACTCTGAAGGGGGAGCAACTTAGCATGAAGAGCAAAAGGAGGAACTCAGAGCATCAAAAACAGAACTGGTTAAATATGTTAATACGTTGTTTCTGGCAAATATGGCATTTTCAAATAGTAAAAGGTAACACAGTGATCTAAATATGTTATGTTGTGTTTGCACTTAATATTCCATTGTAATACCCCCTCTTTAAAGATTTTGTAAGATAAACTTTCTTTACCCTTCAGGGGAAAATTTGCTTTTGGCCCAACAAAGGTGCGAACATACAGTGCATAAGACACAAAAAGAACTACATGCTAATTAGACTAATTGAAATAAAAACAGCAACATTTCCTAAATTGGTCAACCGTATGGTAATCAAATTCACCACACATTTCTTTCATAACGATGAGTATATATAATCATCATCTCTCCTTGCAACTTCTATGTGTTTCAATTACATAACTTAACAACCAAACAGCATCTCAGTGTACATAATTTAAGATGTTGACTTAAGCCTTAGGTTCTAAATCCACACTCACACAGTCCTGGTCTTGTGTAGACAAGCATATAGCCTAATCCCTAGTTTACATGCAGTAATCTGTGGCTCTCAACAGAGGGCACTACACTCCCTGTCCCTTCCAACCCCCTTGCCCCTCTTGCTTGAACATGTATTTAGGATGATACATGTCCCTGGCCACAGTCAGAGAGGCTATCCTGCTTCCTGTGTGTCTTGTTAGCAGCTTCTTCCTCAGTACCATTACCATACGATTTCAACTTACTCAGGCTACTGTGGCTTCATCTTATCCTAAGCTCGAGGGGTTAAATGCAGCGCAGACAGGAGCAAAAAAACAATGAGTGGAAATAGGGTTAGGAGGCCTGCTGTAAAAGCAAGACGTCTCCTGGGATCAGCTCTCTTTGGCAGAGTAAAAGCAAAAATGGCGCCAAAGTATCGTAGCAGGTCTGATGTGGAGAGATGGGTCGGAAAAACGGTTATGCCATTTGTAAGAGGCTTTTGAGGCATCTCTAATTGGCAGGACAAAAAACTACAAGTGGGAAAAAATAAGTTAAGACAATTTTCACCTCTAAGACACATTTCAATCCAATAGTTGTTGCAAATAAAAGGCTCAGTGCTCAAGAGTGAAATTTTCTTTGTTAGGGAATGGAAAATAAAAGTGTGTTTAGAAGCAAAAAGACAGTGTTAAACATGCGTCTGTGTTTGCACCTCTGTGGAGAAATACGAGTGAGAAAAGGTAGCGGCTGTCAGTTTTGGAAACCTGTGGGGGATGGCTTTTCATGTGAAGCAGTGATTTGGTTAGCACTGACAACAATGATGCATCAAAGAGCCCAATGTATTTCGACACAGTGAAGTCTCTCAGACACACAGGTGGGGTGGGAGAATTCGGATGTGAAGATATTGACAAGGTATAAGCCCTCTGGTTCTTAAAACATTTGGGGTTGTTTGAGAGAAAGAAAGTTAGGTTTTTGGTAAGGTTGAGGTGGGGGTCATAAAGAATATAACACATCCTAATAAGACCAAACAATGTCAACACTAAAACCAAATGAACTATCTTAAATTCTGCAATCAACAAAACCAGAAGAGTCTATCAGCATCTGTAAACCATTACATTCAAGCCCAAAGCATGTGTCCTTGTAACTTAGAAAAAGGCTGTGTTTTAGATCACCAGCTTATCGATTGTTGATATATTACCTGATTCTTATTAGATCAGTTATATATTTCATACTAAATTTAGGGTTCTAAGAATTTTCAGGGTTAGGATAAAATGTGTTTTCAAGAGTAGACTTTATCCTGACCCGGACAAAGTCTACTCTTAAAAACACATTTAACGTATGTAAAATACATTTCACAAAGATGTTAGCATGGCATTTATGTGAAACATGTGTATAAATATATTTTATTTCACTGTGTGCCATGTTTACTGTGCCTTTTCACACTTTTTCCCATACTTAGACGTTAGTAAATAACCTTGCGTAAAAATCATCTGCCACAAAGAATGTCAGTGGTATTCTGTACAATTGTGGCCAAATATTACAAAGAATCTCAACATAATAGCCATTATCTAGTTTCTTTATTAGCCTGAATGGCTGTACATAAAACCGCCAATGTGTCTTTTGACAAGACACCTGAATGTGCGATGGTGTTGTTATGAGAGTTTCCATGCACACATTGGCAGCCATGCTTCCCTCAGTTTGTCACAGGGCCGATGATCACATGGTTTTGTCAATCATTAGAGAACCAGGTTTTCTAACCAGATGTTTTTCCACATCAACAGCACTGTCATCAAGTACTAATTCCCCAAATGAAAGCTGAATTGAATTAGCTAGATTGGTCTACAGGTCAATATCACATTATTGCACACTGTAAGCAACAAAGAAAAGCAATCAAGGTCTCCATGGTACAAAGGTAGTTTGTGGAAAAGTGGATTCCCAGGATTCTACAAGTTAATTCAAACAATGTGATGTTTTTGTATGAGAATGATCCAGGTGTAACCCCTGCCACCTAGGGGTACCCTTACCTGATCAGTGCTTATCCCTGATTTGCTCAGCCCCCAACTGGTTGAATGAGAAATATCTTGGGCAGCTCTGTACCTTCCTGCCCCCCCCTTCTATTCCACTCTCACTCTGTGCTGTGCAACTGGCATCTGGACTGGTCAAAAACTGAGCGGCTGCTACTCTGCTTTAAGACCCATTTACGCCTTCTAGATCAATTACACCTCAATGGTGAGTTTTGCCCAAGTCTCATCTTTGCTATTTATTTATTTATTTGATTGGGACAGTGCATGTTAGTGAACAGACATGATTAAACATGAATGTAAACACACCAGATTATAGGCAAAGGCTAATTTCTATCCGCTGTCCCAAGAGCTAGGGTTACAAAAGGGTCAAAATAAAAACTGCACACTACACTCATAGCACGTTACCTTAATTGCACATTACACTTACTGCACAGTTCCTATTACTGCATCATTGAAAAATATTGACCATTTCACTCATTGCACAGTTCCCATAATTGCACATGAATGTAACGTGCGATTAGTTTTTAATTTAGTACAAGTTTCTCTCATATCAACATATTAGTGTTTCATTTCTTTCTATGTTGAAGCTTCACTAATAATGCAAGTACTTTTCTGTTTATAGATTTACCGATCATGGGCCAAAGTAATCAATTAAACATTATGTCTCAACCTACGATATTGTGTCAGCTTTCATCGGCAGTACCGTTATGCTGCTGTGGTCCTTTTTGTTTATGTATTTGACATGTTTAGTAATGGCCTATTTTTTTTTTTCTAATCGCTCAATGCTGGTGGTATTGACGGCTTGTCAATATGTAGTTTTCTTTCGTAAATGTTTTGATTGCAGAAATGTCAATTGTTGTGCAGCAGTAACAGAATCATTTAAGAATGTTTAATGATGAAATGTTATCGGTAACTTTGAACTAAAACCCTACAGGCATTATTTCTAGGTCAGTTTTTCTTTTGGTGTAACTTTTTTGATGTGACTCAGGGTTGTGGTCTTCTTTGATGGCAAGCTAGTAGGACTAACCAATTTTGTTTCTTTTGTGTGCAGTCCTAGGATAATGGACTGTGCATATTTCGTTTCAAGTAAAATTAATTTGTGTTATTTCTGAACTGAGCTAAATCCTAAAAACTCAAAGTCAAAATATTTCAGTGGAACTATTTCTTTTTTAACTGTTATACATTTTTGTTTTTAGTTAAATTTTTCATATATCAACTATATTATTTTGAGGATTTTTACCAAATACATTTCATTTTACTAAAGCCACAACTGTATTTTGTCACTTGCAAACTCTACAAGAAACTCAGTCTCTTCGGTGTGCAGTCCTTTTGCACTGATGATAGCTCAACCAGCTCAAAATTCAATAGTGGTTATAATTGGTGAGTGCTAGCCAGGAGTTTGTTTGTTAATAATGTATGGCTGGAATTCTGAGTATATTGGGTAAATTGTTTCAATCATGAATGTTTTTGAGAAATCTAGGATAAATGCTGCAAAGAGCATTATGGTTTCTGGTGTTACTCGTACTGTAGAAAGTCATGAAATCATTACTTTTCTAAAACAATATGGGTCCTTTGAAAAATGTATCTTTGTTAATGATGCATCAAGTCCATATTTTACAAAAACCTGATCAATTAATTTTCTGACTCTTGTGCAATATCCACTCTTAAACCAATACAGCGGTATAATTACTGCCTAAAGGAAGAACTGAATGTTTAGTTTTGTATACAAACCTTCCCTGTAGAATGCACAAACACACGAAAAAAAAAAAGGCACATCCAGAGCGCACATTCTTGCGGCCACACTGATACTGATAGTGCTACTATTGCAGAGGTGAAGCAGCAAATGAAAAAGCTTCAACAGCAGCTGTCTACCCTTACTCACAACAAAAGTAGGGGCCTGATGGTAAAATACGTCAGCTGCAAGGTGAGGCCAAAGATCAGCCCTCACGACCCGGGCTGGGATTCTGCTTTAAATCTAGGGAGGCTGGGTATATTGTCCAAAACTGTTCCAACTCAGCCAACCCAACTCTAGTTCGACAAAAGAAAAAAGATGTTGCTGCAAAGACCGGAACCATGGGAATAAGGATAAGCACACTGCCCAGTCAAACTAGGGGCAGTCTGAGAAGGGGCGAGCAGAGACTGCCAACCAGTCTCGCAAAATCACAGTCACAAAGTCATCGACTACCATAAGGAGTTGTTGGTGTGTACAAGCCAGATTACTGTTGATGGAATTACTGTAAACTGCCTGTTGGATACAGAGTTGCAAGTTAGCACAGTTTCAAAATCTTTCCACTCATTCCATTTGCCTGACCACAAGATCCAAATCAATCTGCTGAATAAGCTGCTTGAAGTCAAGCTTGAGCTAATGGCCAAGCTGTGCCCTACCTGGGCCATATAGAACTCAACACTGCCTTACCCCCAGCTTCCTACGTCAAACTCAGGGGTAAGACTTCTACACCATTCATTCCCATTGAGACTAATGCCCTTGATCAAGCCTATAATAAGCTCTGCGAGTTGGTTTCAGCCCTGTTCAACATGGTTACATGGTTACCTAGAACGACTGCATAAATTGGCCCAAGATCTGTTGGCCAATGCATTGTCAAGCTGAATGCTAATGAGCCTCAAACAATCCAACAGAGGTCAGTGTTGTTTTGGAAAGTAGAACTATTGTCCACTGCTCACAGGGGAAGAAGTCTGTCATGGCTGAGCACCCAACCTAGTTTCCACTGCCTGGAGATCTGTTGTGAAATATTGTCTGGTCCACTTCAACAGCCATCTGCCATACGGTCATTAAAAAGAAAGTAAGTGTCATCCTGTGCATAGACTACAGGAAACTCAACCTGCAAGATCAAAGATGCCCATGCCTTATTAAAACTTGAAGATATCTTCCCAGCCTTAACTGGATCAAGTGGATTTCCATATTTGATTTGAAGTCTGAATACTACCAAATTGAAATTGAAGAAACAGATAAGTGTAAGATGACTTTCATGTGCCCCCTCGGATTTCGTTTATTCAACTGGATGTCTCAAGGAGTTACAAATGCACATAGCACTTTTCAATGTTTCATGGAGAAATGCGTTAGAGAGATGAGCCTGAAGGAAGCGCTGCTCTTCATTGATGACCTCACTGTTTGCACCAACCCTAGAGGAACATGAAAAGAAGCTCATGAAAGTGCTGCACAGATTAAAAGCGTTTGGATTGAAACTCTTGGTTGAGAAGTGCATGTTCTTCCAGAATTTGATGTGATAATTTTGGCATGTGGTTTCTAAGGACAATGTAGAGACTGATCTAATAATCTCAAAGAACTCTGGAAACTGGTCTGAAGAAACTGGTTGTTTCGTGCGTTCACAGGATATTATCATTGCTTTGTACAAGGCTATTCAATGATAGTCAAGCCTCCCCAGCTCAGAAATGGCTTTGAAACTCTGTAAAGTCCGATTTGTATTTGAATCCAAAGCAGCCATTTGGTTATCATTGGAATGCTTCTTTTCAGCAAGCATTTGATGCCAACTTGCAAAAAACATATACACTGATACCAGCTCAACTGGCTTGGGAGCCATCCTGTATCAGAAGCAGAGAGTACATAACCGAGCAGTGAATCCAGCTACCCAGCTCTCAAATAATTCCTTACATTGAAATGGGCAGTGTCTGTCCTGCAATAATCTGATATCACCCTCATGCCCTCATTTATTCTGTGTACCAATGACACCAGACTCCCTGACAATTTCAGTGCTGACACCCAGTTTGCCTCCACTGTTACAATGCAGAGTCTTCCTGAGATATGCTTGAGAAGGCTGCCCCACTGGTCAATATTGGAACATCATCCATTGTGATGGTGTGCATAAACTTTTTGTCACTGGAACCAGACTGCAGCAAGATAATTAATATTTTGGTCATGACTCATCACCAAAATATGCTATTGTCATTCCTACTCCAAATAAAAAAGACGGTTGCCAAAACCCTCTGAGACCATAATTTCATGCACCATGGTATTCCTGAAAGGATACACACACAGTGATCAAGGGCTTGACTTTGTCTCAAGAATAAAGGAACTGTACAACATAGCAGGCATCCAAAATGTCCACACCTTACCATCCTGGTGGCAACCGAAATGAACATTTCAACAGAACCCTACTCGATATGCATGTCATACTGCATGTCATACAAATCTCATTGGAAAGACTTTGACTTGTGCACCTTAATCTTCTGTGTGTGGTGGCCTTGGTGATCTGATTTAGCAGCTGTTTTAATTATTTGTTCACCAATTACTGTCCAGCTGTGCCACAGAGAGTGTTTTCAGTGCAAAGGTCCCAGTGTCTCCCCCAAACCAAAATGTGTTTTGGTTCTAATCGGCATGCGGACCTCCAGGGAAATCTAACGATATCCCAAGTGAAAAGAAATCTGGTGGCAACAGGAGCTCCATCTGCTGAAATCTGAAAGGTCAGTGCACATTAATAGTGGGCCACATCCCGCTGACTACCTTCAGTTCAGCCAGCACTAACCCCGTGTGCGTGTAATGAGGTCATTTAGCCCGCGTCAGCTACGGGTCATTAGAATATTGTGATTAATAAATTAGAAGCCTGTAGCAGAAAGCACATCATCATAGAGTTAGCTTCCTAGGGGAGGTCTAATGAGTGTCCTGCCTCTGTATAATGCCCGTCTATACTAAGGGGATGGTCTTAAGGGCCTATTGAAATAAACTGAAATTGGCCATTAGAATCTTCTTCCTTGATGTAAACACAACCTGTAAATGGGAAGGTGTGTAATTAAAAGTAAGTGAGTAGGCATTTAAGGTACAAAAGCTGAAAGGATAGATCCCACTGTACAATGTATTCGCATTTTAGAATCTAAACACTTTTCTCAATGGTCTATCTCACGTTTCCTAATATTGTTGTGCGTTATTAATGGTTTGAATTGTGTGTGTGTGTAAGCAATTCTCCCATACATGGAAAGTAATAATTCAAGTAAATAAAACCTGGTAAGCTTCCTAAAAAGTTTGAAATTAATTTGTGCTACAGATTTTTGTCTGCCTGGAATTACTCAAGAGTCATTTTCAAAAAGCAATACGAAATTCAGAGAGTACACATGTTTGAGAGCATTTAAACTATAATAAAAGCATCACATGTAGATCATATTAGGATCATAGGGGACTAAACAAAATGGTTAGCAGGTTTCATTCATACAAAAAGGACATCATGGAGACAGTATGTTTTGCTGTTTGCTAAATTATTTTATCTAAATGATAGCAGCCGTTGGAATAAATTTATTGTGGCTGATCAACTGCAATTTCAATTTGACTATCATTTAGCCCAAAATCAGATCCAGACCTAAATTACAATTGTCATGACAACCATTTTAATTTTAGATGAGAAAATGCTCAATAGAAAATGAAATGCCAAAGGTGGGTCAAATGAAAAACAACCTCCATAAATCCTGGGCATTACAAACACAGTTGGTCATTCCTGTCACTGCTGGTTATAACAATGGTACATCCAATTCAAACCCAGCAATGCTAATTTTGTGGTGCATGGTGAACTGGATGTTTTTCCACCCGGTCAGATCCTCACATCTGAGCCGAACGGGCGTGTTTATAGAGCCATAAAAACTGACACATGACAGACAGATAATGAAAGACATCATAAAACCAAACCATGTCGAGAGGAAGATGAAGCGCAGAATAACTAGTTTAAATACACTGGCAATTTCCCACTGGATCCATCACCCGCTCCACATCACCGTCTGTCCCCTGTCAATGTAGATTACTCTGGCTTTGCTGTGGACTCAAAGAGCAGCGGAGGACGAGGGCAGGGCAAAAATTGTAAAACGTGAAATAAATATTACAGTTCTAGTCCTAAATTGCCTTTTGCTTGGTCTCTTGCTTCCAAATGTTTTAAAAAATGAACCATGTTTTGTTTGTGTTGTCTGTTCCGTAACCTCTAGTTTTTCTCCACGCATTCTCTCCATCCTTCTCTCTAATCCTCCCTCCTTTCCTAACCCGCACCACCTCTCACCACTTTGCCTGTCCATTTTTAAAGCTTTCTCAGAGCTGCACTTTTCCCTCATATTTCACTGAAACCGTGTGTGAAATGAAATGATTTGAGTTCCCTGCATAGAACAGATGTGGCTCCACATGGCAGCCAATCACAACGCGGTGGCACGTTTTGCACAGTACCACTGGAAAAAGACAATCAGTTGTAAAACATTGGCAGGAAAATCAGACTATTTGCAGAGAACAGTGGATATTAGCTTATATCAGAACCAAATCAGATCATGGAGCATATCCAGAAAGTTGGATCCATATAGGTTGGTGTGGCTTTAGTTTTTACCAGTAGTGAATTTTAAATGGTGCATGTAAATAATTAAACCTCTCACACATACTAGAACAACCTGCTAAAAATACACGCAGAAAAAAGTTTTAAATTTTTGCCCTCAGCGCTCTCCTTCTGAAATGCCCTGCTTATCACAGAGCAGCAGGGGGCCTATAAAATGTATGTAAATTGATTTGAGAAGAAATATTACATGCAGAGTGAATGTTTCAGTTGGCTCTTTAAGTGCAAAACGAAAGATGTACAGAGATATACAAGGTCAAATCAAGCACCAAAAGCTTCTTCAGCTCTTACGGGAATGTTTGCATTAAATGTTTCTGCATTGTGTTTACTAAAGACACATTTTTCAGACAGTATGGCTGATCTTGGCTACTAGTGCTACTGGGTTTCTGTGGTCCCGGTTGGTCAGCCTACAGTGCATCAGGTTAAACTACTAACAAAAACATAGTCAACATCATTATATTTAAGATTTTATTGCAAATCTTGCAATTTTTAAAATTTTATTTTACTTCCTGGTTGGACAAGTTGGACAAGCAGCAGATATGACATATGTAGAGGTAATTCCATAATTCTAAACTGTTACCTAGCAACTATAATGTTACAAGGCTCAAAACCTACCTAAATTGCACAATAATTATGATTACACTAATAAAAATAAATTACAACACCTTTATTTTGTTAAATGAAGGTTTGAACAGTTGTGTAAATTTTCCCTGCATTGCATGGAATTTTCAATGATGACATAGGTAGAGGTAATCTGTTTAAAAACTCTGGGCTAGAACATTTCCTCTTCTCCTCTCTCTCTAAACACAAGCAGAGCTCATCTCAAAAGGGCAGTTCAGTTATTGTCTTTCATTGGTCAAATCATTTTATCATTCAACCTGGGGACAACCAAAAGGTTGCCAACTCCATAAGCCTGGCATATGGGTCTGTAAATCTGGTAAGCTTGATGTAGTTTATTTTCAATAAAAGAGGCTCATCTGATCTTGGTTAGTCGGTGCACTTATGAAAGTGCTGAGCTGGTCTCAAAAAGCCTGAGACAAAACCTGAATTCATAAGAAAATGGTAAGCTGGACAAACCCAGTGTTTGGAGCCAGTGTGATACTAGGTTTGACAAATGCTTGGTTGATGGTCTCTGCACACATCCAAAGTACAGCAGCTCATCGTTTTGTCCATGTTGTCTCCTAAACGACCATCAGTGCTCCGTCGAGGGTCATAAGGCTCCTCAGACACTGAATACATCTCCTGCCGGTCAATCACTGTAAAAACACATCCTCTAACCCTCCATTGATTTCTATGAGCTATAGATGGTTAGTCTAATTCTCCTGGGGGCCATGTTGCTCATCCTCTTATCCTGGACAATAAGATCAGCTCACTGGGACTGGATAAGCTGCCTCTTGGAGTTGAGACTTTCTGTTCACTGTTACTCACACCCTGACATGCAAGAGATTCTATTAAAATCTTTAACCGTTAATGTTCAATTCATTATAAACCTTAACCCTATTGTGACGGATGATATCGTCGCCAATAGAGCGCGGTTACAGACTCTAAATTACCGTAACTCCGCAACCAATTGTGCTATCATGTAAATTCAAACGGCATGTCAAAGCAGAGGCATGGGGCTCTTTAAATATTTTACTGTCATTAGGGTAATCTGCTTACGTTGTCCCTCGAAGACGATGAATCAGAGCACAGGTGCCGCGGGGATTTTCCCAGTCAGTTATTCGATGCGTCAAAGGAAAAATATGGATGGATATGTAAAATAGAGGCAGCTGTGTGAAAAAATGCAGTACATGCTGATATTTCCTTTAACATGCCATTTATGGCTAAAAAATAGTCTAGTCGAGCTATACTGGTCTATAATGTCCTCAGTCCTTAAAGGGTTAAGTTTAAGTTTTTGTTGTTGCATTACTGATATTTGTAGGACTGTACTGTGCAGTACATTGACATTTCCAATGCAATATTTCAAATACACTATATAATTAAAGTGAGGAACAGCTTGACAGTGGAGGCTGTGTTCATGTATTTAAGTGCCATGATTATCTCGCACATGACCTGTTTGTCCGGCTGGTTTCAGGCCAGTGACAGCACGCTCAAATCTCTCAGATCCATCTATAATCAGGTATTAAAAGGCACTGGATAAAAAAAAAAAAAAAAAACACTAAGTAAATGCAAAATGCTCTGTAGCAAAAGATGAAGTTTAAATCTGTCAGCTGGACAAATTGTTGTAAGAGTGAAGACGTTTCTTCAGCCGCTTCTTCAGTTTTGGTCAGATTGCTGGTGGCCACTGCCTTACATCCATCTGAAGAGAGGGGCAAACCACACTAAAACTGCCAACATCTATTGTCTCCAGTTTTTGCTGAAACTACCCTGTTCAACCTTTAACGCCCCTGCTATTGTTCTGGGTCTGAGGATGGAGTTATAGATGGGGGAGAGATTAGGTCCCCATTCCTGTTAAAGGAATGATTCTGTTTCCTAACAAAAGGAAAGAGACTCCCCTCTCAAACCATTTCTTTTCTCTGGCTAAGATCTGAACTTCACTGTGTTCAAAGTAGTGTTTAGTGGCTTTGAGATGGACGGCAGACTACAGTCCGGAGGAACTCTCACGCCAGTGTTGATACATACTCTTACGGAGTAGAGGTTTAGTTTCTCTAATGTAATGTTCACTGCACTCTTCACTACACTGAATGGAGTAGACTGCATTGCTTTGTTTATGGCTTGGGGTTTTGTCCGAAGGATGGACCAGTTTTCGTCTTAGAGTGTTTGTGGGTTTGAAAAAGACAGGAATCTCATATTGTTTGAAAATTCTCTAAAGTTTTTCAGACACACCCGCTGTGTAAGGAATAGTAACACCTTTCCTTCTAGGTTCAGATTATTGTTGTCCTGTTTTTTAGCTCTCTTAGATCTATTGAAGCCCCATACTGGATATCCACAAGCAGAGAGGGCTTTCTCAATGTGTTGTTCCTCCTTCACTTTTCCCTCCATGTTTGTGGGCACCACTTGATCTCTGTGTTGTAGTGTGAGGATAACTCCGAGCTTGTGCTGCAGTGGATGGTGTGAACCAAACAGCAGGTATTGGTCAGTGTGTGTGGGCTTCCTGAAGACTTCTACCTGGAGTCGCCGGTCCTCTCCTATTGTTACTGCACAATCTAAGAAGTTCAGTTTGTTCTCCTTGGCCTCTTCCCGTGTGAACCTGATGTTTGGATCCACTGCATTAATATGTGTAGTAAAGGGTTCCAGATCTAGAATTTTGATTCATCCACATATCGATAGCAATGTGTGCGTAGAGTGCCTAGAAATGAGGCCAAAGCATCCTGTTCAAATTGTATACGTTACAATTAGCCATAATAGGAGAAACCAGTGAGCCCATGGCACAGCTGTGGATTTGCCTGTAGAATTTCCCTCTAAACTGGAAATATGTGGTTTTAGACACATTTCCAGCAGTTTGCAGGTTTGGTCCGGTGTTAGCCTTGTTCTCTTTTAGCTTAGTATCCCGTAGTATCCTTAGTAGCCTTCTCTTTGCTGCCTCCACTGCTACTTTTAAGCATATCTTTTTCAACTTGTGCATGCCCTTATTTGTATTTGTATTTATTCAGTGTGTTTTTATGTTGCACTTTATCACCGCAGTAAGTCCCTAGTTTGTGAACCGTGGTGTTCACAGACGATGGCAATAAAAGTCTTCCGATTGTGATCCTGATCCTGATGTGGGGATACAAGTGAAAAGAGAGGTCACATCAAATGAAACCATGGTCTCATCCAAATCAAATTGGAGATGCTTGATTTCGCTCTCCATGCAAAATCAAGCAAAATCTAAGAAATGTATTAAAAATTATTAATAACATAGCTCCACTTCCATTGAAAAAATGTACTTTGGTCTGAACAAACCTTTCTTGTTCAAACCATCAGACAGTGGAACAGCATTGTAATGAAATGTGTATTTTTAATGTGTGTTCACCTGCCCTGAGACTGTAAATGGAAAGTGGCAGTAGCTAAATCTGGTAAAAATTATCTTTTCTTTTGTACAATCAATGAATGTGTAAATGGTCCCTACAAATAAACAACAAGACAACTAAGACATCTCGTAAGTCGTAACACTGAAAGATCATAAAACACAACCAACTAAAATACCATATTTGACATTTTGTAGTCTATCCAAAAAATGTAAATAAAGTTGACAAGACAATACCAACTGTTAGTAAATCATCCGCAGATCCATGACTATAGAATAAGGCCTGTGCTGCGGTGCAGATGCACTGAAAGAAGTGCTCTGGAGCCTGGACTTCATTACTGTTGATTGGCAGCACAGTCACCGGAGACTCTACAGCGGCCATAAACCACAGCATGTTTTCTTAAGGGCTCATTAAATGTATTGTTACACATTCAAGAAAGAGTAAAGAAAGCATTATTGCTGTTGATTATGATTAATAATACAGTCTACAAGATACACATTTAGTAGCATAAGCACTTGAGTAGTGGTATATGGGTGCATCAGTTTTTTTTTTTTAATTTATTGTTTGGAATGCAAAGACTTCAGCTTTCCTCAGGTCACATAACTGTCCTGAACAGTGGGTTAACACAACTGTATGTAGCCTGTGGTTATACAGTAAAGGTACTACAGTCACAAGTGAACCTGGGTTCTTTAACCTGCAGATAGAGAATACAAACAAAGTGGTCTCATCCTCAGTATATGGGCCTCCAAAATTAACTCACTGAGCTGCAGAATCTGCACTAGCACAGACGAATGATTGGCTGCGGTTGCTGGGGTTACGGCAGTAAGGATTCAGATCAGGCAGGGGCCGTTTAGGTTTAAGCCAACTGGATTTCATCATTGAAAGAGGCAACCCAAATGAGAAACTCATGTGAGGCTTATTCTGCTTTCAGATTATTTTGTAATTAAGAATAAATCAGCATTGTGATAGTTATCAATAACAGCTGTATATGAACATGTGATGTTAATGATTTTTTATAGTTTTTTTTTTATAGTTCATTTAACTATTGGCAAACATTTTATCATGGCTTTGTCAAATAAAATTTTGATAGGTATAAGTCACCAAATAAACAATTGGAAAGACACCGGTGACACAATTTGACAATCCTCCAGTTGAATTGCACTTTTTAATTCAAAGTCCAAACAGAAATAATTGCATTTTTTTTTAATAAAACTTTGATGTTACACAGTTAGAAACTAGCCAGTTTCAAATTGTGCAATTTCCCAAATGCACACCATAAAACTATCTCTATAACACCTTCTCTGAAGTATCATGAATTTCAAAAACAGACCTCTAGCAATGACTGGACCTTGGCCACGCTGGTGTAAACAAATGAATGGACTTTTGGCCGGCTCACTTTATTAAACTGGTGTAGCTGGGCAGGGTTAATAAGACTTGTGACCTTGACATGACCTGGGGTAACCTGGGCCCTGATGTGGGCTCCCCAGGCTCATTAATCTGTCAAGTAAAGATACACCCCACCTCCCCTACACACACACCCCACTGCAGCAGGGGGTGTGTGACAGAGGAGAGGTTTCTCATTCTTATTTTCACTATTTGTCCAACACCCACAAATACAACCAAAAACAGTACACACACTTGTTTGCAAAAGATAATATCTGATAAGGATTGGAAACTAACAAGCTGAGGCAATTTATCTGACACTGGTATAGAATCACCATCATGTGATCAGTTGCAGGGGAAACAAATGCATTATCAAACTCTGTTATTCAAAGAAAAGGCAGGTGTTGATGTTAGACAGGTGAGGCGCAAGGTGGCTAAGGTCTCAATATCAGGTTTTGAAAATGAAGTAGTGACCAACAAGTCCTTAAAATTCAAGATTAATTTCTGTTGTTCAGTATAAGAAAATCAAATTCCAAGAAATATTCCTACAGTAACACTATTTAAATTTCAAACTAACTTCTTTTGAAAGTGAAAAACCACATGCCACATGCCTTCAGCCAAATAAGCCAAAGGGAAAACAAGCATGAATCCATGTACTTAGTTGCAGTAGTTTTAAATTCACAAATGCCGTGTAAAAAAGGTTGAAATTAGACATGTTTCTGTTCAAGTAATTTTTCCTGGGTTTATCTGGTTTGTTTATTCTTCAGGAAAGGCCTGTGTGCCAGAAATCCTTTGACAAGTTCTCACGGCAGACTGTAAAAAGAAAATACACCTCAAAGAGCTCCGTGGTGGCATTAACAGAGGCCATAGATTCAGAGTATGATTTATTAGAAGATGAAGTGGATCAGAGGTTCTGAGCTCAGGGTCCCAAGGCCAATAGGACCGCCTTATCAAACACCAGCAGCTTCATGGCCAATCTCCAGCTCCCAACAGCCACAGCTCTGCTCCTGATAAAAGTCTGATCGGAGATCTGCAGAGCTCTGGAGTAACACAAGAGAAGGCTTCATTTAGACCATATCAACTCAAGTCGAAGCTTATTAATTGGCATTTTAAACATGCATCACCAAATGTGGTAGTGGTAAAGCAAGCCAGAATTGTTTCTACAGGGAATGAAAAAGCACAAGAAGCACTCCTCTTGTGCATGTGCATGTATGCCACTCCTGCAAAGCTGTTGATTAGTGTTGCTCTTTTTCGGGTACAACCCTGATTTACATGTATTATTATGGGCCTGTGTGCTATACCGCATACTGTGTACTAAATTATTTTTTTTCTTTTTGACCAATGTAATTGCAAGTCAACTGATAAAGAACCCACTGTGATACTGAAATAATTCCCTTTTGTACAATGAACAAGCAGCTACTATGATCACTTGTAATCATTTCAGCACAGCATAATGACTCAACTTAACCTCGTGCTGTTTTTGAGCTCATTTTATGCTTCAGTGTCCCCGACTGCGTTCCACCTGGGTGGACTGCTGAGCCAAGGCCAGCTTCTTTGTCCCAGAAGGCCTAATCAAAGATGGCTGACTTCACACACGCCACATCAGTGCTAACATGCAGGTCAAGGGGATGGGCGAGGCATCTGTAAATATCTCATGCATGTCTTTAATGCTCAGAGAATGAAATTTGTAGAAGGAAGAAGAGGCCAGTGGTGAGATATGCTATTAATCATTCTCTAGTGATTCAATTAATTCAATTCATTATGGCATTAGTGGATATTTGATTTCCATTAATGGTGACAGGTTTGACAGAATAAGTACGACTTGACATTCGAGTGGTTGGTTTCTTTATTGCAATTTCATGGTCGGATAGAAGGATAGGCAGAGCAGAAACACGCAGAGATTCATATGCCACTCATGCAAATTAAATTATATACGATCAATATTGTGGATCCATCTAATGATTGTGTAGTAGCCTGCCTCAAGCTGCTGTTCAAATCTTTAATAAAAAAAGAAAGAGCATTTGACTGATGAATTAGTACGGCCTGCATGGAAACGCCAGGCAAAATAAGATGTCTAGATGATTGCTTCAAAAGATTACGGTACGTATTCAAATATCTTTCACAGCTAATACAAGGCTACCTTTAGCTTTGATCGGTCAATTGAGGGGAACAGCGATTCAAAAAGTCACTAATGGGACCACCTAGGAGGATAATTGTGTCTGCATCTCTGTCAACACAAAACTGTACTGTAGGACAAGGAAACAACAGAATGGAAAAATGCACCAATTTGAGCATATTTTGGGTAGATTTTCTCTATGGTAAATACATGCCTGTGGACTCTACAGGCCTCATATTCATTCCGATCCCTATGATGAAATGCTTATGAAATTATTTCATACAGCATGAAGAATGTCATTTGCTGCATTAAAGTGCTGTACCTGATTTAAAAAAAAAAAAAATTAAAAAAAAAAAAGTTTATTTTAAATGATTTGCTAAAGTATTCAGCAACCTAAGCATTCAGTGATGCGTTTACAAGTACCTTTCTCAGTTTTCAGAGGCCAAAGCGGAGTTTTGCCATCACGGTAATGCTAACAAATATTAGCATGCTAACAGCACACTTCCTGGATTTTGAGAGATATAGAGCTTTATAAATGGATGCAGATGGCAAGCAGTGGTCTCATTTCTACCAGATGCTTTTACAATATTTCTGTACTGTCTGTAGCAAAACTAAATTTTCCTCAACCACACTTGGCCAAAACTGGGTTTAGCCACTTAAACTGAAGCAGTTCTGCAGAAGCGCCACACATCTCAAACTCACATCAGAGGGTTAAATCTGTCCAATTTGTCAGCTGCTGCACCCTGTTCTGAACCTCTGCTAATTAAACACATTACAACACGAAAACTAATCAAGTGCCACAGTTTTCAAGGCCAGGACTAATGGCAGCCCTCTCTTTAATCTCCCATTCAGTCAAACGCACATAAAGGTGTCTGCTCTCTCCCCCCGTCCGCACACGCAAACACACACACACGCACACAAACAATGAACCGGTGAGCCATTAACAATCATGCATCTTGCTGATGTGTGGCGCCTGCTCCCATTGGAATCGGATGGCGGCTGAAGGGACCTTTGATTTAGCCTTGGTTGTAAATGCGCTCCCAGCCGCTCTGCTTGGTCTGTGCATTGATTGTATGTGTTCATTGCCCGCGTGAGTTAAGCCGGTGCGATGAGCGGGAACAGCACATGGCCCTCTGACCCCTCTTGCGGACAGCGGAGGACTGGCTATTGAGCGGCGTTCTCGTTCAATCTTCACTCATCATTGTTTTGTCAATTACCAGGACTAACTACTCCGTGGCTTTGAGTACGCCGGCTTCAGAGACACTTAAACCCTAAACAATGTGTGCTTATGTGATTATGAGGTGCAGTTACTTAACCAATCTGTAAGCAAAGAACCTATTAAATCAACAAGCTAACCACACTTAAGCAAGCCAGTGAGTTGCACACAATAGCTTTACATTCTAGTCAATGTTTGGGCATGGGAAGGTCTACTTTCTGTGTCATTTTGTTCATCGTAAATAACAATATTGATATAAAATGGCTTAGTGACAAAAATGGGTCCAGTGACTTCCTGTTCAACACTGCAAAAAGCTGCCCTGTCTCTTTATAGTGGCTTTTCACCATATAAAACCAGTTGATTTTCATTCATGCATTTTTATTTTTGAAGAATGTCTACTCAACATTTTTAAAGGCTTTAAAGTCTCAAATATCTTGGCCTCAACCCACGCACATTATGATTTCATGTTGTAATCAACCAATGAACTAAAAACAGCTGAGCTCATTTTACACGTTTCCAAATAAGGCACAGAAAACTATTATTACATTCAGACCGAACCATGGACCATATTAACAAATGCACGTGTGAATGACAAATGTCCCCTTGGCTCTAATAGCAGGATTTCTATAAGAGGCCACATAATAACAGGCCTGTTTCATGTGAGGGAGTGAGCAAACCTGTCACCGGGCGAGTAAGTGATGAGAAAGGGAGGAGACTGTGCTGCACCAGGCCGCAGGCTATTATTACCATATCATGAGAACAATCAATCAAATTGGGTTAAAATGTACACAGTGTTTCAGGGCCACTCAGACATGCATAATGAGATCAGGAAATCAGCACAGTGTCCATATATGGCACAGCGAGTGATCTGTTCGCACACGAGGGGGCTGGAATAACCTCATTGAGACTGGATGCAACAGAACAAGCCAATGATGGATCATTCATAATTAAGTTCTGGTTAACTGAGACATGACAGAACAGCACAATTTGAATGCATCTCTAGACATAGGTTTTTTGCCATACAGTGGAAGATTTTACCCAAAGCAATCAAATTTCCATGGCTACATTTGAGGCAGGTTTGTGGAGATGCAAGCCCGCTCACAGTAAGGATTCATGCCTTTTTTGGTATGATGAAAACATCTAATAAAAGAAAAAGGATAATAAAGGATGTTACTTATTCTCCTTAAATCCAAATTCATAAATCATTACAGTTAAGATTTGGTAAATTATTTGCTGTATTTTGGATTTGTCATTTCTAAAACTAGCATTATTGGTGAAAAAAAAAGTGTCATTTTGAACATAGCTTCCACGTATAGCTTTTATTATCAGGAAAACTTGTCTCACTGAAAAGGTCTGCAAGTGCACAATTATGTAAGCTAGGGCTGAGCCAAAAAAAAAGAAGTTGATGAAATTGATTAATGGAATTTTAAATTCAAAACAATCTTGTGTGATGATGACTTCCAGCAGCATGAAATATCACTTAAATAGTGAAACATATGAGTTCTGCTGTGATCCTCCATAAGTTTATGGATTAAACAACTGTGTGGAGTAATAACGACAACCGGAGACGAGGTTTCAAAACTTCTATCTCTGTCACAGTTTTTACTGAAGGTGAGCACGGTGAGTTTTGGAGCAGAGTTCATTCACTTTTTCCTCTTATCCTCTTTGCACACAAGACAGGTCTTGTAAATGTAAATTGTGCACGTGCATGTGCGCATGCTTGTGCAACCGTGCCGTGCTTTGGTCCACTGGGCCAAAGTCCTACTCACACTGGACAAACGTACTGTGCCTTAGGGACTATGCTTGCTTGTGCTCTTTGTGTGTTTTGTAACTCTCAGAAAAGAAGAAGAGATTAGCACAGGGCCAGAGCGGACTTCGAAATCGTCAAACAAAATATTGTGAAAGTGCAAATCACACCCACATTTTTCCCCGCATCAGTTATGAATTTAAAGTAACAACACTAGTTAATTAGTTTGATCTCATTGATAAAATTGGATTACCCCTGACGGCCAATTCTTCTTATTACAATACTGAAGTAAAATCACGTTCTTTAACTGCTTTTAGCTAAAAAGGAGCTTACTATTTATTTGCACTACAACTTGAATTTAAACAATTATACATCTTTGCTTTGACAATTTTCTGTAGTTTGCAGAACATTTTTAGTATGCACAGATTTAGTAATGTGTGCATTGTGTCACCATGATAACTGCTGAACATTCAGCCATAGACATACAGGCAGCCACCTGGGAGTATGACATCACATTCTAGAATCAGAATCTGACCAATCACATTTGAGAAGTCAAATATGTTGAATCTTGGCTTTGTGAAGTGCTTTGCAGTGGCGTTCAGTTGCCATAATTGTGGTGGCTAGGCTTTGTAATAAAGTAGTTTTGTCTGTAGAGTGAATATCCGCACTAACTAAAACTGTACTCAGAGATCTCAGATAAACTCGAGACAAACAACCAGAGAGACACAAACCAGAGCAGACGCCACTGAGCATTTACAAGTGAATTTATTTCATTTATAAGTCTGAACAAAAAGCAGCAAAAATGTTTTCATGTTTTAGAGGGAAAAAATCTAGGTGGCGCCATCTAAATGAACTGTATGAGCAGACAGAATTTCTGAAAGTACAGCTTAGGGCGGCCAACTTCAAAAATGAGCTTCTCGAGCAAAGTTGTCAGATCAAAGACAAAGAATTCCATGACTCAAAGCTAAAGTTATCAGGCATGATTAGCAGAAGTAAATTTGATCAAGTCATCAATGCAAAAAAATACGCTGAGAAAGTGCACGGCAAAGTCTGGAACAAGAAAAAGGTTGTAAAAATCTGCTTCTACAGGAAGTGCAGCTCAAGACTGAAACTGTCCTCAGTTTGAGAGAGAAATTAAAGAGGAAAGACGAGGTCATTTTAAAGTACAATGCAGAACGTTCTGAGACCAATGGAAGAATTGCATATCTTGAAGAGAGCCTCAGGTCCAAAACTCAGGCCAATGAGAAACTGATGAGAGATATTGAAGCGATGAAGGAGATGGGGAAACTGCTGAATGATGACAAGACTGAGAAAAGTCTAGTCAAACTGGTCGTGGAGCATCAAGGAGACAGGAAACTCCCGCAAGAGGAATTACAGGAAGAAAAATCTGAAAACACTGAACTTAAATGTGAACTTCAAAAGATAAGGATTGAGCAGACAAGAGTCAAAGAGTATCTGTCTGAACTGCTCACAAAGAAAGAAGAAGCGCTGCAGTGCCTGGGTGCATCCATACAGGGGGCAATACATGCGCAAACCAGTCTGCAGGAACAGCTCGAAGACGAAAGAGAGAAGAATGCCCAACTTCAAAATCAGATTCTCAAAATGGCAACAGAGCGAGAAAGCAAAGACAAAGATATCCCTCATTTGAAAGAGTGCTTTGATTATAAGGTGGCACTTTTGAATGAGGAGTGCCATCAGAATGAGGTGCTGAGGAAAGGGAGATAGGAAGAAAAATCTGAAAACACCAACATTAAACGTGAAATCCAGAAGATCAGGATTGAGCTGGAAAAACAAGCAAAACTGAAACAGGATCTGCTCAAAAAGAAAGAAGAAGTGCTGCAGTGCCTGGGTACATCTCTACAGGGGCCGCTACAGGAGCAAACCGGTCTGCAGAAACAGCTGGAAGACGAGAGAGAGAAGAACCCCAAATTACAAAATAATGTCCTCAAAATGGCTGTAGGGCAAGAAAGCCAACACAAATATATCCTGGAATATATTATGAGGGCAGAGCAGCGTCAAAACAGAACGCAGATTGTGAGCGTTGAGGGAGACGAGGAGAGATTTAAGAAAAGGAGGATGGCCCCGATAACCAACGGAACACTCAAATGGAACAGACAAAAGTCAATGGCTTTTTGGGGAGGACAGGGCCAGGAAGTAAAGAGAACTTGGAACCTGTGAAGGAGAAACTCACAGGATTCTCATAAAAAAGAACTTAATGTGAGAGAGACAGATAAGCCCCAGACAAGCCACACTTTTGACTTAAAAGAACTATGTCACATGGTAACATGGTTACGATGATTAAGCCCAACCCACTATACACGGCCACTGACCTGGAAAGACCCAGTTTAGACTCAGTTTAGACTCAGTTTAGACTCAGTTTAGACTCAGTTTAGACTCAGTTTAGACTCAGTTTAGACTCAGTTTAGACCCAGTTTAGACCCAGTTTAGACCCAGTTTAGACTCAGTTTAGACTCAGTTTAGACTCAGTTTAGACTCAGTTTAGACTCAGTTTAGACTCAGTTTAGACCCAGTTTAGACCCAGTTTAGACCCAGTTTAGACCCAGTTTAGACCCAGTTTAGACCCAGTTTAGACTCAGTTTAGACTCAGTTTAGACTCAGTTTAGACCCAGTTTAGACTCAGTTTAGACTTGGACAACAAAATGCCAATTTTTGGAAAAATAAAAAATGTTTTAAAAATCTATGTTTCACAAACATTATTGGATTTGAATGGACCCAATGAAGCGTACATGCACATTTCTGAGCTCGGCATAATGACATGCAAATTAGGGCTCTGTCTTTTAAGATGGCTCTATAGCACCCCCTTCAAATGTTAATTTAAAAAAGCATAAAATTTGTTTTATCGTTTGAGTATAAAAAAATTTAAGAAAAAAAATATTAATAATAATAATAATAATATTTTTGTATTCCTTTATACCAAGTATATCACTCTTAAAAAAGCATATCAAAGCTCAAAAAGTCTTAAAATTGGCACAAAGCGTAGTTAGGAAAAAGTGAATAGCGCAGCTACGGGCCCTTCAGAAATGATAGGAGAGCCCTAAGGAGTCCATGTTTACAGTTTAGTGTGTATCAATGTGTGGCTGTGTGTGTGTATGTGTGTGCATAGCGTAACAAGTGGTCACCGTTTTGTCCTTCAAAATATGACTTATTGTTAATTAAATGATTAAAACAAAGTACAGTGCCTGGTTTTCATCGTTCATTGAGGTTGTTCAGCTCAGTTCTAATGTTGTGAACAGCATTAGATACAAAACACTGAGCCAAACAAAGCCCACTGAACATGAAGACCCTCAACGTAACATAAAGACACAGTATGTAACTTTCAGTGTGTGTGTGTGTGTGAAGGAGGCTCGTCTGGCTAGCATAAAGTTATTTTCGCAAGCTCTCATGCAGGGACATAGGAACTGATAATCCTGTCCTTGAGTCCGAGGAATAATGCATTCTATTGTAGTCTATAGTACTCCAAGTGTGTGCAAATGACTGATATTCACAAATATTAGCTTTAGCATTAGCACACAGAGATAAAATGTAAAGGTGCACTCATTCTAGTCCAATCGAACCATCCACAAGCACGGTTAACCCCTACAGCATGGTACGTTTGTCAGGTGTAAGTGCGTGATATTTTGGCCCGGGTGGAGGAGGCGGGCCAAAGCACAGCACCAGTTGCTCATGCGAATTATGTTTTAGGAGCCTTGGAGTCTTGTGCATGGAGAGGATAGAGGATAAGAGGAAAAAGTGAATGAACTTATAGCAAATCTGCTCATATCGTTTTGAATGTTTTGAAGCCTCGTCCCCTGTTGTCCTCGCTCCACCACACTGTGTTTAATATGAGTTGTCATGAGTCCTGCTGTGATAAGCTCCTCCATGGGTTTATAAATTAAACAACAGTGTAGAGGAGCGAGGACAACAGGAGACAAGGCTTCAAAACTTCTGTCTCTGTTAGTCCTTACGGAAGGTGCGCGCAGGTTCGGCTAAGTTTTGGAGCAGAGTTCATTCACTTTTTCCTTTTATCCTCCATCATCACCGCGCAGAAGACATAAATCGTGTGTGTGCACATGTGCACGTGCATGAGCAGCCATGTCTCTACCAAAGTCCCACTCACACTGGACATATGTACCGCACTTTAGGCACTATCTGTACTTGGGCCTGGTTCGATTAGGCCAGTGTGACCACACCCTTAAAAGTGATGTACTCTGTGTGTGTTTGTAACTCTCAGAGAAAACCAGAGGAGGTTAGTACAGGGCCAGAGCGGACTTTGAAATAATCAACATCAAAATGTTGTGGAAGTATAAATCACGTCTTTCCTCACATTTCCCCGATAATACGATGTTGAAGTAGCATCACGTTTTTTTAGCTGCTAGTTAAAAGAAGCTTACTATGTACTTGCACTACAAACTACGACTTGAATTTAAACAATTATACATGGTTATGTTATGATGATTTTTTTTTAAAGATTATCATCAATTTTATTTTCAGGCAAAGTCTCAACTTTGGAAAGCAGAAGACTGAAAAGAGTCATAGGGAAAAAAAGAAATATATATAAGTGAAGCAGATGTGAACTTGCACTTTTCATTGAGAATTTTCCATTTGGTGATACATCAGTGTTTAGTAAATGCAGTTTGACAATGTTTAAATCCAGGCTCAAAACGGTTCTGTTTAGATGTGCATATGACTGAAAGCTTTTTATTCTGCACTCTTCTGCTTTAATGTTAATTTTATGATTATTATTTGTGATTATTTATGTTTTGATTTGTGTGATCTTAATGTCTTTCGTATTCTGTAAAGCACCTTGAATTACTTTGTGTGCGATTTGTGCTATACAAATAAACTTACCTTGCAGTCTTATCCAACTACTATCTTTATGGACAATTTATAAGAGAACAGAGTCTTCTTTGACACAGATGAGAATAATGCAAATGAATTCAGTCTAAAGCAAGCCTGGGATTTCCAATGGCCTCTATTGACTGCGTCTTCTTGTTATTTCCGCTCAAAGGTCCTCAGGAGAGCCGTGTCACCTCCTTCGCAGATGGCTGGGACGAACGCAGAACGCCTCCATTCTCTAATGCTTAAAACATGTTGGAAAAAACAATTGGATTTTTTAACCCATTTCCAGTGAAACAAGCTTTGACTTTCATCATATGCAGAACTCAAAAAGACAGTACAATAACTTTATTGCAAGACTTTCATTATAGCTATCAATAAATCAAGGGTGGGCAATATTGTAGTCCTGTAGTCCTTTAGTTGATTAATTGGTCGATGGAGCTTTAGTTGAAAAAAATATTTGTGAACTAAAGGGGGGATTGCGAAGATCATGTTGATTGAGAGCTCGTGAATCTAGAATCAATGAAATGGCTGTTTTTTTTGTTTTGTTTTTTAAATCAAGAGGTTTACAGCCAATCCTGTCAGTAAAAGTAAGTGGTTTGGAGCAGATTTCAAATTCTGGAAGAAAAGAAATGATTTGTGTAAAATGGCATTGATTAATCAAGAACAGATATGGCATTCTATCAGAAATGCAACTACAAAAAAGGCAAACACACTAAAATCAGATAGCCTTAAATAGCCTATTTAGATAGCCAAATAAATACAATAAAATAAAACGATACTCTCAATAAAATAAATTGTCCAAAACGACTGCAATTTTATTTTTCACTGTCTTATGATCTCATCTTAACAGCCACAACAAGCAATGAAATGCACTGAGTATTCCATTGCAGGCTCAAATTGGTCACAGTCATTCAGTCATTCAGACATGGTGTCGTGAGATAACTGAGGTTTATGCTTGCATCACAATGTAGGTGTTTGTAAGGTTGTCTTGTCACTCTTGCAAAGTAAGCCCCGACTCCCACTCGCTCACTTGGTGGGGGGCCTCACTCGAAAGCAGCCAAATTGAAAGGCGCAGCGTCGTCTGGTGATCCCAGGCCTTTGAAGGTGAAAAGACGCCAGGAGGGTTGCATTTGTACGACTGTTTATTTGTTCGTACCGCTGTTTGTCAATGTCAGAGAACGCCGCTGTTATTTACTGAAATGAAGCGGAGGGGTTGACATTCGCAGGGGTCTGGTGTGCCGTACTGTGGAATTCATGAGACACAAGACAAGAGTGCGCGATCCGTTTTTAATATTGTTTAAGGTTACGTTTGGTTTGAAAAGACGATACAGTTGATGCATAGTAAAAAAAAGTTCTTAAGATTAGATTGCTCTGTTAAGTCTGAACATTATTTTAAGTCTTTTGCAGTTGTATTGTGTCAGCTTTGAAAGTTATACAGTATACAACAAGTAGATCCAGGCCAAGTTAGTGGTTAGATCTTTGGACAGAACATCCAGTAATGTTTGAATATTTTTCTGTGTTTTATTTTTTATTTTTTGTAACAATAAAAATACCTGTAATAGAAATATGCTAAATATATGTCAAGCAGTGAACCATCTCCACGGAAATAAGCAGATGGTTTTATGTCAGATGCCCTTCCCCGTTATTTAGTTCCGCTTGAGACAAACGTGACAGTACATTAACTTTTGTGCCTATCACCTCAGTACAGCACACAACTTTAAATAAAACATACCCAAGTTGTTCAATATTTCAGGGCTCCAGGTACTTTAAACACGTAATCTCTAGCCTGTAGCTCAGCAGGCAGCTCACCTAAGACGCAGCAATGTTGGCAAAGTGTCTTCTTGACAAGTGTCTTAGAGCGCACACTTGAGCTGAGATATTATGCAGAAGACTTTGTTATTGATACATGCTGAATAATTTGTTTTAGCTGTGAGGCACTCTGTCCTGGGTTGAAACTTGACTTCTGGTACCATGGTTAAGATACTGCGCCTGTCGCTGTGTCTGCCACATCCAGCTTACACTGCAGTTTCTCCTGTCGTTCAAATAGGCAGAGGCATCCTGCTTACTGTCATAAACTTTTAATAGGCAGTATATGGCAATTCAACTGACAGTAAGGCCTGTATGCTGTTGCAAGGTATGGAGCCTGCAATACCATACCTGCATGTAATCTAAAGTTTAATTTGGTCCATTCATGTTCTAGATGATAAACTTTTGGACACCTAATTTGACTGATGGGACACACAGTCGGGGTCACATTAGAATTCAAGTCTGGTGCAAAGGAAGGAGATACAAACTTACAAAAAACTTCATTCACAACGGTCATGAATTTAAATTCCCAAATCTAGTGTAAACATAACCAAGTTGTTTTAGGCAGTTTGAGCCCAGGAAATATCTTCTGAGATTTGACCAATTTGATTTGTTTTTTTTTTTTTACAAGAAACAGACAAAATGTGCTGCTCTAACTCCCTAACAGCTTGCATGAACAAATTCAGCATGAAAGTGTTTCAGAATCCATTTAGAGAAGTAGAAATCCTAAAAGAAACCAAGCTGTGCCTGTTTGAAACTAAAAAAACAAATACTATTAAGAGCCATTCAAGCAGTCTGTGTCACCAGTTCAAATGTTTGTGTTGTGTGAAGGTTTTGATGAAAAGAAGCAACAAAAGTCACTCTTTGTAGGGCTGCGATTCGTGACATGAAAATTATTGTTTTTCATTACAATCAAAATATTTTCTTTTCTTTATTTTTTTCCTGGGTATATTTATTTTGAAAAAGGGGAAGGATGACCCTAGTTAAATGCATGCTTAGCAAACAAAAAAAACTGATTAAAGTTTGTTCATTCAATATCCAATTTAACATTTCCAATTTTAATTTAATGCCATCCTTTGTTGACGCGTAGAGCTTAACCCAGCAACTATGGGCCTGCAGAGGGTAACATCAGGGCCGACACATTTAATTCAGATGAAGGATTAGCTTGTGATGGTTTTTGAGTATCCAGGCACACACGCAAACAAAGAAAACTCACTATCACTAACAGTGTGGCGGCTCATATTGACCTGCATAGTTGCTGCGACGCAGGAATGCTAACCACTCTGCTACTCCAAAAATGATATCACACGACCATCTCCATACTTGAAGGAGGACTTTTGTTTTGAGGACTGCGGGCCTTGATACAGTTGAATGTTTTTGACCTTGTAGTGGACAATCCTGTATAATTCAGTGTCCCCTCTCCTGGCCCACGATACAGAGGAGATGCATGTAAATGATAGGGCTCTTCATCACTGTCACCACCTTGACACCAGGGAGGAAATAACAGCCAAGCCAGACTGTGTCGCTTCCTGTGTGCACCTACTTTGTCTTCGTTTAGAGCAGTTTAGGTGCCGAGGCGAATTCCAAATGCCCTGCTACACGCCCACCTACAGCATCCGCCTCCACGTCCCTGTACCATTTTTTTCCTATGTATGTGAGCAAAATGTCACTTGCCCCAGTACAGAAATATTGTATTAGCAGATCTTAAGGTCAAAATATGTTTGCTGTGCACTGTCTGCATCCAAGTAAAGTGGGTTTTATTGCCCCATAATCAAAAAAGTGCACAGTAGCAGGCTAGTTGAGTTTATTGTCACAGCAAAACTCCACACTTGTCTCTGAAAGCTGTGAAAGTGCTTATAATCTCATCATGGAGGAATAATCAGGATGTTTGGAACGCATAGGGTAATGATTACAAACCCCTTAAATGGACTAGTTCTGTTTTTCATGTTTTTAAGACTGTAAAAATCAGGTACAGCATGACTAGAGACGCGCGTCATTTTCATACTTTGGACAATACTTGTAAAATGTTTAATGTTTTTTACCACAGCACTCTTTGTTAGGTTTTAATTTGCAGGTATTGGTTATGGTTGGGTGGATTAGTTGTATTTATTAGACACCAGAAAATGTAAAATTGAGCCAAGGATAGAATCGAAGGTCAATAAAGGGTCAATTTAGCACATATTACCTCCTGATCTAGCACATTTTAGGTTCAAATTTATGTCTGTAAAGTCCATCATCAAATTATAATTCACTAGCTCCAATTGATCTATTATGTACAAGTATATGAAATCTCAATGAAATCTTCAGTCTGCAAGTACTTTGTATAGAATCTCTTTAAAGTGGACCAATTATGCACAAATCGACTTTTTACAGCTTTTACTCAGGTTATAGTTGTTTCCCCTTCTCTTTTACGCTCTCAAAAGCTGTATTTAGCGTAAGTCATGTATGTTTGAGTAATCTTTATCCTCCTGTGGTCAAGACATCATTGTACGCCACAATATATGCCTACTGCTCTGTATTTACTTTATTCTCCGATTTTTGTTTATTAATCGTTGATACAGGATGGCATAGTTATTTTGGTGCAAAAGACAACTGCACGGCTCTTTATTGTGATGACGTTTATGACGATTAATAATATTAATATACCCAGGTTATAACAAAGATCTATGGGTGTCACAGATTACAACTATATAGCAGACTCAAGAATTTCTTTAAGTAAATATTTTCATCCAAGAGGAGCACCCAATATTTTTAACGTCTTTTTTTTTTGACCCAATAAAGCACTCACGTCCTTACCGGTCCTCTACTTTGGAGTTCCATAATATTTAAAGAACTAGACAAATTTAGCTTATTTACAAGAGTCACCAGGGAACATATTCTACAGAAAAAAAACAACAACATATTGAGCGGATGTAACGATAGCAAACCCATTGGAATCACAGCGCTGTGTGTATAGTCAATTGCAACACTGTATCACTGTTATCACTGTTCTCTATAGTGGTTTTGAGGCTGTCAAGAGAGCACACCGTATTATTGGTTTCCGTTTTATATAAATATGCTATGGCGTCTAGACACTGCCCTATAAATCCATGCCCCACAGCTATCACAACAAGTTTAGAAAAGGGAGTGATGTGTAAAGACAAAAGGGCACAGAGTTTTCATGACTGGCTCTTGATGTTCACAAATGGCCGCTCACATGCTGACTCATGTCCTCATTCAAGCGCGCAAAGCCATCACTCTTTTCTGACAGCTGTCCGAAAAATGAACAAGTGCTGGGCTGCCCACTTGTCCAGTTTCGACGTCATATTTCTTTCATATCATGATTCATATTAGAGCAGAGGAGGCCGTACCTTTGAGTGAAGCTGTTCTCCTTCCTGCGACAGTGAAGGGTTACGATCCGGTGGCCCTCGCTGCGGACATCCTGGCTCACTGTCCACAGAACAGGGTTACTGGCTCTTGCTCCCAAAAACGCCACACCATCCTTCAGTCGCACTCTAAAAGAAATAAAAAAAATAGAAGGTCATAAGCAAGACATTGGGTTAGAAGAAACTCGGTGAGGTCGTACATTTAGTGTCATTGTGTCAGGGGCAATTTCAGCTGCTTCTCTGGCGCACAAAGCCTGGCAAAACGAATCAAATTAGGAGGCGCTTTAAACCGCTTCACTCAAAAGGTCAGGAAACAAAAGCTTCAAACATCAGTCTGAGAAGGCACTGGAATAGATACTCGTAGTTATATTCTAGATAGGCGCATGAAGAAACCCATTTACTAATTGTTTTAATGCGAATTAAGAGGAGATGAGTTAGGATAAAATAGACTGTGCCAATTCACTGCACCAAGGCTTTTGCTTTTTAAATGGCTGTCACAATTACAATAACTTGATTATGATTATTTGAGCTTGGCATAATCATTTAGCATAATCACTCAAATGGTTTCCCTTCAACCATATGAATCATTTACTGTGTAATAGAGAGAGAGACAATATCATTTTGGGTTCTTTGTATTCTCATTTTGCGCATGAGCAAATGTGTCTTCTGGTGTCAACATGGGTTTTGTCTTAAGCCTAACCATAAACTTCAGGATTCTTGGCTTGAAGTTTTAGCCTGCAGCGACAGCAAATAAAAATCTCAGCAGCAGTGACAGCTTTTGTCACAAATATTTTGAGCAAAAACAGCAGCACTGATTCATACCTGTATATTTAGATGCCAGCAGGATGTAATTTGTAGTTCTTTTTAAATGGGATTCAAGGAGAGTTGAAAAGTACATTTGACGCGATGTTGTAATTTCAGTGTCCTATAATTTTATTTTTCCTTACAAAAAAATAAAACCCACAATTTGGAGAATATAGAGCAAACGCTCTTACTACCTGCTGTGATTTTTTTTTTGTATTGCTTTAGTTGGCAGTTGCCAAGACATTTAAAATTTGTGCAAACGTGGTTTGAGATAGCATTTTTTTACAGACCCAGGAATATTTTTTATTCAAGAGGGGTATTTACTATATACTTTTTGGAGCTTTTAACCATATTATAACATTCCCTCATAATAAAAAAATAAAAAATAAATAAATAATAATAAAAAAAAAAAAAAACTGCCTGAAGAGGTTTTATGTCATCCATGTATGTTTGAGTAATCTAGTGATCTCTCCACAAGCACCACAAGCACTCGTCACCCATGCTCCTACAGAACAATTTTCCAAATCAAAAACAAAAGTGAAACTTATTAAACATGTTCAATTAATTAACATGTGAATAAATAAATACAATAAATTAAACATGATCTAAATATGTAATGTGCAAGCGGTTAATACCCCATAGAAGTGTGATACCCCTTCTTTAATAAAAACAAGTCTAAAGTTGTTGTTTGGTTTGTTTGTTTTTCTCCCCTAATTTACCACTAAACTCAAATTAATTAAAATCAAGCCACCCAAGCGCTATTAGCAGTATCACTACAGTGACACTAAATTAGTTCCACATGTACCAAAACATTCCTTGATGTGCTGCTGGATACTTCAGTTTTGCAGTATACATGCCAAATTGCATGCTAGCTCAGTGCCCAGTCCCTCTCCAGCCCACTTGGTCACAGCCGGTAGAGAGCGGTTCAATCACAGCAAAAGCATGACCCCTTTCTCTGCTGTTGTCCTCATGCTCTGTCGTGCGAAATTACTATGAAGTACATCCACCGCTTTCCGGAGTCTCTCTTTTACAACATGACAAATTGCTCTTGTTCAAAGTCACTGGCACGAACGGCAGATTTTGATGGCGAGGGAAGAAAGATGGCCAGGAAAAGTAAGTGGAGCTGTAAGGTACATTTCTATCCCTGAGGGTTTTTTTTTTCTGAATTATTGGAAAAAAATAAGTCTGTATTTTAGCACTGTGATATACATGTAAAGGATGAAGGGAACATTCACGGTTGGATAATGACAAATCAGACAGCTGCTCTCTGAAGCGTACATTCATTACATCGCCCATGTTCAACCACAGGTGTTTGATCTTGTACCATTTGCAGGGACAGCAATAACTACGTGCTGCTGGTTAACTAGATAACATTTAGATCGAGTGTAGAGTCGCCAAAATTTGTACTCAAGTAAGAGTACCCCCACCAGAAATTTACTTTAAAATATTACTTAAGTAGAAGTAAAAATGAGCGACCCAAATAATTACCAAAGTAAAAGTAAAATATTTGAAGAAAGTACAACTTGAGTTTGGATGGGAAATGTATTTAAAAGCTGATGTAAAATCTATGAGATAATGTAATCATTTGTAATATGGCATTGTTTTTCTGATGCACTGCAAACATACTGAGGCACTTTACTTACCTCTTGCACTTTAAGTAACTGCTGCAATTTTACCTTTATTTTATTATTTTATTGTTGCTGTATTACTTGTTTTATTAGTCTGTTGAACACTGAATAATTTGTACTTTTGAATTCTTGCACCAATTTGTATTGTATTGTTTTTACATTGTACGTGTTAATTGTTGTTTTAATTGTTGTTTAATTGTTGTTTAATTGTTGTGTTAATTGTTGTATTAGGACTACAGATGGAAAGTAGCATTATGCTAAATCTGGTGCAGCCATCTTTTTAACCCTTAGATGCACACGTGGGGTCAAAAATGACCCCAGAGTTTGTTATTCTTCAAAATCTTTTAAATGAAAAGTTGTGATATATTCATATTCCAGGTATTCCTCAAAAAACATGTTTGTGACATGAGGCCATTTGCATTTTTCTTTACTTTTTCATTAATTTTAAGAAATTGCAGTTTTTGTATCACTACCCCACTCTTCCACAAGTGGGGTCAAAAATGACCCCAAGCAATTCCTATGGAATCTTCTGTGAACCTTTCATTCTTAGGAACTCTGACTGTGCCACTTACACATCTGATGTCATCTCTCACACCTGATGCAACTTTGACTGTCAATATTGTCTCACTAACACACCTGATGTCAGCAGTCTCACCACTCAGGAGGGGGGGGTTTGTGATGCATGCACCCTATATGCAGTTGATGGGATCATGTACCTAGGGAGACAGCCAGGGGAAGATATCCAGAAGAATCTGGGGGAAAACATTTTCTGTCAGTTGTACAGCGAATTCAGACACACAGGTCACAACATCACCAAGGAGAACTTCTTCACCAGTGTGCCTCTTGCAGAGCATCTCCTGGAGAAGGGTCTGACTGTGGGAACTTAGCGACAGAACAAGTCAGACATTCCACCAATCATGAAGGCTTCCAGGTCCAGAGTGGTCCACAGCACTGAATTTGGGTTCAGTGGCAGCATGACCACGATCAGCTATGTGAGACAAAAGGGAAAGGCTGTTCTACTGTTTGGACAATGCACCACAGCAAGATGGTGGATGAAAACAGCCCAAAGGAAAAAACAAAACAAAACAGAAGTGATCCGCTTTTACAACCAGACCAAAGGAGGAGTAAATACTATGGACCAGACAATTGGCAACTACACCTGCAAATGGCAGACGCAGAAGTGGCCCATGGTGCTCTGAATGCCTATTTTTCATTTTCATTTTTCAGGGCTCAGCACCCTGAATCTTGTATAGACATCACCAACGGATGACGACACTTCCTCACAAACGTCTCAAAGAAGCTTGTGACACCTCACATGAAAAGTCGACTGAAAGGTACACCGACTCTACCAACCTACATCACTGAAGCAATGGGAAGGTGTGGCGTGCCAAAAACTGAGAAAGAGGTCCCAGTTGTGTCCACAAAACAAAGATTACAAAGTCACTGATGGCTGTTGGAAATGCAGTACCCCTGTGTGCAATGGTTACAGCCAGAAGCAAGTAGCTTGTGACGGTGCACACAGTAAGATAAGATGTTTGTGTGTGTACATATGCATGGACAATGTTAAGGTCTCTGGACCTGTGGAATGTTCTCTGTTTGTCCTTCAGACATAGGGACACACAAACATGTTTTGTCACCTGACTGACCTGATTGATTCATTATTAATTGCTAAAATGTGAATGAAAAGTAAAAAGAAAATGTTCATGTCAAAAGGGAAATTACTCTTTTGTCTGAGCAAAAATATATCATCTTAACCAACATGAGAGAAATGTGTTTAGTTTATAGCAAAAACACACTGATTTCAATTGGGGTCATTTTTGACCCCACTTGTGGAAGTGGGGGTAGTGACACAAAAACAGCTATTTCTTAAACTTAATGAAAAAATAAATAAAAATGCAAATGGCCTCATGTCACAAACATGTTTTATGAAAAGTACCTGGAAAATGAAAATATTCCAACTCTTCGTTTTAAAGATTTTCAAGAATAACACCCAGGTTATTGCAAAAACGCATTGATTTTAATTGGGGTCATTTTTTACCCCACTCGTGGAAGAGTGTAGGTATTGGTAAGTCCAAGGGTTAATGTAACTGCACATTGTCCTTTAAATAAATAAATAAAATAAATAATTTGTAATGATTTGTCGACTTATGGTTATGGTAAGAGTAACAAATCTCATGTAAGACTACTATTAGATGATAAAAATATAGTGTCTGAAAACTACAATTTCTTAAAATAAACTACTCAAGTAAATGTAACTGCCTACACCTCCTAATGCAATGACACACCCAACACAAAAACTGGGAGAAGTTAAGTGACTACTCTTCTACCCTACAGGCCATACCTTAGCCATGGATTAAATAACTACATAAACTTGGAACGATATTTCATTTCCAATTTCTAATGAAAATAAACTGGAAGTAATTATTATTAGGAAGTTCACATCTATAGATCAGTATCAGACACTAATTGGCCTTTCTTTGGATTGTGAAAGAGTTCTGATTTGGTCTGGCAAAAATATAGTGGAAAGTTTCAATGTGTTGGCAAACTTTTGAATAGGAAATAATGAGCAATGTTGGTGTGGTGAAAAAACATTAAACGCTTCCAGCTATACAGCGATTATAAATAAACTTTAACCATGCTTTAATGTTTGCACCATTCCACTAGTACACAGCTATTTTGTTGGTGTTGTTTTTATAGATATTTTACCTACAATGTACATCCTTCTGGACTGTTAAAAATGATAGTTTCAACATAATTTTGCTGTTCTTGTTCTTTACAATATAGTGTACTGCCAATTATCTGTTTCAAAAATCCTTACCAGCAGGGTAGGATGACAGATAACCCTCTTGCTTTTTGTGAAATTGAAAAAGTATGACCTCAAAACAAGAAAAAAATAAAGCAAAATGTTTTATTGAAGACACACTTGAGCCTTACAATCATTTTTCGTAAGTTTGGTTTTCTGTAGATGGCAGTGAAAAATGTGCATGAGATAAGCAGTGATGCAGAATACTTTGAAAATATATTTAGTTACATGGTCCAGAGTACTGTATTCTGAATATTTTGTAATGTAAATGCAACTGAGTATCAAAGTATTTAGTGTAAAAAAATCACATAGGATTAAAAACTGCTTTATGTTTGTTTCACCATTTGTTCTATAATTCTGTTACTAATTGGAGAAGGAAAAATCACACACCGCAGGAGCCATGTTTTTAATTTTTCTCACTAATTCGCCGCAGTTTGAAGCCTAACTTGTGTAATCAAGTACTGCAACATATTCCTTTGATTTTAAGAAAGAGCATACTAAATACCAAAATGAAAAAGTGACTGTACTGGAATACAGCATTTTGAATATGTATTTTCGGTACATGTATTCAATTACTTCCCAACACTGGACTTAGGAGGCATAGCCAATAGACCCTACAACACATGTTTTAGACCAGAGTTTATAAGAGTTATTCCAAGAAGGCAAGGCAAGAAAGCATGTGGGACAATTGTAAAAGTACTAAAACTGGAGTCTAGCGTTTTGTCATTTTTATTTTCCATTTCAACTTCAGGGAATTTTGTCAGAGCAGAGGGCCACTAGTTTTCAGCTATGTTACTCTAAATGGTATAATTACTACACTGCATTTTTAAAGACGCCTTCTTTTTGAGTGGCAAGTAGCAAAACGTGTTAATTTAATTCCATAGGAGCTCTGTAATATGGATAAATGCACTGTAAGGCAAGTATGAATGGGAAGTTTTAGTCCAGCACCGCATTTGTAAGATTACAATACATTTTGTGTTTGCTGTGATGACACATAACCACTCTATTCCAGTCATGAGTCACAACCTACAGTGTAATATAAAGTGTCTATACATTATTGAATATATAACAGGAATAACACATTTTATAACACAACGGTCAAGGATATGAACAGATTCAGATTCAAACAGATGTGACTGAGGTCTCTCTATATACACTTTTTAACTGAATGTTGAATAGCATACATAGGTAGAAAATAAAAGTGGCTAGCTCACCAGGCTACTACATTGGTCTTGACTTACACTTTACAAGGTTAGTCCATAAAAAGATATAATTCACATCACTGTAATCTAGATTGTCACAACATGCAGACACATTCAAAACTAATAGAATATCTAAGATGAATGCGTTCTTTAGAAGTTTATTTGTTGACATGGTCCTCCTGAGGGGAAACATTTTGTTTTGCACAAGTCTTGGGACTCTACGGTCTAGACAGGGCTTTATAACTTCAACAGGTAAACACAAAACTGAAACAATGTGTCAGGAAGGCATGCACTATACATCAGGATTAATTAATAACTGATGAACCAAGAGTGTGACAAGAACAAAACAAAGCAATGGGAGACAACTTGGTATCTGTCAAACTGAATGGCTGTTTTATCAAGCAGATGCTGCAGTCAAGACAACACAGCAGGATACCACATTTAATCTGAAAAGTAACACACTTGAAGCCAATATGAATAAATATTTACTATTTAATACAATGTCACAATATAGGCCTACCAGTCTTATGGTGAGTATAATGTATTTTATAGGTATTTTATATCTCTCATGGGACCAAGACAGCGCTGATCTCGAAAAGATCAGTAAAAAGAAAATTGCCATATTTTCCTGACTATACATCGCTCCTGAGTATAAGTCGTACCAACCAAAAATATGCGTAAAAATGATGAAAAAACATATATAAGTCACACTGAAATATAAGTTGCATTTTTGGGGGAAATTTATTTTACAAAATCCAAGACCAAAAACAGACATTTTATCTTTAAGGGCAAGTTATAATAATAACAATAAAATAGAGAACAACAGGCTGAATAGCAGTACAGCACGCTAACATAACACATATGTTGATATGATATGTTAATGTAAGATATTAACAGTTAATCAGATAACTACGCTAACGTAACATATGCTGGTTTGTCCACAAACACCAAACACATGAGAACTCTTTTCACTGATGTTTACTGTGGTCTTACTTCATCACAGTTCACACTGCAGAACACACAAAATATAACATAAGCTCTGGCTCATATTACATATACACACAAAATTACATATGAACATATGGAAAATATACATACTACTTTGGCCTGCTAGTGAACCAAAAACTTTATATTTTACTATTACTTTATATTTTAATTGTTTCTTAAATAGTGCTCTGTCGGGTAAGACCTCGCATTAGCGTAAAAGGCTGAACCGGAAAATAGGAAGTAGTTTTCACGACCTTAAACTAGACTTATGATAAACTAAACATTTACAATGAAAAATAATCACCTTTATGGTTTAATAAATTAAAGGGAAAAAAGACGGGGAATTAAATATGAAATGTGTATAAGAAAACTAGTCAAGTACATTTTTTACAGGTATTACAAACACACCAGTGTCATCTTATGGCCAAACAAGTGAACTGTAACATGTATCATCAAGTGTTACATAACACATTTTTATTCGGCTACATGAAGCGAGTACGTGTCTGGTATGTTTACATAAGATATTAACAGTTAATCAGAGAACTAAAGCATAAAAAAACAAGCTAACAAGTTTACTCCTGATCTCACTCCAAATCACTAAATCCACTGAATTCTTCATCCTCGGCATCCTTGTGAAATTATAGATTTTAATAATTTCACATACAAGTCACATCTGAGTATGCAGTTGCACCCCCGGGCAAACTATGAAAAAGAGTGAACTTATAGTCCAGAAAATACGGTAAAGAGGTTAATGGTTGGCCTGGTGCAAAATATTTCTAGTAGGGCTGTGTAATGAATTGGATTTTAATCAAATTGAGTTCCAATGGTTTAAAATTGTCAATGATCTGTGCCCGACGACGCACAGGTGGTAACAATCTCATATGTCCAACGCCCTGAAACCACTACACCACCACCTTTTAATTGATTTAAAGCCAGGTGTGTCTGTAACATTACATTTGACTTTTGACTACTTTTTTTTTTAAATTAGACGTTTGCCTAGTTTATGTTCATGAAATTGAGCTTCAGACTCATTGTTTTAATAGACAAGACTGAAACAAGAGAAGCATTTAAGTATATTATATTAGATCGCATATTTCCAGGTATAAGGAAGGACTTCATCATCATCTTTTTCCACTATTTGTACTGAACTGGAGAGGTGCACAAAAAACATCAGGGCCTTCAAGGGGACATTATCTAGACTGCAACACTTGAATCTCTCTCGTGAGGTCAGATCGACTAAAAAAAAAACTAAAAAAACCCCTCATTCTTAAAGGGAGTCCTTCATTCTGGGCTTTGAGACATCTTCACTGTACTTTTTCTTTGTTTCAGACACTCTCCTAATTACGCCAAAGAGGCCCGGAGCAGAGGTCAGATGAAATTTTGCTACTTTTCCAGAATGTTATTCAAGTGGATGAATAAAGGGTCAGATACTGTTAAAAATTAAATGAATGGTAAGTATGGAACCAGTCAATAGAGCCAGACCTTCAGCTCAACTGTTAAAAGCAAGAGAAGCACAATCAAAACAGTAAAGGTGTATTTATTATACGAGCTGCTCTATAAATGTTCAAATAAAGGAGTGTAAACAACTTCAAACCTTTTTAGAAATTCTTAGGATATCTTTGTTTTGGTGCAGCATTTGATTTGCTGCGCCCACACACAAAACAAGCATAACCATTGTTGCTTCCATTTGTCATAATCGGCTCACCTGAATGCATAGAATTTTGAACATTTCTCACGTCCCTTCTCTCTCAAAATAATAATTAAATGGAGGAGATATATTACTATGTAGACCAGTACAAATAAATCATTTACTGCCTCCATTTGAAATGACAGTGGCAGAGGGAGGACCGCGGGACACAGCTCACCTTTGCTGCACAGAAATGAAAGGGAGAAAAAATGCTGTGATATCTCACCGCACAAAGCCGTCCTCTCTCAGTCTACCACATCAGACTGGGGCAGAGGCAGGTGAGAATGGCCTATAGTCTGCCTGCAATACATATGAGCCGGGCACTTTCATACATAACCCACACAGAGCTCCAGAGACATCATTAACCAGCTCTATTGAATTGCTTCAAACCGGCCACAGAAACGGCCTCTTAGATGACAAATTGGTCTTGTGGCAAGTTAAATAAATCAGAAACACAGAATGAGTCCGTGTTGAGCAGATTTGGGGATTAATCAGGAACGAGGCAGCTTTGCAGAATTTAATTTAGGGACAGCAGGTGAAATTGGACAAATCATATCAGGCTAATTGTCGGGTTTGTAGATTTATAACTAACTCCTGCAGTTAGACCTCGTTTTGAATAGGCATTGTTGACTGTAAAGGACTACTCACATCCTCATTTGAATTTAAGAAGAGTTGATGGGATAATGGGTCAATGATATGAAATTAATTTGAGAATGTTTAATTTACAATTACATAATGACTTTATATAACTCAACTCATTTACGTCAAGTGATTTTACAAGGTAACATTTTGGCCTTTACGCTTCCATGTGTAAAGAGGTACACTTGAGAAAGCACCAAAGTGGATTTTTTAAAATTTTAGAATAGCCCAGGTATGGCTTCCCCTTATTAAGAAAACGCAGTTGGTAAAAGCCAGATCTGACTACCTGGCTGATCTGCTGGTCAAATTTGAAAGAACCATCAAAAACAACGCCAAGATTTCTGGCAGACTGATGGCAGTAGCAACTCAAAAGGCCCCAGAGAAGTTTTGGCAACAGATAAATCCCCAAATTCCACAATTTCTGTCTTGGACTCATTTAGCTTAGAAAAGTTTAGAGCGATGCGGTCCTTTACATCCTCCACAGGAAGTTGGGCCACGTCTGAACTATGGGGACTGTGCTGAACAGAGAAAGATCTTTCTTAAGATATGACCTGAACCACTTTAGGACGATGCCAACATAGTTCTCAAGACGGGAAATCAAAATTTGGCAATCCAGTGTTGAATACTGCAGTCAAATCTAAAAGCAGGAAAAGAGTGCAGTCCCAGTGCTGTGATGAGTTTTAAAGCCAAACAGAAATTTTTCAATGATGCAACTTTCCTCCAAAATGTTTTGTACAAAACTGTTTCTCCAACACTTTTGACATAAAGGGAAGCTTAGAAATTGGTGTACGGTATACAGAACCAAGGAACAAAATCAAGTGTACAGTCAGAAGGTTTTAGCTGTCGTACAACATTGGACAGTTCACCAAGAGACACATGATCAAAGTGCTCAAAAATCATAGTACAATGGGGGTTTACACAAGAGTCAAAAACAGAAATCTTTCACACAGTGATTGACACTACATCACTAGTTGCCTAAAAAGACTTCACTAGATGGTTTAGGTTAACCTGTTACCGTTCGGCGTTGCCTTTTCTTTACAACTTTACAGCAATATACATATATTTCTGCGTCACCTACACACACAATCTACACATCAAATGAAAGCTGTGTCTCTCATCTTTCTGATTATGCAAACCACTTTCACTGCAATCACCACAGTGCTGACAGGAAAGCCATTTTTTACAGAAAAGTAAAAAATGTGGGTTTGGACTTCACTTACCCTTGAGGGCTCTGGTTCTGTCAATCAACATATTCCCACAAAGTTGGCCTCATTCATTCTTGTACAGGTCCAGAGAATATAATGCAGTCAAGAAATTATGTCTACAAAATAAGTTAGATCCTCCATGTCCAATCTGCTGCAGAAAAGTATTCCACAGGTGAAATCTGCGTCACTTTATTGTGTGATTGATACCAGTGTTAGGTGCTAGGTGGGGGTTGTGAGTTACTGGTTCCCCAGACAGCGAATCAGTGCTACAGGTGACTGAAAGTTTACGCCCCCAAATTGCATTACACACCTTTAGTGACGTTTTCCCCTTACAGCCAGTGTGCAGTGGAACATGCCATGCTTTTCTGTAAACAGACAGAGCTTAATGCCTGCGTAAAAGGAGCAGAGTGGATGCAGAGGTCCGCGTGTATTGGGTGCGTAATTTTACGCACTGTTGTTTTGCAACAGTTTTGCGTTCTGGACATGATGAAACGGACAAAACAAAGGAAATAAGCAATCAAGGACACCGTGGATGTTTGTACAAGTTATACTAGAGGCATCTTGGCCTCGGAGTGGTTCGTGATGATAGCGTTTGGACTCAAGAGTAGAGAACCTTATGTTTTGAAGGATTGGATGCTGTTCCTGATTGGTAAGCGTTCATCATCATTTTAATTTGGAGAGGTCAGAACAAAGGCAATTTCACCAAAATGACCCAGAATTCTAAGGGGGTTAAAAAGTACTTGGGGTCTATGCCCGTTTAGAGACCAGGTTTGACATGCACTGAGCTTTGGCACACTTTACAGCTTTCTGGTAATTATTCTAACAGACTCTTAAAATACCCAAAGACACATACATCTGAGAATGCAGCATATCTGCAATCTGAGCACATGCGTGTGTTCATTTAGCCATGGCTGAGACAGTCTTTGGGCTTTTTTGAGTCAAGAACAGAGGTGCAGGTAGAATTAAACAAACATAGCAATTCATGAACACTTAGACTGCCCGAAATGTCCAAAGTGGTGACAAAAGAAATTAATGCATCAGCAAATGTCTGTGCGGTTGACAAGCAAATTATCCAGCGGTTGCACATAAAGGCGCACGGTCTAGCTGGTGAACTAAGTAGCTTTAATGTAAACAAACAGGCAAATGATCCGACATCTATGTACTACAAAGATTCTCAATGCACAAATTTAGACTGCATGATAGAAAAAGGTCAAGTGTGTGTCCCTTTTTGTGGGTGAGGCAAGTCCTCCACAAATGAACAGCCTGGGGGTAGGAGTTCAGAAAAAGCCAAAAACTCACCATGATGAAGCCATGTCTCTGTGTGATGCAATCTGGATCTTATGTTTTTAACAAAGAAGTCACTAAGCACTAAGCAAGACAAAAGGTGTGATGTGCAGGTGAGCCCGATTAGAGGCTAGCAGTGATAGAGGACATGAGGACTGTTGAATATTATAAAGCTTTAGGAAAGTTTCTTGTGTGGCACGGATGTTTAGTAGTGCCTGGCGATCATGCACAAGCATGGCAAAGACACCTGAGCAGCATAAACAATCCAAATAATAAACAAGAAGCCTAGTATGGATGGGAGATGGAGGGCTGTGCATACGGCTGGCGCCATCTTCACTCAAAGTATATTGTGTATTATGATTATTAGCGTTTTTTAAAGTAACAACAAAATCACCAATCATGATCTCTTTGATTATTCACATCAGATTTTGTAGTAATTTAAGTAATCTTTAAAATCTTGATTATCTGATTTCTGGACATTCCTGTCTATGTAAACAATAGCAATGCTAGACCACATAATGTAATTTTCAATATACAATACAATCTTAAACATCAGCATGTAGTCTACTCTAGTTCTGCTGTAGAACAAAAAAATTCTAAAACTAATCAGGAAATCCAACTTGTATGGAAAGAGAATCCAATCAAAAGTATTTACCTTAAAACATATGAATATGACAAATTATTTGTGACTTTAGGTAGTTGTATGCGTAAATTCCTGATGTGTGCATGAAAAAATAAAAGGCATGAAATTATTGGGAATTAAGGAAGTAACAAACAAGATGGAAACTTACAAAACAAAAGTACAGAAATTACAGAAATTACAGTAACACAAAACAGACCAATCTCAGAACTAAGTCGAGGAAGTGTCTCAGTTTACAAATTTGCAAATTTACAACCGTTACACAGACACACAGAACAAAAGTGGCATGTTGTTCACTGACAGAATCTAGCAGCAAGGAGTGGCAGGGGGCACGTCCTTTTAAAGGTGTGGGAGCTGCAGGTGAAGGCTCAGTAGTGGCCAGGCTCTAGCATCGTAATAATCAGCACATAGGGCCCAGCAACTAATCATGTGCTAGCTTGAGAGCAATGCCCCAATCCCAGGTCTGCTGGTTCAAAGCTTGCACAAAGAAACGGAACAGCAGCAAGGACTTGACATATATGGCTATAGAAGGAGCTGGAGGCCTGGGGCTGTAACGATTATCAATATGAAATACACTCATAACTGCTCAAATGTACACACACAAATCTATTTACCGATGCACAAAACTGTTTTACGCACACACACAACACTGGTTTCACACTTACAAATTGGTAGTTACACAAGCACAAACCTCCAGCTACACACAAGGGCTTTTGACATGATACTGATAGAAATCTGATCCACATGAAGATGATACATTCAGGGCCTGCCTAAAGCTGGGAGATCGAGCTTTCCAAATGGGGCAACTGCTATTGCTGTGAAACTATGCAAATAAAAAAAAGACAGATATAACTAATTACGTCACAAACAAATCAAAATATGACATATATACACAATATTATATATATTATTACACTTGTTTTGCACATGTGTAAATACTGATAAAAGTCACATAAATGGGACAGAGTTTATGGGAAGAGAATCCACTTAAAGTCCAAAATTAGTATCTAGTTTCAATATTAGTTTTAGTATTGATTTCTATCTGTTTTTGTTAACTCAATTCCCTCCAATGATACCCAATAGCCAGGCAGACCAGAGCACTTTCTAATTGAAGTTTATCTAAAAATCAAAATCACTTGTAAATCAGACTCTAACTAAACCACATGAGATTGTTGACAGTTGAACCAAATTTGACCAAACCACGAGTGTAGTGGATTTCCCTCTGAGTCAATTACCAGGGGAGCAGTTGTTTGCAGGGTGTGTGGACAGAGCCAGATGCAGAGATAAGGACAAAGCTAATTCAATTAATGAGTTTGGAGCTGTTGTGGTCATTATCCGAGCTAGTTAAAAGTGCTAGTGTGTGGCGACAGTGTCAAAGCAGTACAGGATTAACAGTATTAGATGGAGCTCAGCCTTTACACTGCGTTTCTATAGCTTGTATTTCTCCTTCACTGTGGCCGCTCAAACGCTCAGGGGCGCACAGTACCAAAATCACAGTTGAGTATTTTGCACAGCCGGCAACCATATATCTTGTTGTAGCTATTTTTTTATTCCAGAAAGCAGAGAATTGTCTGACACTGGCTCGCACTAGAAATGACAAGTTTGGCCAACTGCTGTCATGTGGTAATTTGTACACAACATACAAATAAGGCAGGTGAGCTTTAGAGTAGCTCCAGTTTCAAAGTGTTAGAGCTCCTATAGCACTAAAAAGGTCAGGATATAATTAAAAGTGGAGATGACCTATGTATTATTTTGGCCTTCATTGACTTAAGTACACTTTTTGTAACATTGACGTTTTCTGTTTTAGAGCAGAAAATAATGCAAATGATGGGAAAACACAAGCATTTTCTGCATTTTCTGTGTTAAAAACTGAGGAGAATTTCTGATGCACTACAACCCGTTACAATAAATCGCAACAGAGTGATTTCTGAGTGCTCACTGAAGGACAACATTATAACAGGATTACTGAAAAATGAAGCAAAATACAACTCCAGATATGTTGTTGATGGAACAATGTTACATGTTTTTTTTTTTCGTTGTTTTTTCTTTTTAATCAAATTTGTGTGCTATATCCCCTTTAATTGTAAAGTAGGACAAAAATGTCAGTGTAGTACTCATTTAACAAGTAATAGCCAATTAAGTTCATTGGACCGTCAACAATAAAAATGTAAAATTCTTTCTAATTTTTCTTTTAGGGCCACAAATATAGTATGCATAACAAAAGAAAAACCTTGTCTGGATGTAAACTAATCCAGGTCTTGCACAATATAGCTCACTTTTTAAACTATAGGCAGAATTTCATCAACAATTGCCAAACCAAAATTTTAATCTGGCTCATGTACACTGCACTTATCAAAAAAAAGAAAAAAAAAAAAAAAAAGATTTGTTCATGTAAATTCCATTCAGTGACATTTTTACAGCCCTTCACCGCACGCTAGAAAATGTCAATTGCACCTGACGGCCTCCACCGCCCCATCTCCCTACTCTTTCCCGATCAATATTTGTGCGATGCAAACCTTAAAGTGAATAGATGCACTTTGGAGTCATGAGGCATGTGTATCTATTGGAGAACATACATGATCAAAGGAAGCACTGCTTTAAGTGCTACTTAGTCATTTCCAGCTGGAGTGGATTGTATTGAGTGCTACTTAATTGAGGAGATGCTGACTGTCACCAAACACAAGACACATTTACAACCCACACCACACCAGAAACTGCTGTGTCCGAAAGAGCAGACGATTTGCTTTTCACCTAAGGGGATACATGGAGGGCCATAGTATATCATCACCCAAATACTCTTCTATGGCAGAAAATTTTGAGGTATGGCTAAAGTTCA